>NC_092049.1:25192801-25539467 GCF_003086295.3 Arachis hypogaea
GAAGAATACATTTTTATTCTACGAAGTAGTCAAGGAAGAATAATAAATTAAAAAAATGAGTTGACTCTTAGATCTAGACTCACAAACCACAAAAAAATACTATATATAGCGATGATAATATTATTAAAGAAACGTTCTGAAAAAGAATCTCGAAGACGATAAAAAAGAAGAAGTTAAAAACAACAATGACAATGTTAAAAAAGAGGACGATGATGACCACATATAAAAAAAACACGCATATCTAATTTGGTTAGGACTTAATTGATAAAATTATTTGACCGCATAACTTTATTATAATATAATAATCTTACCCATACAAAAATTTTATAAATAAAAATAATCTATTTACTTGATCAAAATAAGAAAATATGTAATAGAAAAAAAAATCTAATTGAAACTTTTTTTAAAATTATTATGCGTATAAAATATTTGAATTTGAAAACATCTAATCGAAACATAATATCGTATAACGTAATTAAAAATCTTATTGAATTTTTTAATCTAAAAATCCTTCCATTTAAATACCAAACACAATATTTTATCATAAAAAATTTTAAATAATCTCTAAAATTACTTCACCTCTTAAACTACTTCATTCAGATATTATTAAATATGATATTTTCTTTTTTTTTAAGTGACAATAAATTAAATATATTTTTTTGGAACTTTTTTAAAAATAATTTTATATAATTATAAAAGTGGCTTAATTTTGTATATATAGGAGGGCAACGTATAAAACTATATCTACTTAATAATTAGTATTTTTTGTGTTTTACACAAATTTAAGTTTGTTTTGTAAAATAGAAAGATTGGAGGGTACATTTTGCTTTTTTCCTATTCTCAATCTAAAAATTAGATGGTTGGATTTTATTATATTTAATTTTAAAAATTTTTGAAAATCAAACGGTACTATTTCAATGTTAATTATTATTTATTATTAATAATATTTTATTCATAATCAAAAATAAAAATATAATTATTTAAATTTAAATTTTAAAAGAATTAACGTTTATAAGTAACAAATGATCTATTTTATTATGTATATTATAAATTAATGAATTAAACTAACAGATATAATGAATTATAATTAATTAATAGGTATAAATTATATAACATTTAAAAAAAATAAAATGAATAAAAAAAATAAAAAAAATAAAAAAGATAAAAGACTACAATAAAATAAATTGAATGTGAGTTTTTTTTTTGGTACATTTCATATCATATCTATTTCAATAATAATAATAAATAAAAATACGTCAACTTAATATCTAAGAAAAAATATGAGATAAAATCATAATACAGTTCTAAAGTAAAAGCTTAAATTAGAGCATAATATCATTACACAACACAAATTGAAAGTAATTTCACGCTACAATATGCCACAAACAGGTAAATGACTTAAATTTAAATACGAAATATTTTTTATTTATGCATACAACAACATGGTCTATAAATACTTCATGGATAACATATCATATATAGCTCCGAATGATGAGCACGGAAGTTGGAGAGTGTGGTAGTTTGTGTCTACGATAGTTGCCTTCTTGCAACGACGCCTCATAGGAAGAAAAATAATTATTGTTGTAAAAGCTATCCAATGAAAGAGTAATTGGTAGACGAATGATATTTTCTTCTAGTATACATGGTCTTTTATAGTGATAAAATAAAAATAGAAGGAATTAAATTTTATATTTTTATATTAGGAATAGAATTTGATATTTATCCTAATAAAATTATTATTATTATCAATATAAATGGGTTAACAACTTGCCACTAATAAAATCATTGGATAATGAATAAGAATTATAAGGGTATCAATATAATTAAAATGAATATAATTAAAATGTTTAAAAATATTTTCGATTCATAATTAGTTTAATAATGCATTAAATATTGATTTTATATAATTATAATAAAGATATTTTCCTAAATTAGTATAATTATGTATTATTCATTAAAATAATTAAAAATATTTCTGATTAATAAATGATAAGTAGTTTAATAATATATTAAATATTGATTTTATATAATTATAATAAAGATATTTTCCTAAATTAGTATAATTATGCATTATTCATTAAATGCATTCATTTTGGATGGAAAATGGGTTCGCGAGAAAGTGACACCTCACTTTTATTAGTCGGGGAAAACCCAATTTTAATATATTAAGTAGATTTGATTTAATCAAAAGGAAGCTTCTTCAAGAAGCCAAAAGTCTCACACTTGTTACTTTTGGTCTTGAAAAATGGAAGTGAGAATTCAATTGAGTTTAATTTGCTTTCAATACTTCTTTCAAAAGTTTCTTCTTCTCTCTCCTATCTCTCTTTGCTTTTAGTCACTTCAATCTATCAAAGAAGAAGATGGAAGAAAAAGTAAAGTCACAAAGAATAGTCAAAATAGATATTTGCCATTGAAGGAACGATTTGAAGAAAAGTTTTAAGACTGTCGTTGCCAAAAGTAGAAGCAAATCCGCCTGTGTCAAGAAGATCTAGTTTGATAAAAGTTCATTTTCATTTTTGTTCATCAAAGAAAGAAGATAGCTTCTGAAGTCTCAAGTAAGAAGAAGTAAAAATGAAAAACCTGAAGCACTCCTGGGTCAGAAGCCCATCAATAATCAGAATCCATTCTTGGGGCCAAAGTCAAGATCCATGGCTAAGATGGAAAAAGCTTGAAAAAAAGGGTTGAGAAAGATGAGGTAAGCCTAGATGCATTAGCCTCGGCTCTCTCATCTCTCTCTGTTCAAAGCTGCTGCTACTCAAGATAGGAGAGAAAGTTGCTGGGTTAGGGTTTCAACCTTGGAAGCTTCCCCTTCTATATTAAGGGTGAACGGCCAAGGGTTGAGATCAAGGAGAGTAAGTGAAAGCACAGAATTCTCATAGTTACCCGAGCTTCCTGAGTTCTTCTCCTTAAATGATGTTCATTTTATTTTCTTTTTCTTAGTTTTGTCTGTCTGAGTCTCATGGTGAAAAAGACAAACATGGTGAGGTTTGTAAGAAAAAGCCAGTGAGAGGGAAAAGGCAGTGATCAAAATTAGAGAAAAAGTCATAGATGTCTTAGAGTTTTTTTGTACATCTTTCTGTTGTGTTTCATGATCCTGTGGGGATTCTCTTACAAGTTGGGTTAGCACTTTGCAGTTAAAAGCTAGGTTTTAAGTCCTAGTCAAATTCAGATTGGGTGTAGAATCTGGATTTGTCCCAGATAAAAATGGATAGTTCTTAAGAAAAATTGGTGTTTGTAATGTTGTGAAAACATAGTAAAATTCCATCATTATTGTGATAGAGACTGGATATAAGTTATATTGCATCTAGTAGATGAACCAGGATATTTTTGGTGTTATTTCTTCTTCCCTACTCTTTTTTCAGTTTTTGGTTATCAGGAGACAAAAATAAAAGGGTCTCTCAACTCGGCACGAGACAAAAACAGAAATATCTCCTTAAATTTTTTTAAAAAGGCAAAAATTAATATTCAACAAAAATGGGTTAAAATTTAACCCTTCTTCTCTTAGTCACTGATTACCATTAGAAAAATTCAATACATAGAAAAAGAAAAATATTGTACGACTTATATTGTTAATATATTCATTGGAAATTAAAACTTATTACTTCATTACAATACCAAAGAGTGTAGTTCTCATTTTTTAACAATCGATATGTATCACATCCCATTCTTATTTCTTATGCAGATCCAATAGTACTCAATATAATGATAACTATCAAGAATGAAAGAAAGGTCGTCCCTTTAATTAATTCGCCATAGCAGGCACATGAAGTTTCTCTCATGCTCAACTACCAATCCTAACTACCAAATTAACACATACCAATACATACACATATACATATATGTCTCCCAATATATACTCTTATAAATAGAGCACACATCCCCACAGGTTTTCTCATCTTTCTCATCTCATATATTTTATAGAAAATTAATTATGAATACCATGAAAGCCTTTTTGTTGATGTTACTGTTTTTCACCTATGCTGCTGCGGCTACTGATAATAAGCCATTTGAAGCTGATGCAACACAAGGTAATAATATAATATAACGAGAATTTCTTAGATGTTGTAAAAATAAATGATATTTCTTCTTATTTTATCTATATTGTGATATATCAGTAATCTTAGAAGGAGAAGAGAGGGTTTAGCTAGTTAAGTGGATTTTAAAATTTTGAAAATTTAATTTTAGAAAGTAAAAATGAGTCACATTATTGATAACCACAGTATAATTAAATGTAATAGAGCAGGGATTCTTATTTCTTCTCTTAGAGCATGTAGAATTTTCTAATGTATTAATACTATCATGTATACAATGAACTTAATTTTAACTCATTGACCATATAAAAAACTATACAATTATATGATAATATCTACTCTTTAAAATAATTATTTATTATATAAATATAACAAATAATTATATTTATTAATACGATAATATATAATTGGATATATATAAATTGTTTTAACATTAAAATTAAATTCGTATAGAATATATATATATATATATATATATATAGTGGTACTACACTATTTATATGACATTTGTGAATGTATTCTCTAATATGTCTATATTATCATGATAGTTATAGATCTATAATATTTCAAAAAATATTACTAAAATTAAATAATATTTTTTATTATTTTACAATACTTTTAAAAAATATTTTCAAAATATTAAAAATAACTTTAATGGTAATATTTACATAACTATCGTAACCATCATAAGTAGGTACATACTATTTATTTTTTATAACTATATGGAGCATGCAGGAAGCATAACAAAAGTGTTGGAATCAGTCCCTGGTGGAGCAGAATATTATATGTTGGGTAAAGGAGGAGAGCTCAGCACATGCCATCACCTTTGCTTTATTGGCATCTTAGTCTATTGTTGCGATTCTTACTCCCTTCCACGTAAGATCGCAAAATATGCATAGCTCTTTCCATCGATAATCTATGCATCACCTGCCCCAGCTTCCATCACTACATATATAAGAGTTATGAAATAAAGTACAGAGTATTTTTATCTCTATACCTCTGTATACACCATGTTATATGTACGTGTACGTCTTGTATTGTACGTGTCTTCCATGCATGTGCCTTACGATATCTTGTAATGTTACACTTTTGTTATCAATGTTATGTATTTTCAATTCATATAAATTAATAGTGTGTTCTAGCTACATGATTTTATTATTTATTAATTTTCTTCTAAAACATTTATTAATTGTTTTATCTTTTCATGGAAAACACAACGCACACTGACAAGTGACATCAAAGTTTATATATAAATTATTAATACATGCAATGGATATAAATTGTTTATATGGGAAAGGAAAAGTCTTGGACAGTACTTTTTTAATAATTTGGTCAGTATTTAACTATAATAAAAGATAAGTGATTTTTTATTATTAAATATAATCTCACATCATTAAAAATATTATTGATAACTAATTAATGGTTATAAAATACAAAATTTGCTGTCTCTAACACTCCCGTATAAAAAAATATATATAGATAGTTATATCAATGGTGTTCTAGTACGTATATTAGTATGCCGTACGTCAGTAAATCAGTGAAGTCGTGTAACCAAAATATTTGATAACTACAAATATTAATAAAAATTTACTAAAATTTATTAGTTTTGATTTTATTTAATATATTTTATAATAAATAAATATTAAATAAAATAAATATATTTTTTTTAACTGTTGATCGAAAAATATTTTTCAATTAAGGCGAGGTAGTTCAAAGTGATGAAGAAATCGGAGAATTTAAACGGTTTTCGAAAAGATGCACGCGCAAGCGTGGGCTGGAGGTAATCGACGCGGATTCGATTACATTTACTTCATTAAATCGAATAAGTCAAATCGAACAAGATTTTCGAGACAGGTAATCGAACAAGATATTCGAATAAGTAAATCGAGCAGTTGTGGTAGTGGAGAAGTTAGAGGCTTTCATCACGCGAGGAAATCATGGGAAATATTTATAGCCAAAGGGCGGTAACGGTTACCAAGGAGTATGCATTTAAGACTGTGATTTTGTAATTAATTATAATTAGTTGTCAGTTACAAAAAATAGATTATAAATACTAGGAGGTTTCAGGGAATAAGGGTTGGAACTTTAACTCAGAAAAACACTGAAGCACACTCACATCCCAGAGAATTCTTGAGTCTGCGATCGAGTAATTTTTCGGTAGGGTTCCTTCCATGTTTTCTTCCTTTCAATTTATCTTCTTGTAAACCTTATATTTCAAGCAAATTTATCTTTCAAGTACCATTTATCTTCATTGCCAAATTTACATTTCTGCATTTTGTCAAAGCCCTTTGACCCAATCAAAGGCATTTTATTGCTTTCTTTCAATTTCAACGCAAACCTTTCTGTTTTCAGCACATTTTCTTTTCGAAAACTTTACATTTTCGTTTCTTTTACTGATTTATAAATTTTAATTTATCTTTATTCCCAATACTCGTCTAATTGAAGACACTTTGATGTACTTTTAGAAAACCGGTACCTGCAAAGAGGAGTAGTTTTCACTCTCAACCCACTAAATATCGAACGATCATCGATTTGCTAAAAATCGACAAAACAAATTGGCACGTCCGGTGGGACAATTTTAAAATTAAAGTGTGTCAAAAGTTTGTGTGTCATTTGGTGTATGCAATTGAGGAGTAGAAAAATCATTCACATGGCTAATGAAGTGTCAAATGTGAATGGTGGTTCCTCCACCAATGATAATTTACTAGTAATTGTGCAATAAGCGGACGTGACTTCACGTTCAGAAGGTGCAATTGGAAGTGAAAATATAGCAGTTACCACTGTACAAACTGGAAATATTGGACAAAATATTCGTCCACGTGGTAATTTGCCACCTCCTCCAATAACTACCAGTTGGCCCCCTTATGGCCTTCCTCCTAGTTATACTCCGCCGGTAGGTAGTTTTGTTCCGCCTGTTCGATTTGGGAGTGTAAATGGAGAAAATAATCCCCAAAACCCACAACAACATTCTGAGTACTCTCGTGATTATAATGTGGGCTCTACTTCGAATGCTGCTAATTCGATGGCAGTGTATCGACAGCAAATAGAGGAAAATCATCATGACTTGATCAATTGCTGACTCAACAGATGACCACAATTTTTGAATCCAATGCTAGACAAGTCGAACGAATTGCTCGAATCGTAGATTATGAGGAAGGTGAAAGGCATAATTCCAAGGGAAATAATGAGGGATTCGAGAATATATTTCAAAATGAAAATAATTTTAATAGAGAAAATCCTCATGTAGTTCCCCGAGGTTAAAATGCTGATGACTTTCTAGCCAGATTACGTGCTAATCATGGCGGTGAATGTTATCAAGTCACCAAAATTGTGGAAGAAGTTCTTAATCGAGTTGGTCTGAATGTTGATTTTATGAATTGACCCCACTTTGTGCCTGCCTTCTCCCAAGTTGTTCAAATAACTGAAGTGCCAAGAGGGGTGAAAAGTCCAAAGATAATCTAAAATTTTGCTGGGAAAGTTGGAGAATCAACTACTGAACATGTCGCTCGATACTTAGTTGAGATCGGAAACTTAGCCAATGATAAAAATTTAAAAATGAAGTTTTTTCCTTCTTCGTTGACGAAGAATGCATTTACTTGGTTTTCAAATCTTAGACCAAATTCGATAAGGACATGAAATCAGTTAGAAACTGCATTCCACGCTCAGTTCTATCGAGGGAAAATGAATGTGACAGTTACTAATCTAATAGCCTTGAAACGTGAAAATTGTGAAATCATTGATGATTACATGATACATTTCAACAATGCTAGAAGCAGATGCTATGTTTCATTACCTGAAAGCCAAGTAGTGAAAATAGCAACTATGGGGCTAGGATTTTATATGCACAGAAAGTAACTTATTGTGCATATTCCTGATTTAGCATATTTGGCTGAAAAGGTTCGTCAGACTGAACTTTTGAAAAAGGAAAAAGGGAAATATCGGAGTGAGCAACGATCAAATAGTAAACTTTTTACTCGAAAAGAAAAAGTTGCTTATGTGACTATGGAATCCTCGGACGAGAAACTTGATTTCGAAACAGAAGTCGATTTGGCCGAACTTAAGAAAGGCCCTCTATATGTCTGCTCCTTACTTAAAAAGCTTCCTAGTAATAAAAAGTCGAATGATTCAAAACTGAAAAGTGAAAAGAAATATAGTTTTGATATTTCAAAATCTGATCAGATTTTCGATGTGTTGCTTAAAGATAAACAGTTAATTTTGTCTGAGGGTAGAACTTTACTTTCGGTGAAAGATTTGAAAGGAAAACCTTATTGTAAATTTCACCAAGCAACAAGTCATTCGACTAACAGTTATGTTCGTTTCAGGGACTTAATTCAGGAAGCAATAATGGAGGGACGGTTGAAATTTGATGATGGCAAGAAGGAGATGAAGGTTGATGTTGATCCCTTCGAGGCGGATGCCAGCTTTGTTGAACCATGTTTCGGAGTGAACATGGTTGGAATGTCCTATAATTTCGATGTGGCTCTTGATGATTTTAAGTCACAGGTTAGATCGGTGTATCCCCGAGTGGGAGATGGTTTATTGGACTTTCTAGTTCAACAAAAGATTAAAGATCGGGACGTATCTCTGTATCCATAGTGTAATTCCGTTTTTGATGCTGAGGCAGCGGCGATCTTCGAAAAAGAGAGAATGAAGAAAGAGCTGGCTCATAAGGAAGAACAGGCATGCCAGATGCAGCCGATTCAGCGTATAGAGGGTCAGAGTTCTAAGACTCCTCAACCAAGTGTGACTACACCTTTAAGCCGATCTCAGGCTATAGGTGTCCAGTGGATTCGGAACTGTCAGGAGTTCCAGAAGAGGGATGCTCTATATCGATGCAACCCTCTGTAGGGTCATCAGGGACCTCCTCGAAATTGATATCCTTACTATCGTGGTCGAGCAAGAGGGTATCCGAGAGGCAAAGGAGGTAGGAGGAACTTCAATCAAAATAAAAAACCTCAGGCGGAAGTAAGCAAGGAGGCAACCCCTTATGTGCATTCCCGAATTGTCTTTCCTTCTGATGGAGAGACTTGTCCAAAGGAAATTCCATCTCCTGCAAAGATGGAAAAAGGGAAATCAGTAGCTCAATCTTCAGGGGTCGACAAAAATAAAGAAGTTGATGTCAATGAGGAATATTTTGACGAATGTGATGATGACATGATTGGAACGATTTCGATTATTCCGACTGAATATCTGGGGGAATATGAAGGTGACCCAGATGAAGATTATGATATGGAGGATGAGGAAGCTTTTTCTTTTATCCGAACTAAAGACGAGCCGGGGTATTTTCTTCGGCCTACAGAGAAACAAATGTCTCATCTTCGCCCGCTCCATATAACCACCACTTTGAGTGGGATCAAAGTAAACAAAGTCTTGATCGATGGGGGGGGGACAATAAGTCTTTT
This sequence comes from Arachis hypogaea, assembly GCF_003086295.3. Taxonomy (NCBI): domain Eukaryota; kingdom Viridiplantae; phylum Streptophyta; class Magnoliopsida; order Fabales; family Fabaceae; genus Arachis; species Arachis hypogaea. The sequence continues at coordinate 25,202,235 of NC_092049.1, forward strand.
GCCCGAGAGGATGTTAATGAAAATGGAAAAATATCCTGATGATTTGGTCCCCACAAACATTGCTGTGACAGATTATAGTGGGGCTTCAACTCTGGTAAAAGGGCTGGTTACTCTGACTGTGAAGGTTGGCTCATCTGAGCGCAACACTGTGTTTGTGGTGGTTCCATCGAGAGCCAGCTATAATGCTCTGCTGGGGCGAGATTGGATCTATGGTGTGGGTGCAGTACCTTCCATTGTGCATCAAAGTGTTCTTCTTTAAACAAGGATGGTAAACCTGAAGTCATCAAGGCAGATTCGAACCTCTATGTCGAACAAATGCATGTTGATTTCAGGATGTATAATCCTAAATTGAAACCTTTGAAAGTTGACCGAACACTGAATTCCTAAAATTGTGAAGGTTGCTATTTGTCTTCCGAAGGCCTTTCAGTGAAGTTGTGTTACCCAGAATTAGGATTTGCTCCAACTGGTTGGGATTGTCTGTCTTGAATATCTTCTGAAGATTTCTCTATGGACCAGTTTGAGAAAGTTTTCGATTACCTGGTAACCTTGCATAATTATTTAAGTAATTTTATTCTTGTAAAAAAATAAAAATGATTCTTCTGTTGAAGTGGAATCATGTAGGTTTAGGAGTTCTTTTAATAATAGTAATTGTATCAGCTCGATATCTTCAGTCAAGTTTTGTCATAATTTAAATATTTCTCCTATGTGTAATGAAAGTGATGCTTTGAATCCAATGGCTGATTTAATAGCAGAAGCACATTGTGTTGAAAATCGAAGTAATATAAAAAAAGTGGATAATTCAGTCTATTCTATTTCTAATGAAGTTGTTGATTTTACCTTTGACTGCATCTATGATTTGAAACCTTTGGGTTTTGAGAAAAATTCTGTAAAAGATGAGGAGCATTTTAAGGGATTTGAATCTCAAGATCCCTTAGAAGAAATTAACCTGGGAACTGCTGATGATGTTCGAATTACTTACATTTGCAAGGGTCTTGTTGATCCTTTTCGAACTGAACTTTTTCATCTTTTACATGAGTTTAAAGACTATTTTGCTTGGGACTATCATGAGATGTCTGGTCTTGATCGTTCACTTGTGGAACATCGATTAGCATTAACACCAAATGCTAGACCTGTGAAGCAAACTCCACGACGTTTTGCTCCAGAAATCAATGAAAAGATTAAAGAAGAAATAGAACGTTTGATTAAAGCAAAGTTTATTCAAACTGCACACTATGTTGAGTGGGTTTCGAACATTGTCTATGAAGAAAAATGGAAAGTTAAGAGTATGCATTGATTTTCGAGATTTAAATAATGCTACTCCAAAAGATGAATATTTTATGCCAATTGCAGATATGTTGATTGATTCTGCAGCAGAAAACGAAATCTTAAGTTTTATGGATGGTTATTCAGGATATAACCAAATCTTCATTGCAGAAGATGACGTGTCCAAAACCGCTTTCCGTTGTCCTAGGGCATTAGGTACTTATGAATGGGTAGTTATGCCTTTTGGTTTAAAGAACGCAGGTGCAACATACTAGCGGGCGATGAATACTGTTTTCCATGAGTTTATTAGAAAATTTATGGAGGTGTATATTGATGACGTTATGGTCAAATCGATTTCAATGAATCAACATATTGATCACTTAAGAAAAGCGTTTACCACCATGAGGAAGAAGGGATTAAAAATGAACCATTTATAATGTGCTTTTGGGGTATCAGCTGGTAATTTCCTGGGTTTTGTTGTTCACAAAAAGGGAATTGCAATCGATAAAAATAAGGCAGATGCAATATTAGCACTATCTGCACCTAAATCGAAGAAAGAAGTGCAATCCTTCTTAGGTAAGGTAAATTATCTTAGAAGGTTTATTTCAAATCTTTCCGATCGAACTCGAGTATTTACACCTTTAGTGAAACTAAAGAATGATTCACAGTTCGAATGGATGAATGAGCATCAATTAGCATTCGATTAGATTAAGGCTTATTTATCTAAGGCTCCAATTATGGCGAATGTTCGTCCACATGAGCCTTTGAAGTTGTACATTGCAGCATCTATAAATACAATTGGGTGTATGCTGGCCCAAGATGATGAGAATGGGCATGAACGAGCAGTTTATTATCTTAGTCGAGTTTTAACTGATATCGAGACAAGATATTCCCCGATAGAAAAATTATGTCTGTCTTTATACTATGCCTGTATGAAATTGAAATGTTATATGGTGGCTAAATCGGTGAAGGTTATAGCGCAAACTGATCTCATCAAATATATGTTGAGTTTCCCAATGTTACGAGGGAAATGGATGCTGGCATTAACAGAGTTTGATTTACAATATGTCCCAGCCAAGTCTGTAAAAGGTCAGGTCATTGCAGATTTTCTTGTAGATAATTCGAAAGATCTGAATGACCAGGAGGCAAATGTAGTCGACATTGAAGTCGATTATTAGAAGTTATATTTTGATGGATCGAAGCATAAGGATGGTGCAGGAGTTGGAATTCTTATCATTTCTCCAGAGGAGGTTCCATCAGAATTCTTGTTTGAATTAAAATATATTTTTTTGAATAAAGTGGCAGAGTATGAGGCTTTAATTCTGGGTCTCAAAATATTAATTAATAAAGGGGCTTTGGAAGTCCAGATATTAGGGGATTTCCAGTTGGTTTTAAAGTAGTTGTCGAAGGAGTTTAGATGCAATAATGAGAAGTTGCAAAAGTATTTGACAACTGCTTAGGAGTTGTTAACTTCCTTTTGAAAAGTTTCTTTAGTCCACATCCCCAGAATTCATAATAAAATTGCTAATGAATTAGCCCAAATTGCTTCGAGATATAGAATTGGTCCGGAGACTCTTAAAAAATTGACTAGTATCCATCAAATATTAGTGCCTGCAAATGAAAGAGAGGCTTTGTGTATAGATGAATGGGGGGATAATGATTGGAGAAAGCCTATTGCTCAGTATTTAAAGGATCCCAATATTCAAGTCGACAGAAAGATGAAATTGCAAGCAATAAATTTTGTCTTGATGGCTGATGAGTTGTATAAGAAAGGGATCGATGGGAATTTGTTGAGATGTTTAGGCCAAGATGATCAAAATGTTTCTTTGGGCAAAGTCCATAATGGGATATGTGGTGCCAGGCTGGAAAGAAAATGAAATGGGTGTTATATCGTAATCACGTGTACTGGCCATCTATGATAAAAGATTGCATTGATTATGCAAAAGCATGTCAAGAATGTCATTACATGGTTCGATATAGTAGATCCCATCTATGATAAAAGATTGCATTGATTATGCAAAAGTATGTCAAGAATGTCAATTACATGGTTCGATACAGTAGATCCCTGCATCCGAGCTGCATTCGATAATAAAACCATGGTCATTTAGACGTTGGGCTTTAGATTTGATTGGATTGATCCACCCTCCTTCATCAAAACAACACAAGTTTATCTTGGTAGCAATTGACTACTTTACAAAGTGGGTTGAAGCAATTCCTCTAGTAGAAGTGGGTCAAAGTGAAATAATAGACTTTGTTGAGGAACATATTATCCATCGATTTGGAATTCCTCAAACATTAAGTACTGATCAAGGAACTATATTTACTGGTCAACAAATTAAAAACTTTACAGCCTCGAGGAATATCAATATGATTACTTCAACTCCTTATTATGCTCAAGCTAATGGGCAAGTTGAGGCAGCAAATAAAATTCTGATAAGTCTGATAAAGAAGCATATCGGAAATAAGCTTCAAACATGGCATGAGACTTTAAGCCAAGTACTTTGAGCTTATTGAAATTCACCAAGAGGGTCAACAAATACTTCACCCTATAAATTAGTTTATGGCCATGATGCAGTGCTACCATTAGAAATTAATTTGAATATTTTGAGAGTATCAAAACAAAATGATTTGCCAGTTAATGATTACTGGAATGCAATGTTTGATGAGTTGAATGAATTAGACTCAGAGCGAATCCTGGCAATTGATAATATGATTCGATAAAAAGAAAGTATTGCTCGAAGTTATAATCGTCGAATAAGGGAAAAATATTTTGATATAGGCGAGTTGGTTTTAAAAGTTATTTTGCTAATGAAAAAGAAATCGAAATTTCTTGGCAAATGGTCCCAAACTTGGGAAGGCCATTTTCAAGTGATAGGATCATATTCTGTGAATGCATATCAAATTAAGGATATCGAGTCGGGAAAAATAATTCACTCGATTAATGGAAAATACATGAAACGGTATTACTGTTGGCTAAATTAAAGTCAACCATGCATAAGTCCAAAAAAGATAGAAACCATTACAAAGAAGTAAAGCCTGAAGTAAAGAAATTCAAGATGCCAAAAGTTTTGCCAAATCTGAACGTAGCTTTGCCCTTTTGTTGTCCAAAGCTGTAAGTGCCTCGACCTGCTTAAACTTGCCAAATTGGACTATTTCAAGTTGCTTCTCGTATTCTTCTCATTTAGTCTCAATCGAAATAATTTCTTGGATGAGATTTTGTTGTTCCTGCTGAGCAATAGTCAGAGGTTTGGCTATATCAGCTCGTCTTTGGCGTATTTTGGCGAGCTTTTCATTGATTTGGGATAATTCTGTTTCAAGTCTTGCTTATTCTTTGTCATAAAAATCTTGAACAGAAATAGCATGAGAGATCCTTAAATCGAATTCTTCACGGGAAGCTTTGATTGGTTGAAGGGTTGTAGTGCAACTCTCCACTTCGGTTTAGATCTTAGCTTCACTGTTTTCGATCTCTTGAAGTTTGCTTTGGAAAGTTACGCTGTCATTGGCAAGTTGTTTGCATTGTTGGACTATGGCAGAATGTGGGGTAGAAGCCGGGAATTGAAAGGCAAAATTTAAAATATCAGATAGAAACTAGTTGAGAAGTGCATCACTGATCCAGGCAGCAGGTGGATGATCCAAGAGTTTAAGAAGAGAACAAAGTTGTTCTCGAATATCAACACTCAACTCAAATGAAGGTCTTGATGTAGAAGGTCTTGGAAGTGTTGGCACTGGTATAGGCACTTCGTCTTCCTGGATAGCATGGTTTAAGACAGAGATCAGGCTAACTAAAGTAGCACTTGGAAGTGTGGTAGAAGCGCTCGAATTTCCAGATCCTGGTCCTGGGGGAGTTTGAAATCCAGTCTGTTGAGGAGGATTAAAAATCCTTGAGGAGTTTCTAAAACTCTGGATCGAGATGAGTCTGAATTGGTAGTCTCAGAAACTCGAGAGACAAAATCAGAATCTGGGGCCACTTGATTTTTAGCAGAAAGTGCAACCTGGTTGTTTAGTGAGGTTGACTCAAGTATCTGAGTTTGTGTTGGAGAATGCGGTGAAGGATCTTTTGTCAAATCGACCACTTGTGTTATATGGGGAGGTGGAAAGGCAGCTTGAAGTGGTTGAGTGGATTCTGTGGCTTGGATCGAATCGTGGGATGTAGAGTATCCCAGATCAAATTGTTGTTGCAGAGGCGGTTGATCAGGGGCCACAGGAGATGTGATTGAGTGAGAAGCAATGGAAGGCTGACATAAAGGTACATAATTATAAGTTGAGATTTATTCTAACTTAAATAAAGTATGTGTAGAAATGATAATGTTACCAGAATGAGTCTTGGTTTTCGAATCAATCGAGCACCAGGGTCTAAATCGGCCGTATCCTCCTATTGAGAGGAAGCAGCAAGAATGTCTTAGATGAGTTGCCCACTTCCATCAGAGCTTTCACTTGATGGCTGCAGTCGTAACTGATGGAAAATCAAAATTGAATGCTATTAAGCAAATGTGGTTTTCAAAATATTTCAATTTCGAGTACAGGAATATGTAAAAGTAATTACCCTTCTAGAAGCCTTGGTAGTAGTCCTTCGACTTTTGTGTTGTGGTTGTTGTGAGGAGGTTGTGGTCTCAGCTTTTCTTTTTTGGGTTCTTTTTGGAGAACCCTCAGCAGCAGGAGCTATTCGAATCGCATATTGCTGAATTTCCTCTAAGGTACGAGTGTATTTAGAGTAATAAGCAGTCCACCATTCGAAGCAGGATTTGGTGATGTAGGAGTTGCGGTCATAAACAACGAAATTGAAACGTTCCTTGTGTTGCTGGTTTTTTAAAAGACAAGCATCAAGTTCCTTTTGGGAAGTCAAAATGATGTGGCAGAATGGGTCACTATTTCGAGGCAGTGGAGATAGGATGGCTTGAGAAAATTTCAGTTGCCTGGCTGTAAAATGAGGGGCATACAGGGTCACTTTGAACCTTTCTTTTTTGTGCTGAGGCAGTCCTGTAGGAATTATTTGGACAGCTAGTAAATTTGCCCAATTCCGATTGGCAAGTTCGTTTTCTTCAGTGTCATTTGGGAAGAGTAAATGATCAAGCCAAACAGGACCATAATTTCGACGCATAAAAGGAGCGAAATTGAGGTTGTCATTGTAGAAATCTTTACAAGAGTGGAAGAGAGAAAAAACAGCCCAGAATCGGTCTTCATCCGTTTGTGTATTTGGGAAGTTGAGCTTGTAATCAGCTAATCAAAAGCCTTCGATGTGTTGTTTATCAGTACCACCACCTCCAGGCTTTGTCATGAAATGTTAGAAAATGGCATTAAGCCATAGTTGGAGGAGTCAGAGAGGGCCACCTGTACTAATCATACAGTTGTCTCGGAGACAATGTACAAATTGGCCAAGTTCTTCAAAGATATGCCCTAGGAGAAGTTTGGCCAAATTGAGAGCTTTTCCTTCATGAAGTAGAGCAGCCAAGAGAAGGAAAAATTTTGACATCTGAACGCTTCGAGAACAGAAAATGATTGCATTCAGCCAATAGAATAGGAAGGCTACATGCTCGTCATCTGTAACAGCAGTGCCTTCTGCACCCATGTTCTGGGCAATGAACTCACTGTAAGAAGTGGATAAGACAATATTGTAGTGGCACTCAGGCTGCATATTAGGAGTACAATCTGAAAAATTTATTGGAAACCCTGTGATAGCGGCTACATCGAAAAGAGACATACCAATCATTCCACAAGGAAGGTGGAAGTTGTTGGTTGTCCGGTTCCAAAAATAAGTCACAGCTCCAATCATCCAGGGGAGCGTTGAAGGTGAGAAGTGAGAAAGTCATAACAGTTCTTGGATCCCCAGAGCCCCCCAGTCAGCCGTCTTTGTCAGGGCGAAGTATTGATACCAGGCTGTAAAATCAGACCCTCGAAGATTAATTTTTGGATTATTCTTGAAAGGTTTCTGGTTGATGAAGAGGGAGATATCAAGGGTTTGGTTAATTAACAAATCTTTCCCTCGAGCACTGGGAAAGAAAGATGTTTTCTTATTTGCCCTCTCCAAGGATTTGACGGGCCCAAGGAAGCAGTGGGTATCTCCCCCTACTGTGAAAGGGATTAAGATTCTGGTATAATTAGTTTGAAGCTGTGGGTCGTCAATGACTTCATCATTGACTTGATTTAGTATATGGAGGGCTGGTGGAGTTAGTGGCGCAACCATGTTATCTTTACCCTTGTCTTGGGCAGCAGCATGGGAAGAGGAAGTGGCCATTGCAGAACAGAGAAGAAGGAAATTTTGAAAAGTTAAGGGTGAGAATGATAAATTTAAAGTGTTACTGTAGCCGTTATTACAGGAGGAAAGCAAAAAGAGGTAACTTCGCGAAGAAGGTAAAGTGGTGGAAAGAGAAAGCATAAGTCTTGGGAAACGTGTTGAGTGGATCAGCATTAATGGGAAGGTTAAATGGTAATTATTGCTGATTTAAGGGATTGAAATTTGAATTTAAATTTGGATTAAGTGTTTTATCTTCCAATAATGTTATCGAAGGCAAACACATTAATTCAAGGGGGCAATTTGTTGATCGAAAAATATTTTTCGATTAAGGCGAGATAGTTCGAAGTGATGAAGAAATCGGAGAATTCAAACGATTTTCGAAAAGATGCACGCGCAAGCGTGGACTGGAGGTAATCGACGTGGATTCGATTACATTTACTTTATTAAATCGAATAAGTCAAATCGAACAAGATTTTCGAGACAGGTAATCGAACAAGATATTCGAATAAGTAAATCGAGCAGTTATGGTAGTGGAGAAAGTTAGAGGCTTTCATCACGCGAAGAAATCATGGAAAATGTTTATAGCCAAAAGGCAGGAACGGTTACCAAGGAGTATGCATTCAAGACTGTGATTTTGTAATTAATTGTAATTAGTTGTCAGTTACCAAAAGTAGATTATAAATGCTAGGAGGTTTTAGGGAATAAGGGTTGGAACTTTAACTCAGAAAAACACTCAAGCACACTCACATCCTAGAGAATTCTTGAGTTTGCGATCGAGTAACTTTTCTGTAGGGTTCCTTCCATGTTTTCTTTCTTTCAATTTATCTTCTTGTAAACCTTATATTTCAAGCAAAATTATCTTTCAAGTATCCTTTATCTTCATTGCCCAATTTACATTTCTATATTTTAGATTTTCATGTCAAAGCCCTTTGACCCAGTCGAAGGCATTTTATTGCTTTCTTTCAATTTCAACGCAAACCTTTCTGTTTTCAGCACATTTTCTTTTGGAAAACTTTACCTTTTCGTTTCTTTTACTGATTTATAAATTTTAATTTATCTTTATTCCCAATACCTGTCTAATCGAAGACACTTTGATGCACTTTTAGAAAACTGGTACCTGCAAAGAGGAGTAGGTTTCGCTCCCAGACCACTAGATATCGAACCACCATCGATTTGCTAAAAATCGAGAAAACACTAACATTATTACCGATCATGTAATTATGTTCTTAAGAACTTTTAAAGTAACTCTATACATTGTTATTAAAATTGGACCAGACCAATTAATTCGACCGAAAGACTGATGAACCAAATTTATTATCGGTCTGATCCAATATTTAAACTGCACAAGATATAGAATTAGAACAAACCGATTAAATCCGAAGCGAGTTAGTCCAATCTGAACCACTTAAAATTTAAAATTTCTCAAAATGTGAGAATTGAGGTTCAAACCCTTGTTATCTTTGACTAAAATGTCCTCTTTTGCCACCGAATTGTTTTATTTTTTATTAATATATGCAAATTATAATACATATAGATATATTTCATCAAATAATTTACTTCTATTTAATTTATTTTAATTTTAGTTATAAACTCACTCATTTTTAAATTAATTATATTTTTATTTAACAATAATTATAAACTCACTTATTTTTTCTTTTCATAATTATATAATATCTATTAATATCTATTATACTTATAGTATATAATAGTATAATAGATATAAATTAATTAATAAATTATTAAATTTAAAAATAATAGTTATTTTAATATAAAAATAAAATAAAAATATTTATTGTTCCTGTTCCATATTGTTTTAGAATAACTAGATATTTTTAAAATATTAGTGAAAAAAGGAGTAGGTTGCAGAGGCAGAGGTGGAGGAAGTAGGACAGAGATCAGAGTCGCTGATGAAAAAGAGGAACAGAAAGACGACAAAACACAATGAAGTGGTGGATCCGAGCGGCGGCGACAGCAGCGTATTGCAGCATCGAGGATCAGAGAACAAGCACGATGCAAGGGAGAACAAGCAATCCTGCGGATGGAGAGGATCAGAGAACGTCCACGATGCAGGGAGAGGATCAGAAAACGAGCTATCACAAAGGGGGAGAAATAAAGAATGAACGACGTTGATGGGAAACAAAGAGAGGGGTAAAAATCCTAGCAGAGCTCTAAATTCTTCTCTTTGAAACTCAAATTAAAAGAAATAGAAAAATGTGTAAAATAAAAAATTAAAAGACAAATGTTTAATTATCAATTCTTTCAAAAATAAAAAAAGGAAGTTTATTTTATAAATATTTTAATGATGATTAATCATACTTTTATATAAAAATAGGAGAAAAAATTTATGGTCATGTTTTTAAAATTGATAAAAATATACTCTCTTAGTCTCTAATTTATTTTTATTATCAACATGCTTATATGATAGTTAGTGACACGTATCATATTATAATTTGACTATGTGTAAGAGTATAATAATGAGTTTATTAGTAATACGTAATATGTTAACACAAATAATTATATCATGTCATAATATTACTTAACTACCTATTAATTTATTTCATGTTATAATATTATTCGTTAATATATTATTTATTATATGTCGTTATTGTAGAAATACTAGTGTCTAATTTTATATTAAATAACTTATTTTAATTTTTAAAATTAGTTTATGTAATTATGTACTAGTTTTATTTTATAAATTTAAAAATTTTAATATTTTTAAATATATTAATTTTAATTATACTTTTTTATATATTGTTTAAATATTATTATTTTTATAAATATTTTTAAGGTTTTATCATTTTATAATTATAGGAATCGAAAAAAACGTGTATTTTAATTTTTAATTCGTTAAAAATGTGTTTTATGATATAACATATGATTCTGCAGATCATGTATAATATATCATATGTCGTTGACTGATCTGTCATTATATTATTATTACACGTGTCGCTATCAAGTTACCTTAGCATCCTGTTAAAGAAAAAAAAAAATAAAGACTAAAATAGTACGTCTTTTTAATCCTATAATTAATACCATTTGAATCTCGAGCGTCTCAGAGAACACTTTGAAATTTAATCTCCGATAATTAATAAAGCACTAATAATCTCCACGTGGGTATGTGCGGTCAAGATTGCATTGCACATAATGTGGTCATAGTAGTAACACATGTGGCAGCAGTATATATTCATAGCTTCAGATATTTATTGTTTTCGTTTCATGGTTCAACCACAAACATAGACCAGCCCATAACACATACAGCGCTTTAGCTTGTTTAGTTTTTCAAGCATGCAATTCTTGTCAGTGGGTTTACCGGCCAATAAGGTTCCGGTTCGGTCACTGAACATGAACCCAACAAGAATGTCAATGAAGGACCCTGGCAACATGGCTGTGGTGGCTGCACCCAAATGGGCCCAGAAAACCATTACTTTGCCTCCTCACAAACGCGGTTGTCATCTCGTTACTCCAAAGGTTCTCTTCTCTTCTCTTCTTTAATCTTAATTATTAATAATAATAGTAATAGTAATAAGAAAAACCAATCTTTGAATTAGTTCAGAGTTAGTTAGCAATTAGATAATTAGTTATTGCTGACTCAGCTAAGTTAGTGGAACTGCTTACACTTTCTACCATTCATCAATTTTCCAACCATTTTGGATGAGACGTGAAATTCATGATGTGTTTGCAAATCTCACACTCCATTACTTTGATATCCGAAATTGAAGAAGTAACTTAAACATTATTTTAATATACTGTGTTGGTGTCTATTGTCACGCATAGTTTGAGTGGTCGATCATGGGATTCTATTTTTTCTGTAATTCTTTAAAACATTTGTACTGTATCATCATGGGTTAAACAAATGATCATTGACTCAGATAGTGAAAGAAATTGAACAAGATTTGTCTGGATTCAAGTGTGGCCTAGCTCATGTATTTTGTAAGTATATTCTTGTAAATTGCAATACCCCTCCCCCCTCCTTTTTTTTTTTTTTTTGAATCCTTAGACTAACCTGAAAAATATAATGAGGAGAAAATACAGTGCATCACACAAGTGCTTCTCTAACCATCAATGAGAATTATGACTATGATGTTCGGGATGATACAGAAACGTTCCTCAATCGGATAGTTCCTGAGGTTAGTTTAATTTTAGTTTAGTTAATATGAATTAATTTACTCTAATGCCAATGATTTATGATGTGAAGAAATCTCCATTTTGTAATGTTGTTGTGCAGGGGCCATCTGCACCTTGGAGGCATACTATAGAGGGTCAGTGCTGATTTTGTTCACCAATAATCTCAAGTTTCTGCTTATTCATTTATTTATTTTGAAGTTGATTATTTTAGTGATATTTGCATTGTTAATTGGTGAAGTAATGAAATAATTGGAATTTGCACTTTGTCAGAACAGATTGAAGAAACAGCCATCTAATAGTATATAAAAGGGTGAATACTCATCTCTCCGGTTTTTAATAAAAAAAATACTTTTTTGGGTTTTTAATATTTAATTTTTATGAGTTTGATTAATTTCTCTAGCAATGATCTTTTTTCAGAATATACTTATATGATATGTTAATCATTAATATATCTTCTATTTAAAATTTTATAAATAAAAATAATTTAAAAATTATTAATATTTTTTAGTTTTACACAATAAATTTAATTAATATGTTTAAAAAAATAATAAAAAATTAAATTTAACTAATATATTTAAAAATGATAATAAAAAATTAAATGATCCTGATAATTATCCTCAGAAGACAACGAAATTTAAAAAAAAAAACGTCTATCAATTTTAGTGGCTCTTAACAGATAATTCAACTCTTTAATAGAAATAAATCTTAAAGAACAAAAAGAGTTTTTTTTTTTTTCTTAAAAACTTCGTAGTCTTTCGAAGTAATTATCACTGTTTAATTAAAGTTTTTCCTCTATATAAAATGAATTGGCTATAATATAATCTTCTACTTATGACTATAATTTCAGGCCCAGATGACATGCCTGCACATATCAAATCATCTATGTTTGGTTGTGCACTCATGTAAGAAATTCAATGACTTCATGTTCAGCTTCATTCATTATTATGGGATTATGCAGAATTATTTTATTTATATTTCTTTCCTACTGTTTGTTCTTTTAGGATACCTATCACGAATGGAAGGCTTAACATGGGAACATGGCAGGTGAGTATTTTAGTAATGCCATATTGTAAATATTTTTATTGTCAAAAATCACATACTTGATAAGTTGCTTGGGGTTGCATTGGGTTCCATTAATTTCAATGATTGTGCATGTGAGTTCTGTTTGTTGTCATAAGATGCTACTTCAAATTAAATTCATAGTAATATAGGGTAAATGTGATTAAATTGATTTGATAAAGAATAACGTTAAACAACTTTAAAATGAGTGACCTTGTCATTGACCCTTAATAATAAATGGACTCTGTCACTCCATTATTGTGGAAATGGAACAATACCTTATCATTATCTGGATTATTATTCCATTGAACTATTGATTAGATTTTCTGATGATGTTTAATTATGGTTAATTGAAGGGTATATGGCTTTGTGAGCACCGGGATTATCCTACACCCCGCACAGTTGTCGTCACTCTCAATGGAATATGACTTGTGCTATACAAAAGGTCTCCTTATCTCTGTTTTTAAGTAGGTCAATATTTCTTGAATGTAATCTTTATTGTAAGTTTATAGCTAGAAAACCACCACTTGACATATGTGTTTCGATACCAATGCCCTGAATCATTTAGGTAATGACATCAACCGAAATCAATTCTTCACCATGAGTTTCCATAAAGAATGAATATGGGTGTGTTTGGAAACTCGTTGGAAGAGAAGAAGCACGTTTAGACTTTTTGAAAGATTCAACTTTTGGTTTAGCAAATTTTTTTTTATGAACGCAGAAGTAATTTTGCTACCAAAACCAACGTTTACAAGAATCAACTATTTTTAGCTTCTGCGTTTTCCTAACGAGCTTTTAGCCATGAATACTAACCATTTATTTATCTTTTACCAACTTTATCCTTCATGTGTGTTATTATATTATTTATAAAATTCTTGTTATTTCTATTTATATAAGCTCTATTTTTCTATTATTTATTATTTTTATTTTTTTCAACTGTTTGTTTGATATTATACACTTTTATAATTGTGATTTTTGTGTATTATGTTTGTTATTATCTTTTTATAATATGATTTATTGATTCTATTAGGTAAAGTAAATTAAACAAAAAATTAACTATAAATAATAATAATAGTAAAAAATTATAGCATACTAAAAAAAGAGTACTAAAAATATACTATATAAAAAGATCATAAAAAATTTTTAGATTTGTTTGAATTACTATAAAGTAAATATTTAATTTTTTTATTATTATTAGTACTCTCTGTTATAATTGTAATTCTCATATACTATGTTTTAGTGTAATTTTTTATAACATAGATTATGATTCTATTAAAAAAATAAATTAAATAAAAAATTAATCATAGATAATAATAAAATCATAAACATTGGATTCCAAATTAATATTAAGAATAAGATTATTGAGAGTACTAGAATAAGAGTACCATGTAAAAAAATATAACATATTTGATTATATATATATATATATATATATATATATATATATCAAAAATTTATATTGTTTTATTTTTATTTAAAAATATGTTTTATCTATTTTTATATGTTATTTTTATTTTAGTAAATAAATATTAATTTTATTATAAAATTAATTAATAAGATCTATTTAAATATCTAAATTAGAATGATAGGATAATATAAAAAAAATTATTTAAGTTGAGGTCTATTTTAGTAATTTTTTATCTAAAAGTGATTTTGAATGGTATAAGCCAAACAACATTTATTTTACTATAATCAATTTTGATACAAAAATTACCAAACATAAATCACTTTAACACAAACTTATTTTTTATCAAAATCAAGTTTACAAAATCAATTTTATGTAAACTCCCATTTACAAACTGTAATCCAAACACACACTATATCACCCATTCACCCTTGTTTCCAGATGCAATAGGAATATAGGATAGTCTTCAAATAATGGAAAGGTTCCAATGGTGAAAAGTTTCAACTATGATTCCTTTACAACTTTACTCATTATTAAGAAGGAAAATTTTCAAGAATAATCACAGTATAATAGAGTTTTTACTAACGAAAAAAATTAATAACAAAAAAGACTCCAGTGAAAACAGTCCGAATTTATTTATTTAACTAGTATTATTACTTACGAAAATATAATTTTTTTAAAATTTTAATCTACTTTATTTTAATAATATAGATTATGCATGACACAAAAAATTTATAAAGTCAAACTACTTTTACAAAAAAAATTATAGATTGACAAAAGTTTTTGACTAAAAAGACTTATCTATAGATAAAAATCAAATAGTAAGATTTTTAGTTATTATTTTTATATGAAAAGTCTAATTTTTTATTAATAATTAATTTTAACATTCCTTATTTAAAATTTAAAACAATTTAACGTGTATACTTTTATATTTAATTAGGTGTTAACTGTTAAATCTGTTGTACAAAGAGAAATAATTAAATTTTATACTTGTTATTTAAAAATAATTTTTTCTTCCTGTGTATATAAAAATATAATTAGATATTAATATAAAAAAATTATACTGATAATTATAAAATTAACTCAAAATTAATTTTTTTTAAAACAATTGAATCTTGATTCTAACTTTTAATTATAACATAGTATTCTCTCCAAATTATATGTAATAAATATTTGAAAGAAGAAAAATGAAAATATAGATTAAAAAGATAAGCGGTGAAAATTTAAAAGTAAATAAAAAATTATGTATATAATAAAAATAATAATAATATTTTTTATTTAAATTATATTATTTTGTTAATTTTATTTTCTGTAGAAGAGAAAAATAGAAAAAATAGAGAATGAGAGAAAAGAGAGAGAAAGATAAGGATGAAGAATGAAAGTGAGAGTGAGAGTTTGTTAATTTTGGAAGAAAAAATTTTATTTTAATTGTAAAAAAAATATCAAATGACATATTTTAATTTGTCAAATTACTAATATAAAATATAAATTATATATAGAGTAAAAATAATATAGAGAAATAAAAAATGGAGAGAGGTAGATAAGAGAATTTAGGAAGGAAATTTATTAATTTTGAAAAAAAATATTTTCTCTCAATTTTAATAAGAGAGTGTCATGTGACACATTTGATTATTAAATTAGATAGTAATATATGATACATAATATAGGTATATTTCAATTTCAATTTTAATTTTAATGCAATTAAAGAATGTCATATTGCACATTTTGATTGTCAAATAAGTAATTGGTCATTAATATTGACAATGATATATAAAATAGATAAGGTGGTTGAAGAAATAAGAGAAATAGAAAAAAGAAAGAGAGAGGAGAGGAGAACTCTTTAATTTTGAAGGGAAAGATTTGATTTCAATTGTAATGAGGGAGTGACATGTGACACATTTTGGTTGTAAAATTAGTAAAGAACAGAGAAGAAATTTTTAATTTTGAAGGAAAAGATTTAATTTTAATTACAATGAGAGAGTGATATGTGACACATCTTAATTCTAAAATTAGTAAAGAAGAGAGGAGAATTCCTTAATTTTAGAGAGAAATATTTTATTTCAATTACAATGAGAAAGTGACATGTATATTTTGGTTGTAAAATTAGTAAAGAAAAAAAAAATTTTTAGTTTTGGAAAAAAAAAATTTAATTTCAATTATAATAAAAAAGTGACATGTGACACATTTTAATTATAAAATTAGATAAATATAATAGATATTCAATAAATACTAAATAAGATAACGCGGTTTTATTATTGATCAATATCCTCGGCGGAAGGTACTAGGAAATTAAACCAAATATAGTATTTGACGTTCGATATTTTGTCCTCAATGCTTGTTTTCTGGTTGCCTTAGGATTACGCGTTTAATCAAGTATATCCACCGGATCAACGCAATTGTTTTTATTTGCATAGTTTTGACACATTTGGTCTTATCGAAATTAGAACATACAAGTGACAAGATAATATCATTTCAAAATTGATAATGTAACCTTAATTTGATAAAAGTTTATTATAAATATGTTTTTTTATTAAGAATAATATCCTTTAATTTAAAATTAACGTTATCAATTTAAGAGTGATAAGTTCATTATACATGTATATGATTATATTTTTAATTAATTGATGATTAAGTTAGTTTTGAATAAACATCCAATTTGATCTTTATTCATTTTTATAAAAGATAAAATAATTTTTGTTAATAAAAGAATTATTTTGAGTCTTAATCTTTTTATTTTAGGATAATACAATTTTTTATTAAAAAATTAATTAAATAATAACAAAAATTAATTTTGTGGTGATTTTATTTATAATTTATAAAATTTTAAATTCTCACAAACTATTAATAAATTTATTTTTAAAAAATTACTAGTGGTGATTAAAAACGTTGTTGAAAATAATATCACAAGAAAAAAATAACTGCAGTACGAATATTTTTTAAGAAAAAAATAACATAAAAAAAGAAATGAAATAAAAGAATATTAATATTGATAATATTGGTATTGGTGATGATGACGTTAGATAAGATAATGATGATAATAAAATATAGTTACACAACAAAAATAGTTAGAGTCATCAAAATGAGCTAAATATATTGGATTAATCTGTTTACCTCTTTAAACGGGCGGGCTTTACTTCTAAAATTAAGTCCGTTTAAGTTTCGGGCTAAATAGGCTAAGCCCGATTAACCCGAAAAAATGAAGGGTTAAACGGGCTAGCCTGTGGACTAAACGGGCTAGCCCGCGGACTAAACGAGCGATCAGTTTATTTTTTTCTTAAAAAATAGTACTTTTAGCCAATATTTTTTTCGATCTCAAAAATCTGACTCATCAACTAAAAAAAATACTGTTTGTTTAAGGTTTTTGATTCAAAAGTGATATTTTCTGTCAAAATATTTTTTTAAAAAAATAAAAGGATAAACAGGTCAATTTGTTTAACTTATCGGGTTGACCATAAACGATCCCAACTGAAAAATTATGACCTGTAAATAAAGCGGATTTAAAATGTACTGAGTCTAAATGGATCGAGCTAACCTGTTTGACATCCCTAAAAATAGTAGAGGTATAAGTGATAATGATGAGGATGAAGAATGTGATGGTAGTAATGGTTATAGATTTATAATCGGTTATATTGTTGAAAAGAACTTTGTGATGAATTTAAAACTACTTTAAACCCTCACAAAATACAAATAAAACTCCCTAAAAAAAATTATTTGTTACTATTTAACGAATTTTTTAACAAAAAAGTCATATTATCCCAAAATAAAAAAGATAAAAGTCGAAATGTCTTTTTTTTAGTTAGTGATCGTCTTGTTCTTCATGAAAATGAGCAAAAACTAAATTGAGTCTTTACTCATTAGTTTTTGCATCAATTTCTATATAAAATAAAAAAGAATAAAGTATATTTTTTCTTAAAATTTATTAAAAATATTTCTAAATTTTATTTTACTTCAAATTTATTCATGAAGTTTTCGATTTGCATTAAATATATCATTAACAGTTAAATTTTTAAAAAATTTAGGACCAATCTAACAATAATGCATGACAACTAAGTTTAGAAAGTTAAATTTTCGAAAATTTTTTGGACAAAATTAAAACAAAATAAAATTTATAGATATTTTTAAAATTTTTAACAAATTTTAAAGATAAAAAATATATTTTACTAAAAGAATGTAACAAAAAGAGTTTTATATATATGTTTTTTTTTGTTTTCTATTATATCTTTTAATTTGGCAAACCAAAGACTAATCCATCGTAAATTTAAACTTTATATAAGAGTTTGTCTTTGACTAATGGGTTGTTGCATACATAAGGCGTGATTCAAACCTCTAACACTTAATTAAGAGGACTAGTAAACTAACCATAAGATTAATCCAATTTGGTTTATTTTATATACATTTAATAGTGTATTATCACATCAATAATGCACCCGAATAATTTTGTTGCTGATAAAAATGTACTCAAATTTTATTATCGATAAAAATACTCTCAAATAATTTTAAAATACAATAAAAATATCCAAAAAGAATATTATTTTTTTGTAAGTGACAAGCGACGTTTGTATTTGGCAAATTGTTTATGTATTTAATCCAAAATTTTATGGAAATATTTACATAATTGTTAAAAAATACACACAAAAAAAGAGATAAAAATTTGATCTTTATATTTTTATTTTATTTTTTAAAAATTTTATTGATTGTTAATAAAAAATATCACAAAAAAAATATACTTAACAAAAAATTACCAACTTTTAAGAATAAAAATATCTCATTTTTCTAATTAAGCTTACCAAAAACCTGTATCAAAGTTTAATATCTAAAGCATTTTTTGAGAATACAAATTTAATGTTGGTCATTTTGTCGTATTTTAAAATTATTTGAGAGTATATTTTCAATAACAAAATTTGAGTGTATTTTATCAAGGACAAAATTATTTGAGTGCATGTCTTGTGGTTTACCCCATCAATAAAATAATAATTAATTTTTAAATTTATTAGATAAAAAAGTATCTAAACCCAAAAATCTAATAGAGTAATTGTACAAAACTTTTAACATTGTCCACACATAAAAATAAAAAATAAAAAACTTTAAAATAAAATACGAATCCGCGCAAAGAGACATATAATAGCCTTCATTTGAAATATAGAATCTGGAAAGTTTAGGGGACCAGCAGATTTATTAAAATTTGGCCAGGATTTAGCCAGTAAAAGAAAAATGGGTGATTTTTCACCATTAGATAAAATCTCATACCATTAAATATACTATTGATAGCTAATTGATGGCTACAATTCACAAAATCTGCTGTACTCCTAGCACTCACATATGATCTTTTTCCCCTAATAATGAACAAGGACTATTGCATATATAAACCAGACATTTTTGCCTCTTGGTTCACTTTGCCATTTCAAAGTTCAAACTATAAACTGTGATAGTTATGTCAAGCACAGATGGTTCAGGCGCAGGGATTTATGCCAGTATCATCGTTGGTAAGCTTTCTGGTCTCTATTATTATTGTTTTCATTATGTGTTGAGTCTCAACCCAACTATAAAAGTAATTAATTCGTTTCATCCTCACCATTGGTAATCATCTTTTTATGCAGTTGTGATAATGGTGAAGATAGCTATTGTAGTTTGTGTATGCCGAGAAAGGATGAAGAATAATAATAAAGACGGATCAGTTCGTCCAGCCATACCGTTCTTGACAATCACAATTGATAAGTTCTTGAATGATATTGAAAGGGAGAAGCCAATTAGATTCACCGATCAGCAGCTACGCATTGCGACCGATAACTACTCAAATTTGTTGGGATCAGGAGGTTTCGGCACAGTTTACAAAGGAATCTTCAGCAACGGCACAATTGTGGCTGTGAAGGTGTTGTATGGAAGTTCTGACAAAAGAATTCAAGAACAGTTTATGGCAGAAATGGGAACACTTGGTAGGATCCACCATTTCAATCTTGTTCGGCTGTACGGATTTTGTTTCGAAAGGAACTTGATAGCGTTGGTTTATGAGTACATGGGAAATGGATCTCTTGACAGGTATTTGTTTAGAGAAATCAAGACTTTGGAATTTGAAAAGCTTCATGAGATTGCGGTTGGAACAGCAAGAGGCATCGCTTATTTACATGAAGAGTGCCAACACAGAATAATCCATTATGATATAAAACCAGGGAATATTCTCTTGGACAAGAATTTCAATCCAAAAGTCGCGGATTTCGGTTTGGCCAAGCTTTGTAACAGGGATAATACTCATATATCCATGACTGGAGGCAGGGGAACTCCCGGTTACGCTGCACCAGAACTTTGGATGCCATTTCCTGTCACTCACAAGTGCGATGTTTACAGCTTTGGCATGTTGTTATTCGAAATCATAGGTAAGGTAGATAGGTTGACATGTATGGATCCAGGAGCAAAATTTGTCCAAAATTGTTTACTATATCATGCAAGTTTGATTTTGATATACTGATAGTATAAAATGTTTTGCATAATTACTCAATTACTCAATTATAAAATGTTTTGCATAATTACTCAATTATATCTATTCAGTTGGATTACCATTTTTGCTGATATGTCATGCGATTACTCAATTATAAAATGTTTTGCATAATTACTCAATTATATCTGTTCAGTTGGATTACCATTTTTGCTGATATGTCATGCGATTAGATAAACGTGTAAAACTATTTTATATATTATTACTAAAATTTTCTAAATTTATCACTATAGGCAGGAGAAGAAACGTAGACACGAATCTTTCAGAAAGTCAAGAATGGTTTCCAATCTGGGTTTGGAAGAAATACGATGGCGGAGAATTAGGAAATTCGAAAATAGTGGCGGAAATGGAGGAGAAACAAAAGGAAATGACAATGAGAATGGTCAGGGTGGCTCTATGGTGTGTCCAATATAGGCCAGAACTAAGGCCTAATATGAGTGTTGTGGTGAAAATGTTGGAAGGTTCAGATGAGATTCCAGAACCATTGAATCCATTTCAACACTTGATTGGAGGTACTTTTGTTGCTCATCCAGTGCAAGTTTCACAGGGCTATACTGAAAGCAGTAGCATCTATACTGGCTCTTCTATTATGGTAACTGACTCAAGCATTGTGTGTGCAACTCCTATTATGCACAAGTATGAGATTGAATTAGCCTCTAGCAGAGCTGATGACTCATGCAGGACACATTAATTCTTCACATATAAAGTTCTGTAATGTACCATTGATTAAGTTGTAAATTAAATTATGTAACCTTGTAATAATGACTCTATCAGCCGATTTATATTTTACCTGTTCCCTTTTTTTTCCCTTAAGTTAATGATGATCTCTTTTTCTTTTTGTTTTTCTCTGCTTGGAGTAAATTTAAACTTCATTCGATTAGTGAAGCAAAGTAACTAATTATGGGAGACAGAAAAGAAGGTATTACAAATCTATACTTAAGATCCATCGGTGCACAACTTATTTCACTTTTTTTATTGAATAATTTTTAGATTAGAAATTTTGATCTCTAATAATTTTTTATTATTCTAAAAATCTTCGAAAATTATTTTTATCAAAGAGATGGGCCATTTCGTGATTTTTAATATGTGTATTAAATAAGTAAATCTCTAACAAATTTTATTATAAAATAATTAAATTTTAAAAAATTGTCATTTTTTTGGTGACTTTAAAAAATTGTCATTGTAAAAGAATTAGTTCCAACTTCCAAGACCATAAAATCAATTTGTCTCAAAAAATTTTACATTAACAAAAATTTGTTAGAAATAAAATATTCGATTTAAAATTTTTTAAAGCACAATTTAAAAGTATACTCTACTACATTTTAGTAAAATCATTTTTTGGTCATTTCATTTTTTCTATTACAATAGAATGCATAACTTAATAGGAGAATATACATTAACCATCTATTCCAATCAACCGTGCTATCCTCAATTGTCCATCTCACACGTTCTATGAGTATAACATGTGACACATAGTGCGCTGTGTGTTCGGTTTGTCGTTAATCATGTCTTAACACACATTAAGATTGTCTCGAATAAATATAATTGGTGTTTGAGTAGTATTTGATTAATATTTTTATTTAAACATATTTTTTATAAAAACAACAATTTCTAACTTTTTCATCTTTTAGAATGATGTTGAAATAGTGATAATATGTTAATTACTTATTTTGATCTTTTATATTAAGATGCTAGTCTTTAACTTTCATTTTTTTTGTTATTTTTTATTTTAATATAATTTTAGATAATATTATTCAAATAATATTTATTTTTTTAAAATTACGTTTGACAAAAAAATAAAAAAGTTTGGAGAGCCAACTACAATATAAGCCAACTAAGTCAATCTTTTTTTATTTATGATTTTGAAATTCAAAAAATTAAAATAGTGGAAGTTGCTTTTTTTTTTTTTTGTAATGGAAATATTTTTTAATTAGTTGGTTGGAGTTGGTTTCACTTCTAGGTTTAGTTTGGTAAAATTTTTACTTTTTAAAAGTAACTTATAAAAACTAATTTTTAAAAGATGCCTTTTTTTAAGTTGTAGCATTTATATTTGGTAAATCAAATTAAAAATAGCTTTCAATAAACATAAGCAACAACAATTATGTTTGGTAAAATAGTTTTTAAAATTTAAAAATACTATAATAGACATAAATGCAAGCATTAAATTTAAAAATTAGTTAACATACGAGGTTATGTTAGACTTTCAAATTTTGAAAAACACAAACCAACTTTAAAAAACTCTATCTTAGGTGCTTTTAAAAGCACACCGATGTTTTAAAAACTGCAAGCACAAGCATATAGTCTTTTTTATTTATCAAACACAAAATGATGAGTTTAAACTTTTAAAAAACACAAGTACTTTTCGAAAAATTTTACCAAACAAAGCCTTAGTTAGTTTCTTATTAGAACCATTCATATTAACATTTATTTACAAACATTAATTCTCAGACACACAAATAATCAGATAATTGTCTTTTTTGAGATAAAATCAAAATCAATTATATTACGATTAAATCAATAATTTTTATGAATATGTCTAAAATGAGCACAACAATTATGTGTTTGTTGGATATGCCACATTTATATAAATTATTAGATTTTATTATATGAAAATCAAAGACTAATATAAAAGAAGAGTATTGATATACTCTAATAAATACAGAATATTATAGTACATAAATAAATGCTTTAAATGACATATAATACTTTAATACATAATACTTTAAATAACAACAAAATATTTTATTTTTAAATAATTAAATATAAAACATATAAATACACAAAATATGAGTATTCTTTATTTATTAAGATTAATTATTATGCAAGAAATTTTTATAATATTAAAAAATTGTATTAAAATAATATTTTAAATTGTAACATAAAAATATAAAATAATTAAAATTTAATTTTATATTACTTAACAAATAATTAGATTATTATATTTAAAATTTATTAACGAACTAATTTTGTTAAAAATATTATTATATAATACAATTTTTCATCAAAATATTTTATAAATATAATTTATTTAAAATATTATATATAATACATGAAAATATTAACTTTTTTATTTTTTAGAAAAATAAAATAAATAATATAATTCTAAATACATGTTTATCATATTATATATTTACTTATATTAGTAAGACCTAATCTAATCAAACTTACGCAATTAAAAATATTAAAACTGAATACAAAGTTAGGCTATTACAAAAATATAATCACATAAATACATTATTTCCTTTTATACCTTTTACAAAATAATATATATACTATATACTATCTGAATTAAAATACAAATCTGTTATTATATGTAATTACACACACACACATATATATATATATATATATTCTAAAAAAATTAGAAAAAATAAATTATATTATTTATTTAATTTTTCCAAAAATATTTGAAAAAACAAAAAAAATTAATATTTTTATGTATTATATATAATTTTTTAAATAAATTTATTTTTATAATATTTTGATAAACAATTATATTATATAATAATGTAGTTAATAAAGTAATTATTTAATAAATTTTAAATATAATAATTTGATTATTTGTCAACTAATATAAAATAAATTTTAATTATTTCATATTTTTATGTTGTAGTTTAAAATATCATTTTTTAATATTATAAAAATTGTCTTACATAATAATTAATCCTAATAAATATAAAATACTTATATTTTTATTTATCTATTTTATATTTTTTAGAATAAAAAACTTCTACTTTTTAATATTTATATATATATACTATCTATTAATTTTTTATATATTAAATAATTATAATAATATAATAACATTGAAATCAAATAACATATTAAATTTGTTACATTAAAACTAAAAATTATATATTTTATTCTTGAATTTAACAAAATATATATTTTTAATAAATCATATATGATGAAAACTATTTTGTGAAAGAAATTTGTACACCAATTTTTTTAGAAATAATAAAAATAAAAAAATGATCTTATTATAAATATATAATTATAAATATTATATATATAAAACTATAAATGTTAAATTTAAAAAATAATTTTAAATTATTATCTATTTAATATTACCACAAAATAAATATGAATAAAAAAGATTAGAAGAGAGAGTCATAAGGTGGCATATATATTAGAGAGTCTAAAAAATAAAAAATATATATACCAATTTTATATCAGTCACTATTACATACATATATGGACTAAATCCCCATAGTGGTCCCCCAGATTCAACCCGTGCACCAATTTTGCTCCTGAGATTCCAATTGCACTGTTTATGTCCCCCAGATTCCGATTTGAGCACCATAATGGTCCTTCGAAGATTTTCCGGCGTGACTCAGCGACGGCGTTGCTTATGTGGCACAGCCACTGCCACGTTGGAGAGTCAGAACGACATCGTTTCATGGGGCAAAACGAATGAAAGCCCACACGTCACCGTTTTGATCACAGTGAGAGTAGTAGTAACTTGGGCAAAGGGTTTGGTATTCGTTACGTCTTCTCCTCCATATTTTCTCACCTCTCTCAACGCTTGGTCTCCTCCTCCATAAGCAGTAGCGACAGGCAAGGGCACTGCTGCCTGGTTTCTTAACATTGCTGTACTGAACTTGGGGGAAGGTTCGTGGTTCACCATTGAAGCATCGACTGAAGAACCGTTTAAGCTAGCTTCAAGGTACAAATTTTATTATATTTTTTTGAATTTTTTGGATCATGTTTCATTCCTGATATGGCCGATTGTTAAAGTTACTTGAACATGATGCATGTAGTTTGTGTTAGAATCCACTGCCTGTTAGGGTTTTAGTGTTTTCCTTCTTCAAACCAGTAATGTATGCTCTGTTTCTTGTGAAAAGAACAGGGGTTAATCTCTGGTGGTGTGTAATATCTAAGTTATTTGTTGTTTATGTGTTGCATGCGTGGTGAATTTTAAGTATTTCCTCTGTTATGTTGCAGATGAACGCCGAATTGTTAGACATAATGTTTCATCATGGGGGAAATTTTGAGAGGGGGAAGGATGGGAGATGGACATACACACCTGACAATAGGCATTGTTTGGGAGATCTGGATGTGGACAGGTTGGATGTATTCTACCTGAGAAATTACTTCAAAGAGCTAGGCTATGAGACCATGAAGGAGGTTTGGTGGCAGGTCCCTGGGATGAGTCTGGAAGTAGGTTTGAGGCGTTTAGACTCTGATAATGAGTTGAGAGAGCTGTGTAATCATGGTGGAAAGAACAATGGGGTAGTGGATGTCTACATTGAACATGGCATTTCAGAACCTGAAATAGTACAAGGAGAGGATGTTGTTGTGCATGTTGATGACGAGGTGAGGGATCTTGGAGAGCAAGCCAAGTCAAATTCCAGGATGGTGAAAGACCCACCTGTCAAACCTACCACCGAGAAGGACCCTCCTAGGAGTTTAAGCATGGTAACATACAAGCCCCAAGCTAAAGAGGCGTTACTGAAGAAGAGCAATGTGAATTCTAACATGGAGTCCCAGCCTAAGCCTAAATCAAAGTGTAAGCCTAAGACAGTTCCCAAACCCAAACCCATGCCCAGACAGAACAATGTAACTAGGACTAGGAGATATTGTCTAAGGTCTGTAGGGAAAGGGATTTCAAAAGCAAAGGAAAATGCTAGTGATCATGTTCTTTTATCCTCTGACTCAGACTCTCATGACAGCTACGAGAGTGCTGAGGACGAGGCCTATAAGCCACAAGAGCCGGATGATAGCTCAGATGAATCAGACATTGGATATACTGTTCCTTCACAGAAGAAGAAAGTCAAGAAACCCAATGCAAGGAAGAAGGTCCAGGCTGAGAGTGGAAAGGAAAAAGGGAAGGCCAAGGTCTGTGTTGATGATGATGGATTTGTGGAAGACGTTTCTGATGAAGATGTGGACATTGGATTTGTGGGGGGAGGTATAAAGGGGGATAACCATGATGCTTTTGATCCAGGGTCAGAATCGGATGGTGGCAATTCGTGGCACTCTTTGGAGATGAAAACACCACCTAATTCAGAGGATGAGCTGGTTGGAGAAGAAAGTTCAGAGGAGGTATTTCCGGTGTTTAGACAGGGTGCTAGGTTTGGGGAACTACATTTAGAAGTCGGGATGAAGTTCAATACTAAGTGGGAGTTCAAGGAGGCAGTAAGGGAGTTCACTATACAAGAAGGGAGACGGATGAGGTTTAGGAAGAACGATGGTAAAAGGGTGAGGGCAGTATGTAAGGTGAAGGATTGCAAGTGGGTTGTATACGCATCAAGGGACCACGAAGACAGTTGCTGGCAAGTTAAGACTTTCTTCAATGACCACACTTGTCCACGAGAGGATAAAAACAGGGTAGCAAATAGAAATTGGGTTGCAGGTAAGTTGGTAAAAAAACTAAGAAAATATCCCAATTTCAGGAACTGTGAGGCTACAACATATTTCAAGATGAAATATGACTTGTCGCTCAATAGGAACTCTATATCACGGGCACTGTGTGATGCTAGAAATATAGTCTATGGGGATGCCAAGGAGTAATATGCTATGCTTAGGGACTATGGTGAAACACTATTGAAAACAAACCCAGGATCAACTGTTCAGATATGCACAAAGCCACAGCCTAGTGGTGAGGTCATATTTGAGAGGATGTATGTCTGCTTGAGTGGCTACAAGTCAGGTTTCAAGGCTGGCTGTCGTCCGTTAATTGGACTTGATGGGGCTTTTCTAAAAACTATTTTCGGGGGGCAAATTCTATCGGCTGTTGGACAAGATGCTAATCATCATGTCTATGTCATTGTCTGGGCAGTTGTGGAAGTGGAGAACTTTGAGAATTGGAAGTGGTTTCTAGAGTTGCTACATGAGGATCTTGGAGACTACAAGACCCATGGGTGGAACTTCATCTCTGATATGCAAAAGGTAATTTCTTACTGAAACCTTAATCCTTACTCTCACATAAGTTTAAATGTGTAAAACTGTGTGGTATATAATGTGGTGTGCTGTTAGTATACTGCCATATTGTGATGATACCTAAGAAATAATTGTTTGATACTTTATGGTATATACTGTGGTGTGGTGTTAGTGTCTGCTGCTATACTGTGAATACTGCTCTGATCTAATTGTTTGATTACGTACTATACCATGATGGTGTGCTGTTAGGTACTATTATGGTGATCGATTTTCAAAGTTAGGGACTATTATGGTGAAGGATTGGCAAAGTTAGGGACTATTATGGTTATCGTTATGCAAAGTTAGGGACTATTATGGTGATCGATTTTCAAAGTTAGGGACTATTATGGTAACATAATGCTTGATATCTTCAGGGATTACTGCCTGCTATGAAAGCTGTGATGCCTAATGTGGGACACCGATTCTGTGTATGGCACTTGTGGCGAAATTTCAATAAGCAGTGGAAGGACTTGGAGCTTAGGGGACTGTTATGGGAGTGTGCTAGAGCTACAACATTTCAAGAGTTTAAGGTACATAAAGCCACTTTTTTTGAAACTGGAGTTAGCTAACATGGACTTCTTTCCCAACTATTAACTGTTGAATTTCAGGAATACATGGATAGGATAAAGCGGCTGAACGAGGACGCATGGAAGTATCTTGACAAGTGGCCAAGGGAGGCATGGACGAGGTCACAGTTCAGGCACAACCCGAAATTGGACTCGATTTGCAACAACGCCTGTGAGGTTTTCAATTCAAAGATCAAAGAAGCAAGGGGCAAGCCTATACTTACTCTTCTAGAAGAGGTGAGAATGTTTGTCATGCGGACTATGGCTAAGAACAAGGTTAAGTTGGACAATCACCTGGGGCTGTTACCACCCGTAATCAAAAGTAGGTTAGAAAAGGTGAGGAAAGAGTCCAGACATTGGCATGCTATATGGTCTGGAGATACTGGATATGAGAAGTTTGAGGTCCATGGGCGTCCAACAAACCATGTGGTAGACCTGGGGAAAAGATTATGTACCTGCCAGTTCTGGATGTTAACAGGTTATTCTCTCCCATCCACTTACCTTTGCTCATTTAATTTTACACTAGTGTTATAAATAATTTTTGATTTAACCTAAGCTGGAAGTAAACTGGACTTGTAGGGATTCCATGCGTTCATGCTTGTGCAGCACTGGCCAGAGTCAACAAGCACCCAGAGGATTTCTGCCATAAGTTGATAACCATTGAGTCTTACAAGGAAACATACAAGTATCACATCAATCCTATACCTGGCCAAGCCTTCTGGGAACAAAGTCAGTTTAACAAGCCATTGGCACCACCAATCAAGAGGAAGCCAGGGAATCTTCAAACAAAGAGGAGGAAGGACTCAGATGAAGTCTCAAGTTCTAGCAAGAAATCTAAGCCAGTAACAGCCTTGAAAAGACAGCTTCGGCCTTTCACATGTAAGTACTGCTTGCAAAAGGGTCACACCAAGAGAGGATGTGAAAAGAAAAGAGAAGCTGATGCTGCTCAAGCTGCAGCTGATGCTGCGGCTGCTGCAAAGGCAGCAGAGGCTGCTAAAGACCCTAAAAATGCTAGTGCACAAGCAACTGCAACTGCCCAGGCCACCACAACTGACACTACAACTGCCTCTGCATCTGCCAGTGCCACTGCAACTGCTA
Source organism: Arachis hypogaea (assembly GCF_003086295.3). Lineage (NCBI taxonomy): Eukaryota > Viridiplantae > Streptophyta > Magnoliopsida > Fabales > Fabaceae > Arachis > Arachis hypogaea. Next base: position 25,231,397 of record NC_092049.1, read on the forward strand.
CTCCAAATGCAACTACTACTGCTACAGCTACGGCTAATGCTAATATTACCATCAATTCTGCTCCTATTGGTCAAGCATCAGAAATTGATCTGTCACAGCCAATTTGTTCTGAACCAGAAGACTCTCAAAAGGTACAATTTTAATTCTATAATAAGCCTTTGTAATTAATGGAGTAAAAACTCTGAAAAAGGTTTACTGAGTGACAATGTTTGGTATTTATTTCTGGTTTGAAATTTGTGTAGTTCACTGAAGTAACCGGGGAACCAGCCACAAGACCTGCCAAATTGCCTACTAGAAGAAGGTCACCTCTAACAACCCCTTCTACAGCACTGGACCCAATGAAGGGTGCGAGTTCTGCCACTGCTTCACGATTCACAAATTTTCTGAAGTTTGTGCCGACTCCTGGATTTAAGCACCCCCGAAAGAAGTGAACTTTCATATTAGGACATTAGGACATTTTGCTTGTCAAGTGTTAGTTTTTTGTTAAAAGATACAGTGACTGCGCTCACTATAAACAATGGTTCATTTTGTTGATTACTAATCAAGTATGTCATGCTACTTGTTCAATTACTTATGGTTGTAATGTGTTAAAACTATGAATGATTTGCCATATTTTGGTATTGATCAATTAATACTGTCCATGGTTTGGATCAATCTTGCTGTTACTTATTTACAAGTTCTTTTACTTCATCCAACAGGATATTATATTATATCAAAGTAAGATGATTTACACAAACCTTGTTATGTTACCACATAACAGTTTCATTCATTAATTTGGGAACTGCATTACATTGACATGTTCTCAACCCTTTAATAGCACCAATCCTACAAAAACAACAATTACTAAGAACCCAAATCCAAGAACATGAGTTATGAATTTCAGATTCCTAATGTCTGCCTCCATCTTGCCCATCCGCCATTCAAAGTTCATCTTCCTGTCACCATCATCATCTCCTGCAACAGCTCCTTCAGACAACTCCTCTTGCACAGAATCAGCCCAGACGAATAACCCACACCATGTTTTCCCACTTGTCTGCAACCAACCAAAATAATCAACCGAAAAAAAATTTTCAATCTGCTACAAATTATTAAACTTTACTCACATTATAGTTGGGGCAACCAAAGAAGGGCTTGTTAGGATGCGACTCCGTCCCAGACCACCTTAGCACCGGGCGACAACCACAGCCGCACCAGTCCGGAACCCGTCCATGCCTGCTTCGCGTCGTGCTTCTTCTCCAGTTCTCCGTCGACGATGACCGATTGGAACTTCCTGCAACATGGCTCCCACTTCCTCTCATGGTGGATAGCTATCGGTGTACAGAAGAGATGCAGAAGAAGACGTTGAGGGAGAGAACCTCAATGGGAAGACCAACGAGATTTTAGGGTTTAAAAATGAGGACAGGGACTACATTAGGAAATTTTATCACTCATTCCACGTCATATGTACACTACGGCGTCCAACGTGGCAGTGGCTGTGCCACATAAGTAACGCCGTCGCTGAGTCACGCCGGAAAATCTTCGAAGGACCATTAAGGTGCTCGAATCGGAATCTGGAGGACATAAACAGTGCAATTGGAATCTCAGGGGCAAAATTGATGCACGGACTGAATCTGGGGGACCAAAATGGGGATTTAGTCTACATATATGATATATATACATAGTTGATACATATTATTTATTCAATTTTTTTAAAATAAAAAAATAACATTTTAGGTATTATATATAATATTTTAAATAAACTATATTTTAACAAATATTTGATAAAAAAATTATATATTTTTTTTACCAAAGATAGGAAACTCGAACCCGCAACCTCTTAATTGAGTATGGGGAGCCTATGCCAGTTGAGCTATTACTCATTGGCACAAAAGTAATTAGTTAATAAGTATTGAATATAATAATTTAATTATTTATCAAATAATATAAAATAAAATTTAATTATTTTTTATTTTTATGTTGCAGTTTAAAATATCATTTTAATATAACTTTTTAATATTATAGAATTTTTTTTACATAATAATTAATTTTAATGAATAAAAATATTTATATTTTTTGTATTTATATGTTTTATCTTTTTAATTATGTAAGTTTGATTAGTTTAGGTCTTAGTAATATAAATAAATATATAATGTGATAGGCATGTATTTAAGATTATATTATTTATATTATTTATTCCGTTTTTTTTTTTAAATTGAAAAAATAAAAAGTTAATATTTTTATGTATTATATATAATGTTTTAAATAAATTAATTTTAAAAATATTTTAATAAAAAATTATATTATATAATAATATCTTTAACAAAAGTAGTTAGTTAATAAATTTTGAATATAATAATTTAATTAATTATTTATCAAGTAATATAAAATAAAATTTAAATTATTTTATATTTTTATGTTACAGTTTAAAATATCATTTTAATATAATTTTTTAATATTATAAATTTTTTTATATAATAATTAATCTTAATGAATAAAAAATACTCATATATTTTATATTTATATATTTTATATTTAATTATTTAAAAATAAAAAATTTTGTTGTCATTTAAAGTATTGTGTATTAAAGTATTGTCATTTAAAATATTTATTTATATACTAGGATATTTTGTATTTATTAAAGTCTATTAATACTCTTCTTTTATATTAACCTTTGATTCTCATATAATAAAATCTAACGGTTTATATAAATATGGCACATTTAATAAGCACATAATTATTGTGCTCATTTTAGACATATCCTATTTTTAGTTATCATATACATAGTAATTAAACTTAGAGTAATGTTATATGTACACCAAAATCAGCCATCAAACTCAGTCATGAGTATAAAATACATATTGAAAATAAATTAAACCACACATTATTTATACATAAATACATTAATGGCTGATTTTAGTGGCTGATTTTGGTATACAAATAATATTTTTATCAAATTTATATATAACTGATTTTTGTTTTTATATTTAACTGTGATATAGTCTTATATTTATTATTTGGAAAAGAAAAAATAAAAAATGCTAGAAATAAAATTAAATAAAGGATCGGAGGAAAAAACTAACGCAAGAAATTTACACTAATTTAAAATAGTTGATTATAAAATAGTTAATAGTTAAAAAATATTAAATTATAATTTAATTAAATTATTTAATTATTTTTAAATATCAATTTTTAAAATAACTGCACGTAAATTTTTAGTTTATTTATATTCACGATTCAACTCCTCTAATTTTCTGGCGTACAATATTTACAGCCATTTATGAATGAGAAGCATTATCTTGTGCCTAGACTATATACGTTGATACCATTTTCATTATTCCATACTAGCGGCTCAACAGGCACTAACGTGCCTGTTCAGCCGCTTTTTTATTGTTTTTAAGAAATTAATATTATTTTTTGTTAATATATTATTCATTTTTAAAATTTATTAGATAAGTATTTTTTATTTTAATGTTGATGTGATTTTATTTATATTATATTTTATTAAAATTAAAATTATTATAAAGTAAAATATCATTCAAAAAATAATGACAATAACATTATTCTGATTCAAAAAAGTATATATAAATCAAAATATATGTTAGTTATTTACAAAAAATAATTTTTACTTAAATATCATGGATATTTATGTTTGTCTTCATCTTTTTTAAGTAGTAGGCCAAAATATAAATCTAAATACGAAGAGTTCTTTATTTTTTTATAAATAGTGAAAAAATAAAATAAATAACAATGCTTATTTTTTTCGTTTTAAATATCAAAATATAAGAATAATTAATAAATAAAATAGGAGATTATAAAAATTGTGTATCTGAAAAAAATCCTTCGTAATTCATCATACATCTTCTTATCAATAACTTCTTTATATTCAAAGCACTCTCTATCTTCATGCATAATTTCAATAATATTTTATTTTTTTAATTTTATATTTAATTTTTTAATTATCTTTAATTTTATTATTTTTTTTAAAATTATTAATTTATATTTTTATTATATCCCTTACTATATCAAACATTATTCTTTCTCTTGCTATTATTTTCTATACACATACCTGTATGTCATTGTCTCATCGCCGTTATTATTATTATATTACCTTGTTCTCTTTTCTCGTTTTTTCTTTTTCCTTCCATATTCTATTCACCCGACCGTCCGTAATTAATTATCACCAAGTATTATTATTGCAAATGTTAATTTTGCCTATCACTTTGATTTATAACCATCTATTCCGTTAACTTTTATGAGTTATTGAAGTTTCGCTAAAAAAGTAAGACATAAAGCATTTAATTTTATATTTAATTTTTAAAATTTTTTTAATTTTTTAAATATTTTATTTTTCTTTTTTAATTTTATATTTAATTTTTTAAATATTTTTAATTTCATTATTTTTCTAAATTATTAACTTATAATTTTTATTATTTCCCCTTACTATATCAAACACTATTCTTTCTCTTATTATTATTCTCTATACACATATCTATCATTGTCTAATCGTTGTTATTATATTATTTTGTTCTTTCTCATTTTTTTCTTCTCCTTCCACCATCTCTTCACTCCACCGTAATTAATTATCACTATTTATATGTTACATCTTTTATATGTTAATCAAATAACCAGTGTCATATGCCAAACAAATGATATTATAGAAGTCAAAATAAATTATATTTTTATAATATAATTCATTTATTTTAGTTTAATTTAAAAATAAATATTCATGTACTCAAATTTTAAATATAATACTTTGTATAATTAATAATTTAAAAATTAAAAAATAATATTATCACATATGAAGTAATTTAAAAATCCTTAAATTTAACAAAATATTAGACTTTTTAGTTACTTATTATTATTATTCTTATATTATATCTTTACTTCTTATATTTAGACTTCTTATAAATATTCCACCTAAATTATATTTTTAACTTCTTATATAATAATCAGACTTAATAAATTACCAAAATTTAAATCTATTTTCTTGAACTACTTCTGAATCATATAATTGGAATCGTTTAAACGGGAGATCTTTTAGACTCTAAAATTTTCAAAATAAAAAAATATAATAAAATAAATTAAAAAACCTAATAAAATAAAATAGTTTAAAAAATAGAATATATATAAGAAAAAATAATAAATTAAAACTTACATGGTCCATGACATAGAAAAATAAAGAGAAGAAAATAATCATTAAGATTAAAACAATAAAAAAAGTATAACACAGTTCTTATCTTACCACATTTAAATATTATATGTCTATCTAATAATCAATAAAAAATAATATATATTATTTAATGTAAAATAGATTAAATATAAAAAAGAAATTAACAAAATTAATTAATAAATTTCTTATATTAGGTCGTCATATTATTTGAAAAATTAATTAACAAAGTTCTTATATTACTACATTTATTGTGTTATATGTCAAACTAATAATCAATAAAAAAAATATTATCCAATATAAAATAGATTACAAATAAAAAAAAGAAATTAACAAAATATGCGTGAGAATTTTTTATTCTACTATTGATAGGTGTAGGTTTTTTTGTATCTTTTATATGTTAAGCATGTGACAAATAAATAATATTAAATTAATTAATTTTTTGCAATATAATTTAGAAATTAATAAATGTCAAATCAAGTACTCTGTATAATTAAATATCAAATTCAATACTCGCGTCTTATATAATATATGCCACTCAAATAAATTGGCCAATATTCAAAATAAATAATATTATAGTAGATAAAATTAATAATTTAATTTAGTTTTAAAGTAAATATTTATGTACTCAAATATCAAATATAAATAATACTTTACATAATCAATATTTTAAAAAATAAAAAAATATTACAAAGCAATTAAAAAAAATAAGTTAACCAAATATTTATGAGACTTTTCTTCATTCATTCGTTAATAGGTAAAGATATATCAAAAAATAAAAATACATATCAAATTGATAAGATAAAAAAATTATTTTTTTTTTACATTAAATTGATTAAAAAAATGAGACATAGTACTATTTTTATATGTAAAAAGTTTAGAATAAATTAAAAAGACAGAGGAATTACTGAAAATATAGATTAGATAAGTAAATTAAAGAGAACAAAAAATATAAGTGGATGTTACGTGAAAGCAATAACCGCTGCAAAATCGTCCAAAGATGATGGAGGCTAGGGTATTGAAGAAAGGAGAAGAATGAACAGCAAGAAAAATACAGAAAAGTAGAAACTAAATTAACATAGAATTAAACAATAAAATATGAAGATAGTGAAGAATGTGAAAATATTTATATTCATTCTCGTCCATTTTTTTTATTTATTAGCAATTCCGTCTGCATTTTTTGAAAGTGAAAGAGTAATTTAATTTAACTGAGGGTTAAGTATGACTGATGGTGGAACAGTTTTTTATTTAAAGGGAGTTAGTTTTTAAATTGAGTACGTCAGTTTTTTTCGGTTTTAAAATATGTCGTGGGTTGATAGTGAATCAGTTTGATACTTTATTGTGGGTAAATTCTTTATTTGATAAAAAAAATAAAAAATATGGAGGACGTAGTAACAATTTATTATATTAAATTCATTGTTTAACAAAAAATAAATAGAGATAAAATAGGAAGAAAAAATTGGATACCAAATTTTTCTTATTCCCGTTTTACATTTGTATAGTTCATTATACATTAGTACGGTCCAATATGTAAGATAAATGATACTGTGATAGACAAAATTAATAATTTTATTTTATTTTAGAAAAAATATTTATGTACTATAATCAATAATTTAAAAAATTAAATAAATATTATTGCAAAGTAATCTAAAAAGTTAACAAAATATTTATAAAATTTCTTCATTTCATAGATAAAGACATATAAACAAAAATAAGAACACATATTAGATAAAAAAATATTTTTTTTTTACATCAAATTAATAAGATAAAAAAAATAATTCTTTTACATCAAATTGATTAGAAAAAAAGATAGAACTATTTTTTACCTAAAATATTGGAAATGAATTAAAAGAATAGAAAAATGACTAAAAATATAAATTAAATAAGTAAATTAAAGAAAAAAAAAAATGTAAGTGGAAGTTATGCGTGAAACCAAATTAAATTTGCAACTGCAACGGATGGATGACGATGGAGGCGATACAATTGAGGATGTTGAAAAGAGGAGAAGGTGGATATTATTGAGGATGTTGTCTTTGAATTTTATTTTAAAAATTAGTACTCAAAGATAAAATAAACCATGAATATAAAATACCTACCATTTATACCTATTATTTGGACCATTATCGTGTCGATTTCTATATTTTTTAAAAGGTAGAATATAGATACCTGTGTTTAACAATAAAGTTGGCGTATGAATTGTATCAACTCCCTTATCAAATCATATGGCGATCATTTGCATGTAATTATTAATTTGCTGAATTCTCCCTTTCTTAATAAATGCATGTAAGAACCAAAATATAGCAAAACACAGAAAAAAGAATCGACAACAGCCAGACGACATATTTATAAGTGGAGCAGTTATTTAATTTTCTCACGATTGCAGCAGTTATTTAACTCTTTTGTGGGTTGATGACTTTTTTTTTAATTAAGAAACAAAAATGTATTATTACTATTTTGTCCATAAATTTGATTTGTAGAATGAATTATTTGAGGGTAAATGATGTCTATAAAAATTGGACACCAAACTTTGGTATTGGCGGTCCAATATGTAAGATAAATGATACTGTGATAGACAAAATTAATAATTTTATTTTATTTTAGAAAAAATATTTATGTACTATAATCAATAATTTAAAAAATTAAATAAATATTATTGCAAAGTAATCTAAAAAGTTAACAAAATATTTATAAAATTTCTTCATTTCATAGATAAAGACATATAAACAAAAATAAGAACACATATTAGATAAAAAAATATTTTTTTTACATCAAATTAATAAGATAAAAAAAATAATTCTTTTACATCAAATTGATTAGAAAAAAAGATAGAACTATTTTTTACCTAAAATATTGGAAATGAATTAAAAGAATAGAAAAATGACTAAAAATATAAATTAAATAAGTAAATTAAAGAAAAAAAATGTAAGTGGAAGTTATGCGTGAAGCCAAATTAAATTTGCAACTGCAACGGATGGATGACGATGGAGGCGATACAATTGAGGATGTTGAAAAGAGGAGAAGGTGGATATTATTGAGGATGTTGTCTTTGAATTTTATTTTAAAAATTAGTACTCAAAGATAAAATAAACCATGAATATAAAATACCTACCATTTATACCTATTATTTGGACCATTATCGTGTCGATTTCTATATTTTTTAAAAGGTAGAATATAGATACCTGTGTTTAACAATGAAGTTGGCGTATGAATTGTATCAACTCCCTTATCAAATCATATGGCGATCATTTGCATGTAATTATTAATTTGCTGAATTCTCCCTTTCTTAATAAATGCATGTAAGAACCAAAATATAGCAAAACACAGAAAAAAGAATCCACAACAGCCAGACGACATATTTATAAGTGGAGCAGTTATTTAATTTTCTCACGATTGCAGCAGTTATTTAACTCTTTTGTGGGTTGATGACTTTTTTTAATTAAGAAACAAAAATGTATTATTACTATTTTGTCCATAAATTTGATTTGTAGAATGAATTATTTGAGGGTAAATGATGTCTATAAAAATTGGACACCAAACTCTAGTATTGGCTTTATATATTGGTATAGATGTTGATTAAACGCGTAATTCCTCCAATCAACGACAAATACTATTCTTCGGTTTTGAACTTTCGTGGTACCTTCCGCCTAAGACATTAATTTATTTGGGATTCCTGGAAATTTTCCTTCGTCTTAATAAGTAACGACATATCAACATTAAACGGAATTGTCATTCCGTCAAAACTGATAAGGAAAGATGAAAACGATTGATGGGGCACCAGCCAACACGCATTTGTATTTGTTAAGATTAGAGATATAATATTTTTCTATATATCGATTAGAGTTTAATGTTAGGTGAAAATTTAAATGCATTTAATTTTACATAAAGTTAGATAACTAAAAATCATTAAATAATCTAACAGATTTAATTAAATTATCATTTAATAACTTTTAACTATCAACTTCACATAAAGCCAATGAGTTATAGCTCAAATGGCATAGTCTCCCCATACTCAATTAAGAAGTTGCGGGTTCGGGTCTCCTATCTTTGGTAAAAAAAAAAAAAAAAAACAAACAAACAAACTTCACATAAAATTAACTATACTTAAGTTTACACTTTAATTTTAATATTGTTTACTAACATAATATTTTACACTATATTCAATTGCATTCGTATTTTTATTACAATTTATACAGTCAATTAAAAAGATAATTATTTTTACTAACATAATATTGTTTACTTTGATGCATAATTATAAAAATTGAATCGAATGGATTAGTTTAACCAAAAAACCGGTGAACCAAATTCTTAATTGGCCCAATCTAGTTGTAGGACCATTTAAGGATGAGAATAAGTTAAATTCGATGAGAACCGATGAAAAGTTGGTCCAACCAAATCGTTTGAGTGAAAACTTTAAAATTGATGAAGATGTGATTCGAACTAAGGTCTTTTTTGTTATTGTATACTCCTCTTGTTACCAAGATTTTTGATTATTTTATATTTTTTTATTTACGTGTGTTGGAGATAAGTGTGTATGTCTAACAAAATACTATTGTGAATTATTATTTTTATTATTTCTTTTTATAAGAATAAACTTTTATAATTTATGATAGTGTTCTTAATTAAAATTAGAAACGAATAATTACGATAGGGATCGTAATAATGAGATATACGTTTTTTGAGTACTTCTAATTTAAATTGTTCTTAATCGTAGAATCACTAAAAATGGGACATTAGTGATTCGGATAGATTAATATATATATATAATAGTCTTCATTGGATGAAGATTAATAGATCTCATTTATTAAATTATATATATAAATGGTATATATAGAGATATAACCATTGAACTGACTCACTCTAAGAATTCCTAATGGTTATAGTTACCGTATATTTGTCAATAGGATATTCTTATGATGAACATAATATTAGAATTTTCCTTTGACCTGCGACTATCATAGTAATTGACAATGTATTTGTTATATTTTGATTCCGGACACCTAACACCCTACGGTGTTAGTTAAATGGACATTGGGTATGATTTAAATACTTGTAGAATTAATGATTAGTCAAAATGGAATCCATCAACTATGGTAATGAGTTTGAACTCTACGATTATAATGAATGAAATAAACAATGCCTTGGCCAAGGGGTTTGAATGAATTAAGAAATGAGTTTCTTAAGTCATTCATAATTCATTATAATAATGGTAACAAGTTAGAGTTTGACAATTAAACCGTACTCTAAAAGTTAGCCAAGAGCTGAAAAGATGGAAGGAGTTGTATTTTTTGTTCATCTTGGGTTTCTTAGTAAAAATATTATTACTTCATACTATCGGGTCGTCAAGGAGCGTTGCTAGACGCCAACCTTGATTAGTAAATTTAGTATGACTAATTTACTACCCGCTTAGTATTGAACCTATGGGGTCACACACTAACGAGTGTTCTAATCCTTGGTAAATAATCATTTAATTATTATTTTGATTAGATCAAATAAATAATTATATTAATTCAAATAGAATATTATTATATTCTTTGCTAGTACCATGAATATAATAATATGATAATTGAGAATATTAAATAATTAATTATTTATTCTATGATGAGTTTTAAATATGGATAAGATCCGAACTGATTCTGTTTCAAATTAAATTGTAATTTGATTCACAAATCAGTCACCAATCTCATACTATATACTAGCGGCTCAACAGGCACTAACGTGCCTGTTCAGCCGCTTTTCTATTGTTTTGAAGAATTTAATTTTATTCTTAAAATATATTATTCATTCTTTAAATTTATTAGATTATATTTGTTAAATTTTAAGTTTAACGTGATCTTATTTATATCATATTTTAGTGTTGATATTAATATATCATTTATTCTTTAAATTTGTCAAATAAATATTTTTTTCATCATTTTAAAATTAACATAACCTTATTTGTTTTATATTCTGTTGAGGGTAAAACTACTATAGAAAACCTTTAAAATGCTAAATTATAAAAGCACACAATAAAAATATATGTATATTATCAGTAAAAGATATAGTTCCAGAAACAACGACAAAAATATTATCCTAATTTAAAAAGAGTATATATCTATAAATATCTATAAACCCAAATGCATGTTAGTTATTTACAAAAGATTAATTTTTTCTAAATATCATGGATATTCATGTTTGTCTTCTTCTTTTTTAAGTGGTAGGCCAAAATATGATTCTGAATCTGAAGAGACCTGCATTTTCCTACAAATAATGGAAGGATAGAAGAAATGAATATGCTTATTTTTTTTTTGTTTTAAAATATCAAACTATAAGAGTATTACTGAAAAAATAGGAGAATACAAAGATTATGTACCTAGATAAAATCCGTCTTAATTCATTATACATCTCCTTGTCAATAACTTCTTGCATCTTGGAAAACTGTCAGATTTTGTTTATCATAAAAATAACCGTATAAAACGCTCCAGGTTTATTCAATTAAATTGATTGCTTATTATAGAGAAGAATTTAATTAAAACCTGTAGAATTGTGACATCTTGTTTTGCATTGAACTTTCTGAAAGGACAAAAGAAATGACATTAATCCTTGTTTATCATTGACAAAATGTAAATTAAACGAAATTACATATTTTTTTGTTAGGAATTTTTTTTAATAATAATTACCTGCAATGATATTGTTTTGGTTCGAAATAAGTTAGTTGTGTTCTTCTAAGTTCATGGCTGAAAAAAAGAGTTAAAGTTTTAACATAGTTGGTATATAGGACGAAATAGACGGAAATATTTATTATGTAACAAAAGTTTATTGCATTACCTTTTATTTTTTTGTTCCAATATTTCTCTTTTTACCATCTTCCATAGTTGAGTTTTGTCTGCTTTAACTGTACCTCCCCAACCAATAGAATAAATTTTGATTGGATGAACCTGTGTCAATTGCACGTTTGATCAGTAACATTTAAACAAAAATATGTATCATCAGTGTAGTTGTCACTGTCATTAATTATGTAATCCTTACTTTATTGTCGATTGGTCTCATTGATGCAATTGATTGCTCATCCTTCCATGTATTCCATAACGATTGAAATCCTGTTTCCTATAATTTATTGCATATATGTATCACAATATATTGCAGTAGTGTCCTATATATATTACTTTAGAATTAAGTAATGATATATCCCAAATAAAACATACCTCTACCTTTTATTAGTTTTAAAATTTTAATTTTTATAATTTTATTGCTAAAATTATAAAATTGATAGCAACATTTAAAGAAATCAAATTTTGAATTCTTTTCAAAGTATATACAAACATTGCAAATTATAATTTATTAAAAAACTAATAATGATATATTTTAAGGATGTATGATATAATTTTTATAATTTATATATGTGAATCGTAGTTGGTGCATACCTGTTGGGATAAGTAGAGGTTCCAGTTCCTTTCGCTTATCTCTTTTAATATGCTGATGAGCTCTCTTGATATCAATTTATCTGTTAAAAATCTTAGTCATTAGTTGTTAAAATTAGTGAACAAAACTATCTATTCCAATGTTGATATTGTAATGATAAAATTACATAATACACGGATTATACTTGTAAAAAGGCTCACATATTTGCCAAGGACATAAATTACCTGAGGTGCAGGTAACAAAATTTCTTTGAACACCACATTCTTTGTGAATTGTCCCCTTTTTCCATCTACTGTTCCTTCTTTGACTAAGATTTTTGTGGTTGACTGAGAAATACTTCGAGATAGAGCAACGTATAATTGACCATGGCTGAACACATGTTTAGGGAGATAGATCCCTACCTTAGGGATAGTTTGCCCTTGTGATTTATTTATCGTCAAGGCAAAACTCAACCTTACAGGAAATTGTTTTCTAATAAGCACAAAGGGTAGTCCTGAGTTCTCAGTTGTTTTGTGTTTTATCCGAGGCAGAAAAGCTCTTTTTCCAGAGTGATGACCTGTTAAGATTTCCACGTCTAACATATTTTGAAAAGTTCCTCGACACAGTAGCCTTGTGCCATTGCATAAGCCTGCCTTAGGATCTATGTTTCTCAGTAACATCAGAGGAGCACCTTTTTTTACCTTCAACATATGAGGTGGCAATCCACCTGTGGAGATCGAGTTAAGATATTCTTGTTGATACAGATTATTTGTATCTCCTTCTACTTCATCAAAGGATGCTAAAATTCGTTCGTCTCCCGGAAATTGGTTGATGACTATATCATTAAGCTGTTGCACATCATGGTTCTTGGGTGTCAATATCGCCCTCTCCACCATATAAGATGCATCCCATCCATGAGATTGCAAATTTGGAAAGGTTTCTTCTATTAATTTGTGTAACGATGCCTCACCTTCCCATGGTATTGCCATGCCTACTTCTATTTGTACCAAGTCTTCACATATGGTAGGCTCAATCCCATCCCCTATGCGCATAAGATACTCCGCAAAATCACGATCATTAAGGGATCGCATATTTTGTCGCAGGTGAAGAATTTTGGTGAATGCCCACAAATGTGATTTAACAATAGAAGCTGAAATCATTTGCGACTTACTTCCTTTCGGCACAACAGGTAGTACTTGGCGAAAATCCCCTCCCATAACCATCACCTTCCCTCCAAATGGAGTATTGTTTTCTAAGATGTCTCGTAATGTGCGGTCCAGTGATTCCATTGTCTCTTTATTAGTCATTGGCGCTTCATCCCAAATTATCGCGGTCGTCTGCCTAATCAGTTTTGCAAGATCAGATTGTTTACTTATATTGCACGTGGAGGATGGCTCTGCATTGATTGGGATCTTAAATCTAGAATGAGCTGTTCGACCACCAGGCAGTAAAGTTGCAGCTATTCCTGAGGACGCAGTTACCAAGACAATATGCCCTTTACTTCTTAAGTCTGCAATTATAGCTCTGTAAAGAAATGTCTTACCTGCTCCTCCTGGTCCATCCACGAAGAACACTCCACTTTCTCTTCGATCAATTGTATTCATAATGCACCTGAAAGCTGCAGACTGGTCATGATTCAATCTTTCTATAGAACACAGGTCTTCTTGAGGAACTTCGATGGACATTTCTTCTTGAATAATTCTAGGCATGAAGTTGTCGTTGTCGTTGTCCGAGGTTAGAGCTGGTAAATCGTATTGTCCAATATGTTTTCCATGTTGTAGGAGGATGTCATTTAAATCCCTAAGCAAACGATTTGTCAACCCATTGCAGGTTGTAGTGCTTGTTGATGCGTAATCATCCACCATACATGAAAGAAACTCGTCCCACAAACTTCTTACATCTGTTGGCTCACAAAAAATTAGAATGGTGGCAAACAACCTTCTTAAAGCGCATGGCATTCTCAAAATGGATGCCTCAACCAAACATGATCTTATACTACTATCACTCTCCAACAGTCCTCGATGCTGAGCGGATTGCCTAAAGGACGAATATTGGACACCATCGACCGTTAGCAAATCATCCCAACCAGTTGGGCCTCTTACATTTGACAACAGAATACGCAAATAGAATTTTTCACCTTCTGTTGGCGAAACGGTATAGATCCGACCGATAGCTCTCTTTTGTGACCTACGTCGACGCCATTCTTTTTCCTTGCTGTGCCAACTGTAATATTCTGGAATTTCCCTGTACAAAAGATGTCTAGATTGTTGGTCATCGGCCCGATTAAGTGCAAAGAATTCAGTGAGCATTGTTCTTGAGAAATAGTCATTATTAACTATTTCAGAAATAGTTTGGTGCTCATAAAAGCTCACTTGATGTTGATTTGGCAAATGAACTTGCAACCTCTCAACTGATGGGTACATTCGGTAAAGGTTGAATCGAAATATCCTCCAGCATGCCTCTGGAGCGGCAATCCATCTTGCATCAATAAACTGTTGCACCTCATCATAATGAGATCTTTTGTGAACCTCCATTGCCACACGGTCTGGTCCCTTATAGCAATACTTGTATAGATATTTTATGCTCTTGATACTGCTACATATCTCTACATTGATATGGCAATCATACTTCAGTAGTAGCCAAGGGTTGTACGGAACCACCCATCTATTGTCAATGGTGACATTTTGGTTGATAGGAATTGGAGTATCAAATCGCCTCCTATATTGAGGATATGAGTCATCACCTCGTCGTGTCTCTGGTACAAACTCTTTTGGGTAGTTGCGTTTACATTGACCGTTCTTCATGCACGGTGAAGATTGATTTAGTGTTCCGCAAGGACCATGGACCATATGCCTTAGCACTGCCTCATGTAAGTGTGGTTCTGTTTCTTTGCATGGTATTTCCGCTTGGACCAAACTATCATATTGGTCAGGATCACTCAATTTGTCATTGTTTTCTAAGATTAGCAACATATGTACGTGTGGCAATCCTCTTTTCTGAAATTCGGTGACATAAATATAACTTTTCACCTTTCCCAATACACCTTTGGTAATAACATCCTGTTTTAATTGTTCGAACTTGGCTCTGAAAATCCTAGTTGTCAGATCCGGACGATCCTGTGGAGTTTGAGTAGGACTGAGTTCCGAAGCTATTTCTGACCATGATGGATTGCATGTCATAGTTAGAAAAATATCCGGTTTGCCTTCTTTAAGAACAATAGCCATTCCATCCTCGTACCGTTGAGTCATGTCTCGACGACTGCCCACGAATGACGATGGTAATATCGTTCTTCTGCCAACATTTTCTAAAACAGATTTTAGAGAAAAGTATTATTAGTTTTAAAGTTTAAATTTAGGAACACGTAATGATCAATCATGTGGCCGTTAAGTTGAGTAATTACCAGCATTATTCTCTCCTGTGTGCAAAGCATCTTGCAAGCCTTGATACAGTTCAGCTCGAAGTTCCCTTTGTCTTTGTCGAACCCATCTTAACTTGCCTGTTTCCATTTTCACATAGTTGTCAACAACATATTGTTGAAGAAGTCGCCCCGCTTGCAAAACTGTTGAGTGATCATTGGGGCGGATCTACGAATATTGAGGATTATAGAAAATTGTTAGAAATTGTGAAATGATTTATTGGTACAAACTATCATCTACGGAAGTCTATAAATGATGTAACAAATATAGGAGTTTGTACCTGGAGCATATAGCTATAATATGTCCGGCATGATACTTTGTTTCCACGTTGAGTTCGAGTATTTATATCCCATCCATGGGTTCCAAATGGAAAAAGAAGAGGATATTGTAGTGGATCGTAATACCCAACAAACTCTTGAATCCTTCTGAGGTTACCAGCATGGGTTTGAACCTTGATATCCCGTCCTCGCACCATTGTTTCAATATCATCACCGACTATTATGGCTGCTACTTGTGAAGCAGTTGGGAGACTGTATTGTGGTTGATTAGCAGGTCGCTCTCTGATCACCAAACTACACTCTTGCACATCTAGTCGTTGTGCAAGCTGGCGGAATACATGGATAAAAGGATTATATCGGTGCAACAATTGTTGTAGCTTCAAAACCAAACTTTCATGCAGTTGTGTGTTCTCCAGCATCCTATTTTGTAACTCGTGATCAGTATCGTATATATATAGTTGCAAGAAGCGTGGCCGCGCCCCCTGATCCGGATGAAATCCTCCTATACTGTGGTACATTGATCCTTGAGCACGGAATGTATATATACCATGTCTTGCTGAAGCTAATTGTTCGTCTATGTGTACACCACACGAAGTGAATGAAAAAACATGATTGTAACCACGAATGTGTTTCCTAAAATGGTTCCCTTCTGCAGAAGGGTCTAAGAAGATGTCTAGTAATTCCTGAGGAGCATTTACTTGGGGCAAAGAGACTTTTCCTCCATTGCAACACATGTCAAATGTTTCATGGTGAAACAGACGTGCATTACAGTGTGTACATGTCCTTGTAGGAGGCAGTGTAGTTTGAAGCACTGTTGTATTCGCTTGAAAATTTCGAGCACAATTGTGGGATGTTCGGACATGGTGTCTAATTTCTGCACTCGCATAGGAATATTAAAATATAATAATGTTATAGATTTCTTTTCCTACATGTGCCAATAATTGTATGGTTAGGTACTCGGGTAGAATTTATTAATTATTTCATATTATTTTAGATAGTGAAATCAAGGGTGAACAAAGAATATATATACAACTTTTCAATTGAGGTTTGTGTTTTCAAAATTAAACGCAAGTTTTAAAAATGTCGTGTCTTTTTCTATATTTTTCTATTGCCTAAACTAATAGAGCAAATTTTTATTCTGAGTTATACTGAAATATACAAAGAATATTTTTAAAATGATATAATTTTATTGTGTTTTTATGTGCTATTTAATTTTATGAAAATTTTGAATGTTGACCTCTAATTTGTAATAATTTTAATTATATTTTTTAGAATTATTATGATAAATTAACGATATAATAAAAAATTTGTCCATTAAAATTGCATAAATATTTTTTTATGGTTAACATAAATGGTGTTTTTTTATTTTGTTATTTTTGGTGGTGTTTATGTTTATAATATTTTATACATTATTAAATTTTAATTTGATAATCTTGTTATCATCAAGGGTTTATTTCCTAGTTTCTTAGTAACTATAACGATGTTAAAATTTATTTTGCATCACTAAATAATATTATGTGTCTCATAGTTTTTGCTATTGGATAAACGATGTAGTAGCATTTTTTTGAGTTAATACTTAAATCAGTGATTCATTAAAAAAAAATTTTATAACTGATAAGAATGTATATACCGTTAGCTATGTTTTTAATTTGAGATCTACATTATTTAGTTACGTGTTGACTTGTAACTTTTATTTATAATGTTTAGGTTTTTTTATCTTTAAGAAATTAGAACACTTTGTGCTATTTGTAAATTTCACCATTTATTAAATGTTTAATTTGTTAATGACCTTATAATAAAAAGGACCCATATAATTTATACAGTTTATTTTTAAATACATGAAATAGGACATCAATATTTTTGTAGTATCTATTAATTGTTGTTTTTGTGTTTAATTTTTTTTTTTGTTCACTTTTTGTTCCTTAATTTTAAAAGATATATGTTGTTACAACAATTTTATTATATAGTTATTGTTAGTATTATTAGTTTCATGAATGTATCAATTATTTTAAATATTTTATTTGTTAAGTATTTAATTTAAATTTTTTTATTAAATTCAGAATTTTGGTTACAATATATAATAAGCAGTACATATAATAAACATAAAAAAATGCATTTATTATTACGATAACTAATAAGCATAATAATACAATAAGTTTAACTAATCACAGTTTATATAGTAATGATTATTATATGATGATGATGATAAAATATTAAAAATATAAATAGAGTACTCACCATTTATATTTGCATGACTTCTAGTATTGTTTATAGTTGGTTCATAAGAAGCAATTGGTTGAGAATTTGAATTAGTAGTTGTAACGGTGTCTTGATGTACACCTATATTTAAAAACAATGCAAAATTCATATGTTATCTACCTTTTTGAAAAAACAGAATATTAGCGCTTAGCAATAAAATAAAACGTGTTAATTAAGTTAGTTAATTTTGTTAATATTCTACGTTAAGAAGATTTGATGTGCAGACAAATTAACTTATATCGATGTATTTACATGTTTAAAGCATATAAAGATACTAACCAGATGATCTATTACTTGGACCAGTTCTGTTATTATGTATTTCCGTACCTATATTTTTAAAGAGCAATATAGAAAATAAGCATAAGTTAAACTAATAAGAGAAGAATTAGTTAACATTGATTGTGTGAAACAAAATATCGGTAACTTTAATTATTTTAGAATTAATAACAAATTGGTGCTTAGCAATAAAATAAAGCGTGTTAATTAAGTTAGTTAATCTTGATAATATTCTACGTTAAGAAGATTTAATGTGCAGGTAAAATAACTTATATCGATATGTTTACATATTTAAAGCATATAAAGATACTAACCAGGGGATCTGTTACTTGGACCAGCTCCGTTACCATATATTTCGGTACCTATATTTTTAAAGAACAATGTTTAAAATAAGCATAATTAAACTCATAAGAGAAGAATTAGTTATCATAATATTATATTAGTTAATTTTGATTGCAAGAAAAAAAATATCGATAACTTTAAATATTTTAGAATTGATCTAGATTTCTTTATTATAATATAAATAATTTGTTCTACGCTTCTATTATATTTTTTTATAGTACTTTTTTTCAAAGGTTTGAATTTCGTCCATTAATGCGTGAGATATTTTAACTTATTTTGTTAATTTATTACCTTTAATTGATGATATGATGAGTATTTCATAAATTATATTTATTAAGAATACAAAGATATGATTAAAGAATATTTAATTTGTTATACTGTAATGTATTCTTGTTTTTTTGTGTTTATGTTGATAATAAAAGGAATTAATCTTTATAAAATAAAAGGAACTAATCTTTATTTATGTAGGGCTATTTTTATCACAGAAAATAAAAAATAATAACTATTGTAATTTTTTAACCATTATGTATAGTTTATTATATATCGGTATATATTTGATTAATGAGTACACTTTTATATGAAATTTTTAAAAAAAAAATATTGGACATAAAAAATATGTAAATCATATGGTGTAGATTTAATTATTCCAATGACTTTAGTTAATAATGATTTATGTTTCTTTATAATTTAAATACTATTGTCATTAATAAAACAATTATATTTTATATACTATCAGTCATTGTCCTATAATAATATATTGATCACTTAAAGTACTATTGTATTACAGGCTATTATGTATGAAACATACTAATAAAAAATAATAAATTATTAATATTTTGTTCACGTAATTTTATTTATATATCATTATTATGATTATAGTATAACGTTATTTATATTAATTATTTATATTTATTAATTTTTAAAAAATATCATGAAAAATTAAAGATAAAAATATAATTAATAAATTTAATTTTAAAATATTATGTATCTGGAGTACGTAGTGTCAGTTTTCTTTATTATAAGTGGTTTAATTTTTAAATTCTGTTAAACCCATTTTTTAATAAAAAAGAAACAGAGTCAAAGGAATTGGATACTAAAAAAAGAATTGGATACTAAATCTGTGCATCTCGATTATATGTTGGTATTTAGTGATGACATAATTTTATTATTATTATTATTATTATTATTATTATTATTATTATTATTATTATTATCTTGAAAAGTTAAAGATAAAAATATAATTAATAAATTTAATTTCAGAATGTCATTTATCCTAAGGACGTAGTATGTGTTTCCTTTATTAGAAGTTGTTCAATTTTTAAATTGTGTTCGTAGGTAAGTTCATTTTTTAATAAAAAAAAGATAAAGAAAATAAATGAGAACATGTGTTCATCCATTATATATTGGCATAGATAGATAGTTTTTGTTATTTTAAATAGCTGTTATATTTGTACGTAGGTGAGATATATCCTAATTTTATTTTTGATTTCTTAGAATTATATATCATTACCAATTGAGAATACAAAAAGTTAAAAAAAATTAAATTAAAGTGTTGTTAAGAATTTTAATGTTGCATTGATTTATTAATTTAATATATAAATTTTATTTTTTATTATAAAATTATTATCAAAAACTTTAATATAAAAGTACTTTTTGTCGTTAATCTTACATGACATCATATTTTTTATTTTTTTAATACAAATATATAAAAATTATATATTACGTTATATATTATATATTGGACGACGGGAATGAAATATATTAAAGAAATATTATTATTAGTTACTGACCATTAATTTATGAAAAAAAAATTTTATAGATGAATGATGTCTAAAAAATTTGGAATGTTAACTTTTAACTTCATATACGATTAATATATTGTTTGATTAAGAAAGATACTGCTTAGATGGTAAACCATGTATAGTAATATTAATTTAATTAATTTTGTTACAAAATATTAATGATAAAATAGCAACCAATTATGTTATTTTTATTTCTGTACCTGTGGCAGTTCTATTGCCATGCGCTTCCATTCCTGCATTTTTAAAAAGTAAAATATAATTATTAAGAACGAATTCAATACAAAGAAATTTAAATGATGTTATCGTGTTACCCGTAACAGATTGATGATAAGTGGTAGCTCTGGCCATTTGTCTAATTGTAGTCAATCTGGCTACCCCTATATTTGTAGTTAATCGGGCACCTCCACCAGTGTTTGGCATTGAAGTTGTATCAGTTGATATGGCAACTTGTTTTCCTTGTCGAATCATCTCCCGATAACTTGCACGTCTTCTAGCCAGGTATTGTTGTCTCTGTTCTTCTGTCATGTTCTGTCTTCTTCGCCTAGCATAATCTGTCCAACTGGGTCGACGTTGACGTGGCTGTGGATTTCGTGAAGTTTCCATTTTTTTATGTCAGAATGATAGGAATAATATGCAGAGGAAAAACGTTTGTTAGAGCACGATTGAAAGGGAAAGAGTCTCTTAAGAGTTGAAAGTGAGTTAGTTTTTAAAGCGAGTACGTAGTAGTAGCAGTTTTTTACAGTTTTTAAATATATCGTGGGTTTGATGGAATCAGTTTGACATTCTATCGTGGATAAAAAATAAGAAATATGGAGAACGTAGTAAGAGTTTTTTTATATATTGAATCCAGTGTCTAAATAAAAAAATAAGCAGGGATAAAATAGTAAGAAAAAATTGTGTACCAAATTTTTTTATTCCCATTATACGTTAGTATAGTCCATTATATATTGTATATTGTATATGTATATCGGTATAAATTTATATTCCAAATTTTTTTATTCCCATTATACGTTAGTACACTTTTATCTGTAAAATAAATGTTGGACATAGAAAATATGTAAACCATGTGTTGTAGATTTAATTATTTCGATACTTTAAATACTATTGTCCCATTGAAATAACTATTATTTATCAGTTATTGAACTATAATGATATATATTGATCACTTATATACTATTGTATTATGGAGCCAATATGTATAAAAAGTACTTATTAAAAAATTATAAATAAAAAATCATAAATTATTTATTTTTTTTCGACGTAGTTTATTTATTTATTTATTTATGTTAATTTCAAAATTTTTTGTCTTTTGAGTACGTGGTGTCAGTTTCATCTATTAGAAGTAGTTCAGTTTGACAGGTTTGTCATGAGTCAACTCATTTTAGTTTAAAAAAGAAACAGGGGCAAAATAGGAAGAAAGATTTGGATACCAAACTTCCATATCCCCATTATATATTGGTATAGATATGTGTATATGATAAAGAAAGAACACACAAGTTTTTCTTTTACCTCCACATACACAAATATTCCAATTCTTAGTAAAGAATTGCTTGTGCAAGGAGTTGCAAAAAATTTCTCAGTTAAATCCATTGGTCAAGGAGTTGACAACAAGGATCAGTCTCGGTGTGGATACACATAGTACCTTCGTACTATCGAAGGATAAAGTTTTTCATTCACTAGGGTATTCAGGTATTGGCATCTAACCCATCTTATTTCAATAAAATTTTAAGCACAAAATAGATCAATAGAATTACTTTATTACTTTCGTTGCGTGTTATGAACACTTGTAATCCTACAACGTGAAACTAATTCTATCGATTCAATAAATGACTCATCGGTTAAACCAACAACTCAATAAACTAATAGCTTGATTGGTTTGATTAGGTTTAGTCCCACAACCATACTTTTGAAGCACCTCCAAATTAAATTCAACTAATTAATGTATTAAAATATTCAAGTCTCTCAGTTTTTTATATTGGTAACCCTAATATATCTATATGTCCCTTTTATTGACCCAATCATCATTAGAAAGGTTTGCATAGAACTCTAAGGTGAAATTTGTCTTCGTTATGATCGAGTTAAGGCTAAGCTTACCTTGATTCTTGCAGTTATAAGAATCATTTTGGTCTTGTAAGTTTTAGTTGGTCAATAGTAATCTTTTAAAGATAAAAAAATGTGAATCAATTTACTCGTTTGACAATGAAATATAATTAAATTGAAAAAATTAAAAAATTACAAATTAATCAATAAGCTGTGGAAAGCCTTTTCACTCCTAACTAGCTAGAGACTAACAATTCGATCTCATTATGACTCTTGATTGGAGTAGTAGATACAATATTATTGGATTCCACCACAATCACACTACCACTTGAAGTTGTACTAGTAGTGTACATATTTGATGAATCTTGAGGTGAATGATCATGAGCAGTAGTGAAACCATTGTCCATCAAGTATTGAAATGGGTTCAAAGGTTGTGGAATTTCTTCAGAGCCTTCCAACATTTTCACAACAGCACTCATCATAGGCCTTGATTCTGGCCTATACTGAACACACCACAAAGCTACCTTAATCATTCTTTCTACCATCTCCTTATGTTTCTCCAACAATAATTCAGACACTAATGTTGAATCCTGTAATTCTCCACCATCAAATTTTTTCCAAACCCACATTGGAAACCACTCTTGGCTTTCAGGAACATTATTATCAACATTTCTTCTCCGACCTATGATCTCAAACAACAACATTCCAAAGCTATAGACATCGCATTTGTGAGTCACCGGGAACGGCATCCATAGCTCCGGCGCAGCGTAACCGGGGGTTCCCCTGCCTCCTCCTCCACCGGTCATAGATATATGAGTGTTATCCCTGTTATAAATCATTGCCAAACCAAAATCCGCAACCTTAGGATTGAAATTCCGGTCCAATAAAATATTGGCCGGTTTAATGTCATAGTGAATAATTCTTTGTTGGCAGTCTTCATGCAAATAAGCAATGCCTCTTGCAGTTCCAACCGCTATCTCATGAAGCTTTTCAAATCCTAACGTGTTGTTTTCTTTTAACAAATACTTGTCAAGAGATCCATTTCCCATGTACTCATAAACCAATGCTGTCAAGTTTTCTTCAAAACAAAAGCCATATAACCGAACAAGATTGAAATGGTGGATTTTACCAAGTGTTCCCATTTCTGCCATAAACTGTGCTTGACTTCTTTTGTCACAATTTCCATGCAGGACCTTCACGGCTACCATGGCGCCATTGAAAATCCCTTTGTAAACAGCACCGAAACCTCCTGATCCCAACAAATTAGAGTAGTTATCGGTTGCAATTTGTAACTGCTGATCAGTGAATCTTACTGGCTTCTCCCTTTCGATATCATTCAAGAATTTTTCTATAGTGAGCGTAGCAAATTGTGGTTGTTGCTGGTGATGCGTCTGGAACTTAGGTATGTCCTCCTTCAAACTTCGGCGGCATTTTAAATACAAACTCACTAGGACGCCCAACACCATAACTGCAATGTTTTTGCCATCAATTAGAAACAAAAAGGTAACAATGAACCATATTAGCATTTTTCCTACTGATTTAATAGCATTAAAAGCCAATACTAATATTTGTATGTATATTGATAAGATTAGAAAAGTAGAATAATTTTATGAATTTAATTTTAATATTGTCATTATAAAGTAATTTTATGTATGCATCTAATTAAGTAATGTTATATTAGTAAAAATAACTACTTTTTAGATTATTTGCGTGATTGGTCATCTAAAAGAATCGATGTGATTGCATGACTGTATAAAACAGACCATTCTACACTGGACCATATAAAACGTTTTACTTCATCAATACATTAAAATTATACTTTAATTTTATATCAAAAAACCTACCGTTTTTCATATTTTTAATGATATTAAATGTAAAAAAAATTATTTCTGTAAAATATTTTTATTTATTCGAATATTCTTAATTCAACTACTTCTGTACATTAAAAATTAATCATCAATCAACTATCATACGAATATACGTATTTGATATTCATAACAAATTTTAATTATATTGACTAGCGGCTCAACAGGCACTAACGTGCCTGTTCAGCCGCTTTTCTATTGTTTTGAAGAATTTAATTTTATTCTTAAAATATATTATTCATTCTTTAAATTTATTAGATTATATTTGTTAAATTTTAAGTTTAACGTGATCTTATTTATATCATATTTTAGTGTTGATATTAATATATCATTTATTCTTTAAATTTGTCAAATAAATATTTTTTTCATCATTTTAAAATTAACATAACCTTATTTGTTTTATATTCTGTTGAGGGTAAAACTACTATAGAAAACCTTTAAAATGCTAAATTATAAAAGCACACAATAAAAATATATGTATATTATCAGTAAAAGATATAGTTCCAGAAACAACGACAAAAATATTATCCTAATTTAAAAAGAGTATATATCTATAAATATCTATAAACCCAAATGCATGTTAGTTATTTACAAAAGATTAATTTTTTCTAAATATCATGGATATTCATGTTTGTCTTCTTCTTTTTTAAGTGGTAGGCCAAAATATGATTCTGAATCTGAAGAGACCTGCATTTTCCTACAAATAATGGAAGGATAGAAGAAATGAATATGCTTATTTTTTTTGTTTTAAAATATCAAACTATAAGAGTATTACTGAAAAAATAGGAGAATACAAAGATTATGTACCTAGATAAAATCCGTCTTAATTCATTATACATCTCCTTGTCAATAACTTCTTGCATCTTGAAAAACTGTCAGATTTTGGTTATCATAAAAATAACCGTATAAAACGCTCCAGGTTTATTCAATTAAATTGATTGCTTATTATAGAGAAGAATTTAATTAAAACCTGTAGAATTGTGACATCTTGTTTTGCATTGAACTTTCTGAAAGGACAAAAGAAATGACATTAATCCTTGTTTATCATTGACAAAATGTAAATTAAACGAAATTACATATTTTTTTGTTAGGAATTTTTTTTAATAATAATTACCTGCAATGATATTGTTTTGGTTCGAAATAAGTTAGTTGTGTTCTTCTAAGTTCATGGCTGAAAAAAAAGAGTTAAAGTTTTAACATAGTTGGTATATAGGACGAAATAGACGGAAATATTTATTATGTAACAAAAGTTTATTGCATTACCTTTTATTTTTTTGTTCCAATATTTCTCTTTTTACCATCTTCCATAGTTGAGTTTTGTCTGCTTTAACTGTACCTCCCCAACCAATAGAATAAATTTTGATTGGATGAACCTGTGTCAATTGCACGTTTGATCAGTAACATTTAAACAAAAATATGTATCATCAGTGTAGTTGTCACTGTCATTAATTATGTAATCCTTACTTTATTGTCGATTGGTCTCATTGATGCAATTGATTGCTCATCCTTCCATGTATTCCATAACGATTGAAATCCTGTTTCCTATAATTTATTGCATATATGTATCACAATATATTGCAGTAGTGTCCTATATATATTACTTTAGAATTAAGTAATGATATATCCCAAATAAAACATACCTCTACCTTTTATTAGTTTTAAAATTTTAATTTTTATAATTTTATTGCTAAAATTATAAAATTGATAGCAACATTTAAAGAAATCAAATTTTGAATTCTTTTCAAAGTATATACAAACATTGCAAATTATAATTTATTAAAAAACTAATAATGATATATTTTAAGGATGTATGATATAATTTTTATAATTTATATATGTGAATCGTAGTTGGTGCATACCTGTTGGGATAAGTAGAGGTTCCAGTTCCTTTCGCTTATCTCTTTTAATATGCTGATGAGCTCTCTTGATATCAATTTATCTGTTAAAAATCTTAGTCATTAGTTGTTAAAATTAGTGAACAAAACTATCTATTCCAATGTTGATTATGTAATGATAAAATTACATAATACACGGATTATACTTGTAAAAATGCTCACATATTTGCCAAGGACATAAATTACCTGAGGTGCAGGTAACAAAATTTCTTTGAACACCACATTCTTTGTGAATTGTCCCCTTTTTCCATCTACTGTTCCTTCTTTGACTAAGATTTTTGTGGTTGACTGAGAAATACTTCGAGATAGAGCAACGTATAATTGACCATGGCTGAACACATGTTTAGGGAGATAGATCCCTACCTTAGGGATAGTTTGCCCTTGTGATTTATTTATCGTCAAGGCAAAACTCAACCTTACAGGAAATTGTTTTCTAATAAGCACAAAGGGTAGTCCTGAGTTCTCAGTTGTTTTGTGTTTTATCCGAGGCAGAAAAGCTCTTTTTCCAGAGTGATGACCTGTTAAGATTTCCACGTCTAACATATTTTGAAAAGTTCCTCGACACAGTAGCCTTGTGCCATTGCATAAGCCTGCCTTAGGATCTATGTTTCTCAGTAACATCAGAGGAGCACCTTTTTTTACCTTCAACATATGAGGTGGCAATCCACCTGTGGAGATCGAGTTAAGATATTCTTGTTGATACAGATTATTTGTATCTCCTTCTACTTCATCAAAGGATGCTAAAATTCGTTCGTCTCCCGGAAATTGGTTGATGACTATATCATTAAGCTGTTGCACATCATGGTTCTTGGGTGTCAATATCGCCCTCTCCACCATATAAGATGCATCCCATCCATGAGATTGCAAATTTGGAAAGGTTTCTTCTATTAATTTGTGTAACGATGCCTCACCTTCCCATGGTATTGCCATGCCTACTTCTATTTGTACCAAGTCTTCACATATGGTAGGCTCAATCCCATCCCCTATGCGCATAAGATACTCCGCAAAATCACGATCATTAAGGGATCGCATATTTTGTCGCAGGTGAAGAATTTTGGTGAATGCCCACAAATGTGATTTAACAATAGAAGCTGAAATCATTTGCGACTTACTTCCTTTCGGCACAACAGGTAGTACTTGGCGAAAATCCCCTCCCATAACCATCACCTTCCCTCCAAATGGAGTATTGTTTTCTAAGATGTCTCGTAATGTGCGGTCCAGTGATTCCATTGTCTCTTTATTAGTCATTGGCGCTTCATCCCAAATTATCGCGGTCGTCTGCCTAATCAGTTTTGCAAGATCAGATTGTTTACTTATATTGCACGTGGAGGATGGCTCTGCATTGATTGGGATCTTAAATCTAGAATGAGCTGTTCGACCACCAGGCAGTAAAGTTGCAGCTATTCCTGAGGACGCAGTTACCAAGACAATATGCCCTTTACTTCTTAAGTCTGCAATTATAGCTCTGTAAAGAAATGTCTTACCTGCTCCTCCTGGTCCATCCACGAAGAACACTCCACTTTCTCTTCGATCAATTGTATTCATAATGCACCTGAAAGCTGCAGACTGGTCATGATTCAATCTTTCTATAGAACACAGGTCTTCTTGAGGAACTTCGATGGACATTTCTTCTTGAATAATTCTAGGCATGAAGTTGTCGTTGTCGTTGTCCGAGGTTAGAGCTGGTAAATCGTATTGTCCAATATGTTTTCCATGTTGTAGGAGGATGTCATTTAAATCCCTAAGCAAACGATTTGTCAACCCATTGCAGGTTGTAGTGCTTGTTGATGCGTAATCATCCACCATACATGAAAGAAACTCGTCCCACAAACTTCTTACATCTGTTGGCTCACAAAAAATTAGAATGGTGGCAAACAACCTTCTTAAAGCGCATGGCATTCTCAAAATGGATGCCTCAACCAAACATGATCTTATACTACTATCACTCTCCAACAGTCCTCGATGTTGAGCGGATTGCCTAAAGGACGAATATTGGACACCATCGACCGTTAGCAAATCATCCCAACCAGTTGGGCCTCTTACATTTGACAACAGAATACGCAAATATAATTTTTCACCTTCTGTTGGCGAAACGGTATAGATCCGACCGATAGCTCTCTTTTGTGACCTACGTCGACGCCATTCTTTTTCCTTGCTGTGCCAACTGTAATATTCTGGAATTTCCCTGTACAAAAGATGTCTAGATTGTTGGTCATCGGCCCGATTAAGTGCAAAGAATTCAGTGAGCATTGTTCTTGAGAAATAGTCATTATTAACTATTTCAGAAATAGTTTGGTGCTCATAAAAGCTCACTTGATGTTGATTTGGCAAATGAACTTGCAACCTCTCAACTGATGGGTACATTCGGTAAAGGTTGAATCGAAATATCCTCCAGCATGCCTCTGGAGCGGCAATCCATCTTGCATCAATAAACTGTTGCACCTCATCATAATGAGATCTTTTGTGAACCTCCATTGCCACACGGTCTGGTCCCTTATAGCAATACTTGTATAGATATTTTATGCTCTTGATACTGCTACATATCTCTACATTGATATGGCAATCATACTTCAGTAGTAGCCAAGGGTTGTACGGAACCACCCATCTATTGTCAATGGTGACATTTTGGTTGATAGGAATTGGAGTATCAAATCGCCTCCTATATTGAGGATATGAGTCATCACCTCGTCGTGTCTCTGGTACAAACTCTTTTGGGTAGTTGCGTTTACATTGACCGTTCTTCATGCACGGTGAAGATTGATTTAGTGTTCCGCAAGGACCATGGACCATATGCCTTAGCACTGCCTCATGTAAGTGTGGTTCTGTTTCTTTGCATGGTATTTCCGCTTGGACCAAACTATCATATTGGTCAGGATCACTCAATTTGTCATTGTTTTCTAAGATTAGCAACATATGTACGTGTGGCAATCCTCTTTTCTGAAATTCGGTGACATAAATATAACTTTTCACCTTTCCCAATACACCTTTGGTAATAACATCCTGTTTTAATTGTTCGAACTTGGCTCTGAAAATCCTAGTTGTCAGATCCGGACGATCCTGTGGAGTTTGAGTAGGACTGAGTTCCGAAGCTATTTCTGACCATGATGGATTGCATGTCATAGTTAGAAAAATATCCGGTTTGCCTTCTTTAAGAACAATAGCCATTCCATCCTCGTACCGTTGAGTCATGTCTCGACGACTGCCCACGAATGACGATGGTAATATCGTTCTTCTGCCAACATTTTCTAAAACAGATTTTAGAGAAAAGTATTATTAGTTTTAAAGTTTAAATTTAGGAACACGTAATGATCAATCATGTGGCCGTTAAGTTGAGTAATTACCAGCATTATTCTCTCCTGTGTGCAAAGCATCTTGCAAGCCTTGATACAGTTCAGCTCGAAGTTCCCTTTGTCTTTGTCGAACCCATCTTAACTTGCCTGTTTCCATTTTCACATAGTTGTCAACAACATATTGTTGAAGAAGTCGCCCCGCTTGCAAAACTGTTGAGTGATCATTGGGGCGGATCTACGAATATTGAGGATTATAGAAAATTGTTAGAAATTGTGAAATCATTTATTGGTACAAACTATCATCTACGGAAGTCTATAAATGATGTAACAAATATAGGAGTTTGTACCTGGAGCATATAGCTATAATATGTCCGGCATGATACTTTGTTTCCACGTTGAGTTCGAGTATTTATATCCCATCCATGGGTTCCAAATGGAAAAAGAAGAGGATATTGTAGTGGATCGTAATACCCAACAAACTCTTGAATCCTTCTGAGGTTACCAGCATGGGTTTGAACCTTGATATCCCGTCCTCGCACCATTGTTTCAATATCATCACCGACTATTATGGCTGCTACTTGTGAAGCAGTTGGGAGACTGTATTGTGGTTGATTAGCAGGTCGCTCTCTGATCACCAAACTACACTCTTGCACATCTAGTCGTTGTGCAAGCTGGTGGAATACATGGATAAAAGGATTATATCGGTGCAACAATTGTTGTAGCTTCAAAACCAAACTTTCATGCAGTTGTGTGTTCTCCAGCATCCTATTTTGTAACTCGTGATCAGTATCGTATATATATAGTTGCAAGAAGCGTGGCCGCGCCCCCTGATCCGGATGAAATCCTCCTATACTGTGGTACATTGATCCTTGAGCACGGAATGTATATATACCATGTCTTGCTGAAGCTAATTGTTCGTCTATGTGTACACCACACGAAGTGAATGAAAAAACATGATTGTAACCACGAATGTGTTTCCTAAAATGGTTCCCTTCTGCAGAAGGGTCTAAGAAGATGTCTAGTAATTCCTGAGGAGCATTTACTTGGGGCAAAGAGACTTTTCCTCCATTGCAACACATGTCAAATGTTTCATGGTGAAACAGACGTGCATTACAGTGTGTACATGTCCTTGTAGGAGGCAGTGTAGTTTGAAGCACTGTTGTATTCGCTTGAAAATTTCGAGCACAATTGTGGGATGTTCGGACATGGTGTCTAATTTCTGCACTCGCATAGGAATATTAAAATATAATAATGTTATAGATTTCTTTTCCTACATGTGCCAATAATTGTATGGTTAGGTACTCGGGTAGAATTTATTAATTATTTCATATTATTTTAGATAGTGAAATCAAGGGTGAACAAAGAATATATATACAACTTTTCAATTGAGGTTTGTGTTTTCAAAATTAAACGCAAGTTTTAAAAATGTCGTGTCTTTTTCTATATTTTTCTATTGCCTAAACTAATAGAGCAAATATTTATTCTGAGTTATACTGAAATATACAAAGAATATTTTTAAAATGATATAATTTTATTGTGTTTTTATGTGCTATTTAATTTTATGAAAATTTTGAATGTTGACCTCTAATTTGTAATAATTTTAATTATATTTTTTAAAATTATTATGATAAATTAACGATATAATAAAAAATTTGTCCATTAAAATTGCATAAATAGTTTTTTATGGTTAACATACATGGTGTTTTTTTATTTTGTTATTTTTGGTGGTGTTTATGTTTATAATATTTTATACATTATTAAATTTTAATTTGATAATCTTGTTATCATCAAGGGTTTATTTCCTAGTTTCTTAGTAACTATAACGATGTTAAAATTTATTTTGCATCACTAAATAATATTATGTGTCTCATAGTTTTTGCTATTGGATAAACGATGTAGTAGCATTTTTTTGAGTTAATACTTAAATCAGTGATTCATTAAAAAAAAATTTTATAACTGATAAGAATGTATATACCGTTAGCTATGTTTTTAATTTGAGATCTACATTATTTAGTTACGTGTTGACTTGTAACTTTTATTTATAATGTTTAGGTTTTTTTATCTTTAAGAAATTAGAACACTTTGTGCTATTTGTAAATTTCACCATTTATTAAATGTTTAATTTGTTAATGACCTTATAATAAAAAGGACCCATATAATTTATACAGTTTATTTTTAAATACATGAAATAGGACATCAATATTTTTGTAGTATCTATTAATTGTTGTTTTTGTGTTTAATTTTTTTTTGTTCACTTTTTGTTCCTTAATTTTAAAAGATATATGTTGTTACAACAATTTTATTATATAGTTATTGTTAGTATTATTAGTTTCATGAATGTATCAATTATTTTAAATATTTTATTTGTTAAGTATTTAATTTAAATTTTTTTATTAAATTCAGAATTTTGGTTACAATATATAATAAGCAGTACATATAATAAACATAAAAAAATGCATTTGTTATTACGATAACTAATAAGCATAATAATACAATAAGTTTAACTAATCACAGTTTATATAGTAATGATTATTATATAATGATGATGATGATAAAATATTAAAAATATAAATAGAGTACTCACCATTTATATTTGCATGACTTCTAGTATTGTTTATAGTTGGTTCATAAGAAGCAATTGGTTGAGAATTTGAATTAGTAGTTGTAACGGTGTCTTGATGTACACCTATATTTAAAAACAATGCAAAATTCATATGTTATCTACCTTTTTGAAAAAACAGAATATTAGCGCTTAGCAATAAAATAAAACGTGTTAATTAAGTTAGTTAATTTTGTTAATATTCTACGTTAAGAAGATTTGATGTGCAGACAAATTAACTTATATCGATGTATTTACATGTTTAAAGCATATAAAGATACTAACCAGATGATCTATTACTTATTTAGTTTTTCTAAAAAAATTTAAAAATAAAAAAAATTAATATTTCTATGTATTATATATAATTTTTTAAATAAATTTATTTTTACAATATTTTGATAAACAATTATATTATATAATAATATAGTTAATAAAGTAATTATTTAATAAATTTTAAATATAATAATTTGATTATTTGTCAAGTAATATAAAATAAACTTTAATTATTTCATATTTTTATGTTGTAGTTTAAAATATTATTTTTTAATATTATAAAAATTGTCTTACATAATAATTAATCCTAATAAATATAAAATACTTATATTTTTATTTATCTATTTTATATTTTTTAAAATAAAAAACTTCTACTTTTTAATATTTATATATATATATACTATCTATTAATTTTTTATATATTAAATAATTATAATAATATAATAACATTGAAATCAAATAATATATTAAATTTGTTACATTAAAACTAAAAATTATATATTTTATTCTTGAATTTAACAAAATATATTTTTAATAAATTATATATGATGAAAACTATTTTGTGAAAGAAATTTGTACATCAATTTTTTTAGAAATAATAAAAATAAAAAAATCATCTTATTATAAATATATAATTATAAATATTATATGTATAAAACTATAAATGTTAAATTTAAAAAATAATTTTAAATTATTATCTATTTAATATTACCACAAAATAAATATGAATAAAAAAGATTAGAAGAGAGAGTCATAAGGTGGCATATATATTAGAGAGTCTAAAAAATAAATGAATATATACCAATTTTATATCAGTCACTATTACATACATATATGATACATATACATAGTTGATACATATTATTATTCAATTTTTTTAAAATAAAAAAAGTAACATTTCAGGTATTATATATAATATTTTAAATAAACTATATTTTAATAAATATTTGATAAAAAAATTATATTATATAATAATATTTTTAACAGAAGTAGTTAGTTAATAAGTATTGAATATAATAATTTAATTATTTATCAAATAATATAAAATAAAATTTAATTATTTTTTATTTTTATATTACAGTTTAAAATATTATTTTAATATAATTTTTTAATATTATAGAATTTTTTTTGCATAATAATTAATTTCAATGAATAAAAATATTTATATTTTT
Organism: Arachis hypogaea; assembly: GCF_003086295.3. Lineage (NCBI taxonomy): Eukaryota > Viridiplantae > Streptophyta > Magnoliopsida > Fabales > Fabaceae > Arachis > Arachis hypogaea. The sequence continues at coordinate 25,265,427 of NC_092049.1, forward strand.
TGTATTTATATGTTTTATCTTTTTAATTAAGTAAGTTTGATTAGTTTAGGTCTTACTAATATAAATAAATATATAATGTGGTAGGCATGTATTTAGAATTATATTATTTATATTATTTATTCCGTTTTTTTTTTAAAAATTGAAAAAATAAAAAGTTAATATTTTCATGTATTATATATAATGTTTTAAATAAATTAATTTTAAAAATATTTTAATAAAAAATTATATTATATAATAATATCTTTAACAAAAATAGTTAGTTAATAAATTTTGAATATAATAATTTAATTAATTATTTATCAAGTAATATAAAATAAAATTTAAATTATTTTATATTTTTATGTTACAGTTTAAAATATTATTTTAATATAAATTTTTAATATTATAAATTTTTTTATATAATAATTAATCTTAATGAATAAAAAATACTCATATATTTTATATTTATATATTTAATTTTTTAAAAATAAAAAGTTTTGTTGTCATTTAAAGTATTGTGTATTAAAGTATTGTCATTTAAAATATTTATTTATATACTAGGATATTTTGTATTTATTAGAGTCTATTAATACTCTTCTTTTATATTAACCTTTGATTTTCATATAATAAAATCTAACGGTTTATATAAATATGGCACATTTAATAAGCACATAATTATTGTGCTCATTTTAGACATATCCTATTTTTAGTTATCATATACATAGTAATTAAACTTAGAGTAATGTTATATGTACATTGTACACCAAAATCAGCCATCAAACTCAGTCATGAGTATAAAATACATGTTGGAATATAAATACACATTGAAAATAAATTAAACCACACATTATTTATACACAAATATATTGATGGCTGATTTTAATGGCTGATTTTGGTATACAAATAATATTTTTATCAAACTTATATATAACTGATTTTTGTTTTTATATTTAACTGTGATATAGTCTTATATTTATTATTTGGAAAAGAAAAAATAAAAAATGCTAGAAAAAAAAATTAAATAAAGGATCGGAGGAAAAAACTAACGCAAGAAATTTACACTAATTTAAAATAGTTGATTATAAAATAGTTAATAGTTAAAAAATATTAAATTATAATTTAATTAAATTATTTAATTATTTTTAAATATCAATTTTTAAAATAACTGCACGTAAATTTTTAGTTTATTTATATTCACGATTCAACTCCTCTAATTTTCTGGCGTACAATATTTACAGCCATTTATGAATGAGAAGCATTATCTTGTGCCTAGACTATATACGTTGATACCATTTTCATTATTCCATACTAGCGGCTCACCAGGCACTGTCGTGCCTGTTGAGCCGCTTTTCTATTGAGTTTAAGAAATTAATTTTATATTTTTATTTTAAAATTATAAATTTAATAATAATTAAAAAAATTATAAAAAAATAAAATATCTTAAATTATTTAACATGTAAAATATTAAAAAAATAAATTTAAATTAAAAAGTAAGATTAAAAAAATATTAATTTGCTATTATGTGTAATAAAATTAATATAAAAATTTATTGATGTTATTTAAAGATTAGTTATTTATAAATATTATTAAATTTATTTATTTTTTTAATCCTATTTAATTAGAAAAAAATTTAAAATTTATATCTAAAATATTTTTTATCTCCATCCATAATTCTAATAGATAAAAAAATATATTTTTTTAATTTAATATTAAAATAATAGTACTTTTATTTGACATTTAAGTAAAAATTATCTTTTGTAAATAACTATCATGTATTTTGGTTTATATATACTCTTTTTGAATCAGAATAATGTTATTATCATTATTTTTTGAATTATATTTCGGTTTATAGTAATTTTAATTTTAATAAAATATGATATAAATAAAATCACATCAACATTAAAATAAAAAATACTTATCTAATAAATTTAAAGAGTGAATGATATATTAACAAAAAAATAAAATTAATTTCTTAAAAATAATAGAAAAGCGGCTGAAAGTGTCTGTTCAGCCGCTTTTTTATTGAGTTAAAAAAATATTTTTATTTTTTTATTTTTAAAATTATAACTTTGATATCAATAAATAAAAATTAATTATAAAAAAATAAAATATTTTAAATTATTTAAGATATGTAAAAAATATAAAATAATTAAATTTAAATTAAAAAACGTAAAAAGTTATATTATTATTATGTATACTAAAATTAAGATAAAGATTTACTAACATGGTTTACAAATTAGTTATTTATATATTAAATTTATTTATTTATTTTCTCAATCTTATTTAATTTGAAGCAAATTTAAAAGTTTATATTCAAAATACTCTTTATTTTTATGTATAATTCGAATAGATAAAAAAATATTTTTTAATCTTATATTAAACATCTTTAATTATTTTTAGTTTTATTATTATTTTAAAATTATTAATTTTTATTTTGATTATATCATCTTATCATATTATACACTATCATTTTTTCTTATCATTCTTTTTACATGGATAACTATTAGTATTATCGTCTCACCGTCACTATTATGTTGTATTGTTTTTATTTTTTCTTGTTTTCTTCTTCTATTAACCACAACCGCAATCAATTACCATAATACCATTATGGCAGCTCTTATTTTTGTTCATCACTTTGTATGTGAAAGACAAATTAAAAATATATAAAAATGAGTTAACAAAATAATTTATGAGAGTTCTTCAGTTTATTATTGATAGGTATATACATGTCAAAAAAAATTAAAAAATAAATATCAGATAAAAAAATAATCATTTTTTAAAATTAAATTGATGAGAGAAAACTTTGTATGTGAAAGACAGATTAAAAATATATAAGAATGAATACAGTTTGGTAAGTAAACTGAAGAGAAAGGAAAATGAAGGTGAAAGTTATGCGTGAAATTAATATACGCAGTGAAATGGTATAAAATTTGCAATTGTAGTAAATGAAAGCGAGGAAAAGATGGAGACGATACAATCACGATATTCAAGGAAGGAGAATGATGGCAACAGTAATAATATAGAAGAGTGCACCTAATGGTGAGAGGAGAAGCACTAAAAATTGAATAATGAGATCAAACTTGGTATAAACTATTCACATAAAGAATATACCAAAAATAAAACGATAAGATCCATAAAAAAATTATTTATCACCCCTAATTATTTTTTTCCTCCTTTCATACATGGCGTCGAAAATTAACATTTGGCATAGTCATTATCTAGTTTAGAAAATTACAAAAATTCATCCAAATAATTGTTACATACAGAGAAGCACATTCAGACTTGAAAAGAGAAGTAAGAAAATTTAAAAACGGATAAAATTAATTAAATGGATAAATTATTGGAATAAAGAATTGAAGAAGATGTTACGTTTTCTACAACTATTAGTGAAATATAGAATAAAAATAAGATAGGAGAACACTTGCTGTTAACGGTGAAAGTTCTTTTATCTAAAGTAAATTTGGATAAAAAAACTCTGTATCCACATTATATATTGTTATAGATTTCTGTTACTTGTGCATGTTCCATTGTCATGCGTTTCTATTTCTGTATGTTTCAAAAGTAAAATATAATTATTAAAAACTAATTGAATTCATAATAAAGAAAATTAGTTATCGTATTACCGGTATCAAATTGATGATGGGTGGTGGTTCTGCTCATTTGTCTAATTGTAGTCAATCAGGCTACTCCTATGTTTGTAGTTAATCGAGTACCTCTACCTGCGTTTGGCATTGGAGTTGGAATTGGAGTCAGTTGATATGACAACTTATTTTCCTTGTTGAATCATCTCCCGATGAGTTGCTGTCTTTATTCTTCGATCATGTTGTCTTCTTCGCCTAGCATATTCTGTTCAAGTAGGTCGACTTGACGTGATTGTTGATTTTCTGAAGTTTCCGCCTAGCATATTCTGTTCAAGTGGATCGACGTTGACGTGATTGTTGATTTTATGAAGTTTCCATTTCTATTTGTCAGAAAGATAGCAAGATGCAGAAAAGAAAAAGGTTTGCGAGACCAAAATTGAAAGTAAAAAAAGTATTTAATTCTGTTGGGGTTTCAGTTTTTAAATTGAGTACGTAGTGGGAGCAGTTTTTTATTGGAAGTAAATCAGTTTTAAAATATGTCGTGGGTTGAAAATGAATCAGTTTAATACTCTGTTGTGAGATAAATTCTTTTTTTATAAAAAAATAAAAAATTGAGGACGTGGTAACAATTTGTTATATTGAATTCAGTGTGTAACAAAAATAAAAAAGAAATAGGGGTAAAATAGGGAGAAGAAATTAGATACCAAACTTTTCTATCCCATTATATATTGGTATAGATAAAAAAAATAGTTATTATGACAAAAATAAAAAATAGTAAATAGAAAATAATAGAAAAAATAGTTATTATAATAGAAATCAAAGTTGTCAATCATGCAATGAGACTATTTCAATTCAAAAAGAATAAAAGAAAATTCAAATATAAATTTATTTGATATTAAATAAAATAAAATGACATAAAACATTATTATTTACCGTATAAATTAAATAAAAAATTACCAATATTTTTAAATAAATATTTTATATAACAACTGTCAAGCAGAATTTACTGAATAAAAAAAATTGAACATCAAACTCCCATATTTTTTTTTGTATATTGTTATTTTGTTATAGTATAAATAATAGTTTTCGAATTATCTAAATATTTTAATATAAATTATTTAATATTGTCAAAGCTAAAAAATTTAAGAGATAAAATTAATATTTCTTCTAATGATTATTTTTAAAATCATAAATACACAATAAAAAATTAGAATAAATTAAAATAGTACCATAATAAAAAATAATTCAAAAGATAAAATTAACAAACTAATGAAATATATATACACAACTAACCAATGTTATCATCATTTAGAATATTATTTGGACCAATTCTAATACTTGAATATCTAAAAACAGATTTTTAACATATAAATAATATTTTTTGAATTTCATAAATATTTTAATATAAATGATTTAATATTATCTGGACAAAAAAACTTCAAAAATAAGATTAATATTTCTTTTAAGAATGATTTTTATCAAAATTATAAATACATAATAAAAATTTAGAGTACATTAAAATAGTACCATAATAAGAAAAAATTCAAATATTAAATTAATAGTGTAAATTTTTTAAGTGAACAATTAACAATCATAATATACTGTATTATAGATATATATAACATAGTATATTAGAAATAATTAAAAATTTACTAAGTATGAATTAAAGATTTTAAAAAATAATAATTTATACCACTAATATTATTATTGTTCTATCTATTACTTAAATTTGGACCAATTTTATTATTGTTTTGAATATCTGAATATTTAAAAGTAAATCTATTATTGGCATAAGTCTAATGTATTTTTAAAATCTATCAATGTATTCAATAATATTAATAAGAGATGAGATGAGAAGAGAAAAATGGGTAAGAAGTAACAGGTGAAAATTACGTCAAAGTGAAGTGATGGGAGTTTTTCAGAGATAACTGACATTAAGTGGAGAAGTTGATTAGAAAGGATAGTATTGGAAAAAAATTTTGGACACCAAACCCATGTATTGCCATTATATATTGTTATAGATATATATTGTTATAGATATTGTTATAGATGTTGATTAAACGCGTAATTCCTCCAATCAACGACAAATACTATTCTTCGGTTTTGAACTTTCGTGGTACCTTCCGCCTAAGACATTAATTTATTTGGGATTCCTGGAAATTTTCCTTCGTCTTAATAAGTAACGACATATCAACATTAAACGGAATTGTCATTCCGTCAAAACTGATAAGGAAAGATGAAAACGATTGATGGGGCACCAGCCAACACGCATTTGTATTTGTTAAGATTAGAGATATAATATTTTTCTATATATCGATTAGAGTTTAATGTTAGGTGAAAATTTAAATGCATTTAATTTTACATAAAGTTAGATAACTAAAAATCATTAAATAATCTAAAAGATTTAATTAAATTATCATTTAATAATTTTTAGGTGATTACTACGGTACGATAATAAATTAATACGTACCGATACGTTTAAGATATGGACAAATAATAATATGACATGTGGAATTTAGTTTCCACGTCAGCATTTAATTTTTTTTTTTTTAAATATATAGTATATCACCACTTTTACTAAAACACCCTTTTAATTAAATAAAAATAAAAAATATTTATTTATTTAATTTTATAAAAAAACTTAAACATCTTTTCTTTATATGATTAAACAAAAATATCTTTTTAAATTAATCAAATTTTAGAGTTCAATTAATCCTAATTTTATAAATTCAAATAATTGAAAAAATAAAATAAAAACATATTAAAAAAATAAAAAATAAAAATTATTCCTCATCTGCTTTAAATATATTAAAAAACAAAGAACCAAAATTGTTCTTCATCACGCCTTTGAAGGATTAACCTTCTTCATCTTCTTCTCTCCTCTTCCTATCCCCTCTCTCTCTCTGTCTCTCTGCTCGATTTCTCTCACTGTGCGTCACAGAGCATCGCTTCTCAGCCTTGCACCGCCGCCGCACCAAACCTCCATTGCACTGAACTTCCATTGTCTCGTCACACCCCTTTCCGGCTCTTTTATGTATTGCTCGCGTCGTTTCCCTTCGAACCCTAATGTGCATTTCTCCGCCACCGTCTTCGTCGCCTTCGTCTACCTTCGCGATTTTATAAAACTACAGCACCGATTTCAGCGGCACTAACCATAACCAATGGCGTCCGCCGAGCAGCCATTGAAGAAGCGAAAGCACGACACTCTCCCGCAATCCCCACTTCCACACCACTGCCGCTAGCACCGCCGCCACAATCTCCTCAAACCCTAGCTCGTCTGCCTACTCCTCCTCCTCCGCCTCTGTCACAGGATGAGGTCGTCACCAAGCAGAGGAACAAAGATGAGGTTCGAACCATGTTTGAGAGCTACCGTCGCATCAAGCTCTTCTTGTCAAAGAAGCAAGGTGATTTCATCCATGACCTTGAACAGAGCTTCTTCGCTCTCGTAAATGCTTCCAGAGGTAAACACTACTAAACAACACTTCATAGTTCATTCTCTATCTTTTTGGAGGGTATAAATTTGAAATCAAGGTTAATGAATTTGAGTTTGTTTATATCATTCAGACCCTAATGTACCATTCTTCTCTTCCTCAGAATATAGCGTTTTCTCATATCTTTCTAATTCAGTCAACCCAATTAGATTCTGATTGAGATCTCTAAACCTTATCTTGAAAGAATACAGTTTTTAGCACCAGCATATCTAAGGAAGATGAAGCCCTCAATTTGCTTAGTGCATATAACTATGTAATTTCATCTGATCAAGACCAAATGAAAGTAAGCATAACAAATTAAAAAAGCATCACCTATTTCATGTTTATTTATTTTGTCAAAATTGAATGTTGACTAATATTGCTATATATATGTATACATGTAGGGATTAACAAAGACACTAGACTTTATAATTGACAGAGCATTGTTGATCATCCTTTTGATCCTTACATAGCACTTCTAAATTTGTTTTAAAGCGTCCATTTATTCGCATGTTATTTGTTGCAATGTCTTTTGTTTTCAATAAACCTGTTTAAGTTGATTCATATCTTAGTATGATGCATCATCTAATTTGAACTCTAATAGTGGATCACTTTATCTGAAATGCTTGAGCTTACTATGTTATTATGAATATGATTGCAGCCTATTCTTCAAGCAGGAAATAGAGCTATCTCTGATAGGACTCCAGAATGCTGGAAGACTTCCCTTGTAAATGTTGTTGTTGTAAGTATATTAATCATGTGAACATTCTCTTAGCAGTTGACAATTTGCAGTAAGTCTGTTCCCCATAAGTCTTACAATTAGGAACAAATCACAAAACTTACATCAATGGGGTACTGTTTTGGAAGGCTGAGTCAGAAGAGATTAGGAAGAAATGGTTTAAGGGAGTTGAGAATGGGTGTAATTCGTCTGGCTCGAGCTTATACCGAAAATGAGAAGATCATCAAATTTGAAGGATGTTATCATGGCCTCGCAGATCCTTTTCTTGTTAAGGCAGGTAGTGGAGTTGCGACTTTAGGACTTCCTGACTCCCCTGGTGTCCCTAAAGGTGCTACTTCCGGGAACGGCATCCATAGCTCCGGCGCAGCGTAACCGGGGGTTCCCCTGCCTCCTCCTCCACCGGTCATAGATATATGAGTGTTATCCCTGTTATGAAGCTTTGCCAAACCAAAATCGGAAACCTTAGGATTGAAATTCCGGTCTAACAAAATATTGGCCGGTTTAATGTCATAGTGAATAATTCTTTGTTGGCAGTCTTCATGCAAATAAGCAATGCCTCTTGCAGTTCCAACCGCTATCTCATGAAAAGCTTTTCAAACCCTAATGTATTGTTTTCTTTTAACAAATACTGGTCAAGAGAACCATTTGCCATGCACTCATAAACCAACGCTGTCAAGTCTTTTCCAAAACAAAATCCATATAAGCGAACAAGATTGAAATGGTGGAGTTTACCAAGCGTTCCCATTTCAGCCATAAACTGTGCTTGAATGATCTTGTCAGAAGTTCCATGCAGAACCTTCACAGCCACCATGGTGCCACTGAAAATTCCTTTGAAAACTGTTCCAAAACCTCCCGAGCCTAACAAATTGGTGTAGTTATCGGTTGCAATTCGAAGTTGCTGATGAGTGAATCTGATTGGCTTCTCATTTTCGATATCATTCAAGAACTTTACTATAGTGAGCGCAGCAAATTGTGGTTGCTGCTGGTGATGCCTTTGGAACTTAGGTATGTCCTCCTTAAAACTTCCGCGGCATGCTAAATACAACCCAACTAAGAGGCCCAACCCCATAACTGCATTGTTTTGGCCATCAATTAGAAACCAAAAAATTAAACTAACACACAACAACGTAAGGCTAATTAGCTAATTGCATTTCCGCTCAAGATATTCTTAAGCATTTCTTTTTCAACAATCCACCAATAAATAGAGACGAATATATTAAAAATTCAAGTTGTCATTATGGAGATACAGAAAAACTTAACCTGATGGAAACATTATAACCCATTATTGGTTAAAATATTTGGTTCATAGCCTTTTTATTTTATTAAATTAAATATTTACTTTAGTGTAACTAAAAACGGATTTGGATCCTCTAAAGTTTAAATTTCACTTTAGAGAGTAAAGTGTGATCTTTCACCATTGATTTTATAGGTGGGACCAATAATAAATATGAAAGAGAAACTATTCAAGGGTAGAAGATTACATTTTACTCTCTAAAGTGAAATTCAAACTTTAGAGGATCCAAATCCACTAAAATTATTAACCAATGATTTATTTGAATAACACCAACAACGAGTCTTAAAATTGGTCCATTTCAATTAGGAAAAGTATATGAACCAATTCCAAATCAGCTAAGAATAGAACAACTTAATTAATTATAAATATAGTAATTAGTTTTATTTATTTATGATTTAAAATATTATTTATTAAATGTTTCACCACATATTCAAATTAGGAGGAGATACGTTCAGTATCATTACAACGTGAATCACGGAAACTGATTCAACAATGCTTCCGTCTCTTCACCATCCTTCTCTCCAAATGTCTAAAACATGATAAATCAGAAAATAGATTCAAAATCATCCAATTTACAAAGAAAAAAAAAAAATCCTAATGCCTAGCATAAACACCATCCACAAGATTTTAGATTCACCCAGAAATATTTGGCTGGTTTTTGACTGGTACCCTCTTGGTTCCCTAGCATTGTTGTTTCAATTAAAAGACACTACACCCTAATTTAATGTTACTAATTAAATTTAGAATTAATTTATTCTTTTAACTCTATTATTCACATTGTTCACACATTGTTCAAAAATGTTGTTGCTTACCTATATTTTTCCCCTTTTCTATATTAATACAGCCATGTCTTGGTTTGTTATGTTAACATTCTACTAGTCATCATTTAATGAACCATATTAGCATTTACTGATTTACTAAAATAAAAAATCAATACTAATATTTATATGGATTTTGTTAAGATTAGAAAAAGTAGAATAATTTTATATCGAAAAAACTAAAGTATTTATGTTTCTAATGAGATATTAAATGCCAAAAAAAGTCATTTCTATAAAACATTTTTATTTATTTGAGTATTCTTAATTCAAGTACTACTGCATATAAAAAATTAATCTCTAATTAACTATTGAAATATACGTATTTGATATTTATAACAAATTTAATATATTGACATAAAAAAGTTTGATTATTAGATTTTTGTAGATATGATTATTCTATCAAAATAGATTTAATTATTTTTAATCATTGATTACTTTAACATGCATAAATATACAGAAATGTATAATATGTAATTTAGAGACTAATTTTTTTATATTTATAAAATTTGTTCTTAATTGTCAAGACCCTTTAAATTGTATGAAAAACAAAAAAAATGCATATTTAATTTTATAAGCAAAACTCTTTTTTAAACCAACAGTATGCGATATAGTAGAGTAGTCTAAAGGCAAGATGTTTTTATCTTTCACATCTCCTGATTTGAACATATATATGGTGTTATATGCGATATCGAAAATTTTCTCTAATACATACACCTCAAAGCTTTTATCAAAATCGAATTTGACAATATCAGCATAATTTTAAAGGCCTTTAAAATAGACTTTAAAAACGTTGGGCATCAGAATTATGAAAATTATAAAATATAGTATCGATCTTAGAGATATAAAATGGTTTCATGACATCAGCTGACATAAAATATTTTAAGTAAATAAAAAAAAACTATCGAGAAAGAAAGAAACAACAAAAAGAAGCAGCATAACTACTATTTTTCTGTAAATAGAGAGAGAATAGTATGATTACTCTCGTGACAAGGAGAACACAACTTTGTCCACCGGAAAGAGCTCCTCAGAAGTTAAAAGGAATTATAATGTGTTTCTCTGCATATTGAATAATACAACTGAAAGTTGTGTTGAGAACTTTTGTGTTTACCATATCATATATCATGGAAGGAAGATTCAACTACCTAAAACCTCTTCGTAGCATTTATGAAGCTTTTAGTAGCAGCAGCGTTACGGTACTCGCTGGTACCCAGTGTTAGGTGATGATAGATGTAAGTAGCGTGTGCACTTTGCGTTTGAATTGTTATTGTTCTTGACTTCTTGTAATTCTTGTTTTGTTTCGGAGCAGGTTGGGTCAACTCGATCCGATCCATCACAAAGAAAAAATAAATATTTTAATTAAGGGTTATGCTACTGCTAGGTAAAAGTTATCACAATTTTAAAACCATATGCACAACAACTCGAGTGAGAGAGGGAGAGAGATAAACAATTAAATGACAATGTATATATGCAAGAACTTGCCAGAACTTGTCTTATTTAGCATTCATTAATCGTCGTAACAATTAATAAATTAAATGCCAAATAAGGTAAGTTATGGCTGTTTTTGACTAATTTTCTTTGGTTATCAAACATTTTCGATGCAGAAAATATTTTACATTGAAAATAGATACAAATTAAATAAAACTCTATTAAATTGACTTAATTAAATTGGTAGATAAGCAAAATAATTTACAGAATGACCGAGTCGTAGAAAGCTTTCTTTAAGGAGTATATATGTATATATCTTCAGTCACTCCTTAATCATTCTTTCTACCATCTCCTTATGTTTCTCCAACAATAATAATTCAGACACTAATGTTGAATCCTGTAATTCTCCACTATCAATTTTTTTTCCAAACCCACATTGGAAACCACTCTTGGCTTTCAGGAACATTAGTATCAGCATTTCTTCTCCCACCAATGATTTCAAACAACAACATCCCAAAGCTATAAACATCACATTTGTGAGTCACAGGGAAAGGCATCCAAAGCTCCGGTGCAGCATAACCAGGGGTTTCTCTGCCTCCCGTCATGGATATATGAGTATTATCCCTGTTGCAAAGCTTGGCCAATCCGAAATCCGCAACTTTAGGATTGAAATTCATGTCCAAGAGAATTTTCGGCGGCTTAATATCATAGTGGATTATTCTTTGTGGACACTCTTCATGCAAATAAGCATTGCCTCATGCTGTTCTAACCGCAATCTCATGAAGCTTTTCAAATTCCAAAGCCTTAACTTGTTTGAATAAATACTTGTCAAGAGAGCCATTTCCCGTATATTTATAACTATTGCAATCAAGTTCTTTTCACAAAATCCAAAGAGTCTAAGTTAAATCTCCTCTTGAGCTTGACATTACTCAGCAAATGAAACTTTCAACTAAAGTAATATAGTGGTAAGGAACAAAGTGAAGAAGAGGAAAATTAAAGAATATTCGACAATCAAAATATAGTTAAGAGAAAACTGAAAACTTAACATGAAAAGCTATCCATGTTACCGAATACTTACGGACATACAAGATCAGAACATTTTTATTGAAATTTGGTCAGCACTTAATCATAAAAAGGAAAATGAATAATCTTACATTATTAGATGTCATCTCACACCATTAAAAATATTAATAATGGCTAATTGATGGCTATACATTACAAATTTTGTTTGCCCCTAGCATTCTTCGTTAACAAGCTTGAAACAGAAATACTAGGATAATCAGAATTTATTAGTTTTTGTCGTTACTTCACCGTTAATTTAAATTTTTTTAGTTTAGTAATCTAATAATTATTGATAAAAAATAATAAATTTTTGTGTTAAAGTTATTTTATTTTATATTTTTTAATTACTATTAAAATAATGTTAAAATAAATTATTTTATAATCCAGATTATCCCTATTGAATTACAAAAATTATATATCATAAGCGTAATTAGAAATTAATGGAAGAGTTGCCTCAATCTTCCTCAATCAAAATCTTCTCTATCTCTAATAGGGCCGCTAAATTGCAACTTCTTTCGTGAAAAAAAATTGTTAAGATTTGATATATTGGAGACCAAAATCCTGAAGTCACTGTTCCTAAAACCCAGATAAAAATAGTATTTAAAGCCCAAAAAAATAATATCTTATTTTATTCTCATTTAATTCCAAATAAAAAATAATTATGACTTATTCAATTTAACATTTATAACAATAAATAAGATCACCGTTATATAGGTCATTTAATTTAAAAATAACATCATTTGTAATTATAATTAATATATGTATTATTCACAAACAAACTAAAAAATTAAATAATTTCCTAACAATAATTAATAATATTATTAGATACAACAAATGTATAATTATAAATATTTAGAAATTAATTTTATTATATTGTTAGTATAAAATAATTTTACCTATGTATCCAATTACGTAATATAACATCAATAAAAATAATTACTTTTTATATTAATTATGTAAATAATATAATTGTGTGACTGCTTAAAATATTTTACGCTATCAAAATATCAATACATCAAAATTACACTTAAATATTATATATGTAAAATTATGGATATTAAATCTCTTTTTTTTTTTGGTGACTGTGGATATTAAATCTCTTAAAAGCCGATGTTTATTACTATTATATGCTTTATATAGATATATGCTTGTTATTAATATTATATATTATAGTTAAAACGCGTTGCTTACTTCATCGAGTGTTCCGTAGCTTCTTCATACAAAGGACATATATATCAAATCAAATAGTAAATAGAAATTATGAGTGTTGTGTTGTGTTGTGTCTCGGCCGGCGTAAGATTCTCAGTTTCTCTCTATTTCTATTTTGTCTTCCGTTGTGATACAGAGATCATAAGATTTAAACCGGAGATATCTCATTTAAAAAAATTAACTTGATGTTAACATTAAAAACAACAAAATCACAATATAACATTTAGAAAATTATTATCAAGTCTATGCATCAATACATTTATTTATTATTTCATCATGCACTAAATTGAATGAGCAGTTACAATATTGGAGTCCACAGCAATCACAGAAGAGTCACAATAACTACTTGTAGTTGCAGTTGTAGCATTGCAATTACTTGATGAATATTGCTGTGGAAGAGTAGCAAAACCATTGTCCATCAAGTATTGAAATGGATTCAAAGGTTGAGAAATCTCTACTGAACCTTCCAACATTTTCACAACAGCACTCATCATAGGCCTTGATTCTGGCCTATACTGAACACACCACAAAGCTACCTTAACCATTCTTTCTACCATCTCCTTATGTTTCTCCAACAATAATTCAGACACTAATGCTGAATTCTGTAACTCTCCACCATCAAATTTTTTCCAAACCCACATTGGAAACCACTCTTGGCTTTCCGGAACATTAGTATCAACATTTCTTCTCCCACCAATGATTTCAAACAACAACATCCCAAAGCTATAAACATCACATTTGTGAGTCACAGGGAAAGGCATCCAAAGCTCCGGCGCAGCATAACCGGGGGTTCCCCTGCCTCCAGTCATGGATATATGAGTATTATCCCTGTTGCAGAGCTTGGCCAATCCAAAATCCGCGACCTTAGGATTGAAATTCATGTCCAAGAGAATATTCGCCGGCTTAATATCGTAGTGAATTATTCTTTGTTGACACTCTTCGTGCAAATAAGCAATGCCTCTTGCTGTTCCAATTGCAATCTCATGAAGCTTTTCAAATTCCAAAGCCTTAACTTGTTTGAATAAATACTTGTCAAGAGAGCCATTTCCCATGTACTCATAAACTATTGCAATCAAGTTCTTTTCAACACAAAATCCGAATAGTTTAACTAAGTTGAAATGATGAACTTTACCTAAAGTTCCAATTTCAGCCATAAATTGTTCTTGGATTCTTTTGTCAGAACTTCTAAACAGAACCTTCACAGCTACAATGGTATCGTCACTAAAAACTCCTTTGTATACCGAACCAAAACCTCCAGATCCCAATAAATAAGAGAAGTTATCAGTTACAATCTTTAACTGTTGAGTAGTGAACCTAAATGGCTTGTCCTTTTCAATGTCATTCAGAAATTTATCCATAGTGTGAGTTAAAAATTGTGCATCCCGAATCACTTGTATACCTACAATCTTAATCCTTCCACGACATATTGCTAAACAAAGTGATATAAAGATCACAATCCCTCCTGCAAAATGTGAATTGAACGAGAAATATGATGGCCAAATCATTAAATATGGAAACTTAATTAAGATATCATGGTTATAAAACAATAGTTAAATAAAATTAAACTCACCCACGATGATCATTACTAAAGCCGGTCGATCTAGTCCTCCTGAGCTTGACATTACTCAGCAAATGGAGGTTTGAAAGTACAGAAATATAGTGGTATGGGACAAAGTGAGGAAAAGGAGAATTAAAGAATATTCGACAATCGAAATAGAGTAAAGAGAAAACTGAAAACTTAACATGAAAAGTTATCCATGTTATGGAAAACTTGTGGAGATTGGAGAAGACAAGAAAATTTTATATCATACAGGAGATCAATAATGATTAAGAAGTGCTAGAACCACTCAAGAGAGAAGATTAATTAAAAAAATAGTTTAGTGTATTTAATTGTGTATAATGGATACAAGATACTATGTATACAGAATGAGAAAATCTAGGGCCAGTATTTTTATTAAAATTTGGTCAACACTTAATCAGCAAAAAAAAAAAAAAAAAATTCTATACCAATAAATAAAATCTTACACCATTAAAAACATTAATAATGACTAATTGATAACTACAAATTACAAAACCTACTGACCCTACCACTCTTCTTACAGAAATTATCATCATAATACTTACTAGCTAACTATGAACTCTCAGCTACTAATCGCTTTATACATTATTGTTCTAATAAAAAGCTTGAAAGGATCAGGCCGGTCTTTATAAAAATTATTGTATGTACGTCAGTATAATATACAAAATATATATATATATATATATCGTATTGTACAATGTACACTATAAAATATATACATAGAGACAAACCCAACATGACATAAAAGCACATACGCTAATTTCAATTTTTGTGGGACACGAGATACGGTGTGTGTATATATATATATAACAAATTTTAGATAAATTGTGATAATATCTTAATTATTAGTATTTATATCCGTAATAATATTACAAAAATATAAATTTTTTAAAATTATGTTAATTCTGTTATAATATTATAGATTATAGTACAAAAAATTTATATAATTAAATAACTGTTGATACTCTGACCCAACACTAAGGCCCAGGTCCAAACGAAAGGTCCAATCCAAAAATTGGCCCTCATTCGACACCGACCTTCTCTCAAGAAGTCGGATCTAACCACGACTTGCTCTAAGGAAGTCGGGAGTGAAGATTAGCTGGCAGATAACACCTATTTAAATAAGTAAATGCTCCTAAAATCTCTCAACCCACTTCCAGGAGGCATATCTCAACTTCCCTAAGATAAAGGGACGGTTATCCTCCTTAAAAGGTAGAACTACTCCAACGGTAGTTATTGGTTCACCACTATAAATACACTGACATCCCTCAGGTATCTCTAAGTTCCAATACTCTTTAAACTTGCTTAGACCCTTGCTGACTTAGACATCGGAGTGTCTTTGCAGGTACCACCCCCCATTCTCGCACGTACACAAGTCGGACGGAGGCTCCCAGACGCGAACCTAGTCAAAGGGCTCCCTCCTTCAGACGATTGGGCCAACCCAACAGGTTCAACCCACTAATCTCCGGTTACCCATCGTAACATTGGCGCCGTTGCCGGGGACCTGAGAGATCAACCAATAATAGCGGACAATTCACCCGAAGATGGCCACACAGCGTCTGATTCTGAGCAAGAGAATTTGGACGTTGGAAACAATAATGAGGATGTCGACGCTCACCAAGGCGTGACCAATCAGCATAAAGAAGGCACCTCAGGACTGAAAAATCCGAAAACAAAATCTTCTGAAGGGCGTGAATCAGGAAAGGAAGGACAACCCCATGCGGCTGATTTCATGGGATTGTTCCAAGGCCACCAAGGGAGCCTGGAACAGTTGGAACAAGAGCTGGAACGACAGCGAGAGGCAAAGAGAAACTTGAGGAATGAGATAGAGCGACGAAAGGAGTTAGAAGAAAAGCTCTTAAGGCTGGAGTCCACTCTCAAAAGTCGAAGCTCCCGTAGCAACCGAGAGGATTCTCCCTTGGGAGGAGAAGACCTATTCAGCGAGGACATAATGAGGGCAAAAGTTCCAAGGAACTTTAAAAGCCCTGATATGGACCTCTACGACGGGACCACGTATCCTAAGCATCATTTAAGCAACTTTAAAAGTCAAATGTACTTGGCCGACGCTTTTGATGCTACTCGCTGCAAGGCTTTCCCGACCACCTAGACGAAAGCAGCGATGAAGTGGTTCGACAGTCTTCCCCCAAGGTCAGTCACTAGCTTTGACGACCTCTCGCGAAAGTTCTTGATACAATTCTCCATCCAGAAGGACAAAGTAAAGCACGCACCGAGCCTCTTGGAAGTAAAACAGGAGGTCGGAGAACCTTTAAGGGACTACATGGAAAGGTTCAATAAAGCGTACTTGGAAATTTAAGACCTGCCCACGGAGGCAGTAATTATGGGTCTAGTAAATGGACTTCGAGAAGGTCCCTTCTCCCAGTCCATATCGAAAAGGCACCCGACCTCCTTAAGTGATGTACAGGAGAGAGCTGAAAAGTACATCAATATGGAGGAAAACGCCAGATTGCGAGAGCCGAGCTGGCGACTTGGACACTCTCACTCATCGAAAGAGAAAGAATGAGAGCCCAGGAAAAAAGAGAAAGTCGGCCCCAGCTATACTCCTCTAAGAGTTTCCCTAGTTGATGTATACAAGGAAATTTGCCATACTGAAAGGCCACCACCCCCTAGACCCATCAAAAATAAAAGGGGGGGGGGGGGAGTCGTGGCGACTATTGTGAGTACCATAAGATATATGCTCACTCAACAAATGATTGTTACGACCTTAAAAATGTGATAGAAAAGCTGGCCAGGGAAGGTCGGCTTGACAGATATCCCATGGAATGGTCGGACAACCATGGAAAAAGAAAGCGAGATGACGACGATCGAAGAGATCCACCACCACAGACCCCAGAAAGACATATACATATGATCTCAGGGGCATTCGGTGGAGGCGGCCTCACAAAGTCATCTCGCAAGAGGCACTTGAAGGAAGTCTACCAGGTCGGAGGTGAGGCCCCCGACCTCCCAACTATCTCATTCACCAAAGAAGATGGGCAAGGAATCATTCCTGGACATGATGATCCAATGGTGATAACTATGGTCCTTGCCAACGCCCATCTTCACAGAATCCTGGTAGATCAGGGGAACTCAGCCGACATCCTTTTCAAACCAGCTTTCGATAAGCTGGGGTTGGATGAAAAGGAGTTAAGAGCTTATCCTGACACCATGTATGGACTGGAGGATACACCAATAAAACCACTAGGATTCATACCCCCTTCACACAACTTTTGGAAAAGGGGCAAAATCCAAAACTCTGAGTATTGACTTCATAGTCGTCGATGTGGGGTCAGCCTACAATGCCCTAATCGGCAGAACTACCCTAAATCGGTTCAGAGCAGTGGTATCCACCCCTCACCTTTGCATGAAATTTCCAACACCAGAGGGAATAGCAACCATCAGGGGAGACCAGAAATTGGCAAGAAAATACTACAATGAAAGCCTGAACCTGAGAGGAAAAGGCAAGGAGGTACACACAATTAAGCTCGGAGGGGTCCGAGCCAAGGAAGAGTTGCGACCACAACCCGGGGGAAAAACTGAGGAAGTACAGGTCGGAGAAGAGGAAGGAAAAAACACCAACATAGGAGCCAACCTGAAAGAAGATTTGAAGGAAAAACTTATAAAGCTCCTACGAAAAAATTCCAACCTCTTCGCCTGGAAAGCTTCCGACATGCCAGGGATAGACCCCAAACTCATGTCGCACAAACTATCAGTATACCCTGGTTCGTGACCTGTTCAGCAAAGAAGAAGGAAGCTTGGACCTGAACGAGCTCAAGTAGTGGAAGAACAAGTGCAAGCCCTCCTAGAAGCCGGGTTTATCAAAGAGGTCAAATATCCGGCGTGGCTGGTAAATGTGGTGCTGGTCAAAAAACAAAACGGCAAGTGAAGGATGTACGTTGATTACACCGACTTGAACAAGGCGTGTCTCAAAGGTCCATATCCACTTCCAAGCATTGATACTCTAGTAGACTCCAACTCAGGGTATCAGTACTTATCATTTATGGATGCATACTCGGGATACAATCAAATCCCGATGTATAAGCTGGATCAAGAAAAAACATCATTCATCACGCCTAGGGCAAACTATTGCTATGTGATCATGCCCTTTGGACTGAAAAATGCTGGAACTACATATCAAAGACTGATGAATAAGGTGTTTGAACCTCACCTTGGGGGATTGATGGAAGTCTACATAGACGACATGCTAGTGAAAACCAAGGATGAGGCCAACCTCCTAACTGACCTTTCGCAAGTTTTCAGTACCATAAGGATGCATGGGATGAGGATAAATCCTACAAAATGCACCTTTGCGATGGAGGCAGGAAAGTTTCTAGGATTCATGCTTACACAAAGGAGAATCGAAGCTAATCCCGACAAGTGTAAAGCAGTCCTAGAAATGAAAAGTCCAACTTGCTTAAAAGAGGTCCAGCAGCTGAACAGCCGACTTGCCGCCCTCTCCAGGTTCTTGGTGGGATCAGCATTAAGGTCCCTACCACTCTTCTCTCTACTAAGAAAAGGATGCCAATTCGAATGGACTCCTGAGTGCGAAGGAGCATTCCAGGAGTTCAAAAGGTTCTTAAGCCAACCTCCCATTCTGACTCGACCTAAAGTTGGGGAAGAACTCATCCTGTATTTGTCCGTAGTAGACAAAGCTGTGGCATCAGCTCTAATACGGGAAGACGAGGTCAGGCAGCATCCTGTATACTTCACCAGCAAAGTCCTACAAGGCCCTGAATTAAGGTATCAAAAACTCGAGAAGTTTGCGTATGCCTTAATAGTAGCCTCTCGAAGGTTATGGCCTTATTTTTAAGCTTACACAATATGAGTTCGAACGAACTAGCCCATGAAGCAAATCCTCTAGAAAACGGATATTGTGGGTAGAATGGTTCAATGGGCAATAGAGCTATCCGAGTTCGACTTACTGTACGAAACTCGGACAGCAATAAAAGCCCAATGCCTCACCAACTTCATGGCCGAATATGCAGGAGACCAAGAGGAAGCCTCCACTACATGGGAGTTATATGTAGATGGATCCTCCAACAAAATTGGAAGCGGTGCAGGCATAATACTTGCCAACCAAGAGGGAACTCAAATAGAAGTCTCCCTCAAATTTGAATTTCCAGCTTCTAACAATCAGGCAGAATATGAAGCCTTGATCGCAGGATTATAGCTGGCAGAGGAAGTCAGTGCAACGAAAGTAGTGATATTCAACGACTCTCAGGTGGTGACCTCCTAAATAAATGGAGAGTATCAGGATAAAGACCCCAATATGAAGAGGGACTTGGACAAAACCTTGGAATATCTTAGGCGCTTTGCAGAAACCGAGGTCAAGCATATAACTCAAGATCTCAACAGCAGATCAGACGCCCTCTCCAAGCTAGCGAGTACCAAACCAGGGGGAATAATAGAAGCCTGATGCAAGAAACTCTCCAAGAACCCTCTGTGACAAAAACAGAGGCCAAGCAAGACGTCCTTGAAGTCTCTGGATTAGACCTCGGATGGATGAACCCTTTAATCGAATACCTAAAATTCGACATCCTAACCAAAGAGAAAAAAGAGGCCAAGAAAATCCGGAGGGAAGCACAAAACTACACTTTGGTGAAAAATATCCTCTATAAAAGGGGGATATCAACACCATTATTAAAGTGCGTCCCAACCTCAAGGACAATAGAAGTCTTAGAGGAGGTTCACAATGGTATCTGCGAAAACCATCTCGGAGCCAGGTCATTAGCAAGGAAAGTAATCCGAGCCGGGTTCTACTGGCCGACCTTGCAGAAAGATGCCACAGAATTCGTGAAGAAGTGCCAGCCATGCCAAATGCATGCAAACTTCCACGTAGCTCCCCCCGAAGAGCTCATTAGAATAACTTCTCCATGGCCTTTTGCGAAGTGGGGATTGGACTTATTAGGACCCTTTCCCCAAGCGCCTGGACAAGTAAAATACCTAATAGTGGGGGAAGACTATTTCATGAAGTGGATCGAAGCAGAACCATTGGCCACCATCACCGCCCAGAGAAGTCGGAAATTTCTTTAAAAAAATATTATCACAAGGTATGGAGTACCTCACTCCATCACCACTGATAATGGCACTCAGTTCACCGACTCAACCTTCAAAAACCTGGTAGCCAGTATGAAGATCAAGCATTAGTTCACCTTGGTAGAACATCCATAAGTGAATGGACAAGTCGAGGTAGCCAAAAAAGTTATACTGGCAGGTTTGAAGAAAAGGTTGCAGGACGCGAAGGGAGCCTTGGTTGAAGAACTCCCTCAAGTACTGTGGGCTTATCGAACCACACCTCAGTCTGCTACAGGGGAAACACCCTTCCGACTTACTTATGGCATAGAAGCCATAATACCAGTTGAAATCAACGAGCAAAGTCCACGGGTGAGCTTCTATGACGAGGTTGGAAATATACAGGGGCACAAAGAAGAACTTGAGCTACTCCCTGAAGTCCGAGAACAAGCCCAGATAAGAAAAGCAGCATTGAAACAAAGGATGACAAACAGATATAATAAAAGGGTCATTCAAAGAAGTTTCATCCCAGACGACCTGGTTTTGATCAGAAATGACATTGGAGTCAACAAATATGGGGATGGAAAGCTTGCTGCTAATTGGAAAGGACCATACAAAATTAGTGAGGTCTTAGGAAAGGGCTACTATAAGGTGACCGACTTAAACGGCACCGAGCTACCTAGTTCGTGGCATGCTTGTAATATGAAAAGGTACTATAGTTAAAAGTGAACTCCATTCCCTGGTGTACTCTTTTCCCAACTTCATGGTTTTTTCCCAAAGAAAAGGTTTTCCTGAAGGGGATTTTTAACGAGGCATCAAAATGGGGACTAAGGGGCAACAAATTGTCAAAACCCTTAGTAGCAAAAAGTACCTTTGTGAATAAATAAAGATCTTTTCTCTCCATATCTCTTTAAATCCCTTTTACGTTATTATCACTCTTTCTACGAAACGCGCCGACTTAAGCTTGAAAAAAACGTGAAAATCCCATGAACCGACCTAGAAGGTCGTCAGGATACAACGACGAGGTACAAGTGGGCGTAAAGAGGTTATAAAAGTAGATCATGATGAACTCGGATATTTATCGACTTACAAGTCGGCAAGACCGAGAAGAATGGAAATGCATCGTGAAAATAACCTAAGTTACAGAAACTCAAAAAAACAAAAATTGAGTACATGGGATACAAAAAGAGAAAATCCATCAAAAATCAAAGGCAAAGGCTGTCTCAAGTCTTTAAAAAATTCAAAATGAGTTAGACAAAAGACAGCCAGCCAAGATAAAAGATTTTCCAAAGCAAAGAGATCAGAAAAGTTTTTCAAGACAGAAAGCATGCACCAAAGATATCCTAAACCCTTATCCAAAAAAAAAGAGTATTTTTAAACAAGATATCCTAAACCCTTATCCAAAAAAGGGTATTTTTAAACAAAATATTTTGTTAACGGCCATAAAAGGCCAGGAAGTGTCAGGAGCCAATTACCACAAAGCAGAATAATAAATTGTTTAAAAAACAAGGGGCCCACAGGCCGGGCCCCAATAACCAAATTTCAGTTAGCAGGAAGATCAGCATCACCAGCAGGAAGGTCACAACCACCAGAAGAAGGATCCACAGGGAGAGAAGTCAGAACAGCACTAGGGGAGGACGGAGCAGGCTGGTCAGGACCTTACAAAGGAACCCCAGATAAACTCGGCAGGTCTCCTCGAGGAGGGGGCTTCATTATCCTCTGCCCCCTCGTCTTGAAGTCGGAGTCAGTTTCAGGTCGGGGAGGAGAGACAATGGCCCCATCAACCACAATTTTGTCAGGGTCAAGAGGAGAAAGATCTAGGTCAGGGGCAATGACCGTGACCTGTTCCTTGAAAATCCTCCACGCCTCCTCTGAACCCTCAGCCACCGAATCCACCAGCTCCTGGAAAGCCTCCCGACATCTTGCCAGTTCCTTTATTAAGTCCCCCAAAAAGCCTGACATAATTCTACTCCGCCTTCTCTTTAAGGCCCTTAGCCATGGCACACTGGCCCATCAACCTCTTCTCTCTCTCATGGAGGCGATCCTTCTCCTCCTTCAGCTCGGCGACCTCCTCCTTAAGCCTATTCTCTTCTTCTTGATAAAGAAAAATCCTCCCCTCTAGTTCCTCAACTTTTTGGGTAGAACCCAAAGAGATGAGGGGAGCCTTCTCAAAAATATCAAGCAGTTTGGTACATACTTTATAAACCACTATTTTATGATTCATCTTGTGCTCAATTGAGTAGTTTTTATCAAGTCTTTGCTCACTTATTCATATAATTTGCATAGTTTTACAATTCCTTCCTAATTCTGTGATATATGTGAAAACATGTTTCCTAGACCTTAAAACTGTTAATTCTAATTATTCTTTATTACCATTCGATGCTGTGATCTGTGTGTTAAGTATTTTCAGGCTTTATAGGGTAAGAATGACTTAGAGGATGGAAGGAGGAACGAGAAAAATGAAGTATTTGAGAAACGAGCAGCGACGCGCACGCATGGACGACGCGGACGCGTGCCTAGCGCAGAACACAAGCGACGCGTACGCGTGACAAGGAAAATCACCAAATGACGTGCACGCGTAACCTACGCGTACGCGTGACAGACGCCACGTGCAGAAAGTTGCAGAATTTGCCCTCAGCGATTTCTGGACTCCTTTTCGGCCCAAACCCAAGCCCAGAAACACAGAATAGAGACTACAGAATGGGGGAATCACAGTGATTGAACAACATTCATTCATTATTCACAATTTTAGGTTTTTAGATGTAGTTTCTAGAGAGAGTGGCTCTCTCCTCTCTCTAGGTTTTATGGTTTAGGATTTCTCTTAGTTTTAGGATTACTTCTTCTCAATTTCAGGTTCAATGTTCCTTTAATTTAATTTCTCTTCTACTTTTATTTATTCTAGTGCTTTGGTTTATCTATTTCACTTGTTGATTACTTATTTTCCCAATTTGGTTTATGAACCTTCCAATGTTAGCTTTGATTTTATATTTAATGCAATTTGAGGTATTTCATATTTATGATTTTAATTTAGCTTTTTACATTCTTAGCTTGAATTGAGTAATTGGTGACACTTGAGTTATCAAACTCCTTTGTTGATTGATAATTGGAATTTGCTGGTTGATTTGGATCCCTCTAAAGCTAGTCTTTCCTTAAGAGTTGACGAGGACTTGAGGAATCAAATTAATTAGTCCACTTGGCTTTCCTTTATTTAGTAAGGGTTAACTAAGTGGGAGTAATGAACAATTCTCATCACAATTGATAAGGATAACTAGGATGAAATTTCCAGTTCTCATAACTTGCAAGAGTTTTCATGATTATTAATTTACTTTCTTGCCAATTTATTTCCTTGTTTCCTATTTCAAAAATCCAAAAAGATACTTTTCCATAACCAATAATAAATCATACTTCCCTACAATTCCTTGAGAGACGACCTGAGGTCTAAATACTTTGGTTATCAATTTTATTAGGGGTTTGTTACTTGTGACAACCAAATTTTTGTACGAAAGGATTCTTTGTTGGTTTAGAAACTATACTTTCAACGAGATTTTATCTGTAAAATTCTTTACTAGCAGAAATCCGATCGTCAAAATGGCGTCGTTACCGGGGATTTGCAAACATGTGCCTTATTATTGGTCATTGTAAATATTTGCTTTTGCTTGTTTATTTGTTTTTGTTTTTAATTTTTTTTATTAGCTACTATGAATTCTCACCCCTCTGGCCTTAAGTTTGGTTCCAATGTTGTTGTAAGGAATGGAAGCTATAATGAAAACAGGCATCAAGGTTGGAAGAATCAAAGATGGGAGGAGCCACGAGGATTTGATCAACCCTCTCGGCAACAACGCCTTCCAAGATACCATGGACAACGACCATCCTTCGATGCATGCCAAGACAATAGTTATGGTGGACCCCTTCGTGACAACCCACCTCCACCAAATTACTATGGTCAAGAGCCATTTCGAGGTGCGTACCAAGATGATAGATATGGTGGACCCCTTGTAGTTACCGGCCAGCCCCATCAGATGCCTATGAACCGCCTCCTCAACACAATTTTGAACCGCCATACTCACAAGCCACCTACAACCATTCACCTCCATATGACCCTAACCCTTATCCACCTAACCAGCCACCCTATGAGCCATATGAACCATATATAGAGCCACCCCGATTTCAATCCAATTACTCCCAAGAACCACCACTTCCATATGCACCATGTCCATATCCATCGACCCAAGAATTACAAGATCGTCTCAAGGAAACAATGGATAAATTTCATGCAACCCTTCATCAACTGGAGCAAGCGATAAATCAATTAGCTTTCCGACGTTCGGACACTCAAGGAACCCCCATGGCATCATGTGGAGAATCTAATGAAGAACGTAGCATGAAGGAGATGCTAGAAACTCTGGTGGACAGTAAGGAGCATGACGTTGTACTGGAACAAGTAGAGGAAGCCGGAATTATCGAAGAAGAAGAATTGGTTGAAGACCTAGGTGACGCTGAACCTCCATGGAAATCAAGAGTTGTGGAGAATTCCGTCCAGAAATTTATAGTTGATGCTAAGGAGGATAGTGCACAACCCCCAAGGCATGAATCTTATGAAGAATTGGACGGAACAGATCAAGAAGCAAGTTCCCTTGGTGATGATGATCATGAATCAAGCTCTCCTAGTGATGAACTTGCATCTAAAATTGAACTCCTTGAGCTTGAAGAATCTTCCCCAAGTGAGTATGAAGATGATGTGGAGGTAGAATTTTCTCAACCTCCAACTTATAACTTGAGTGATGGGGAAGAAATCGAAGACTTTGATCAAGACGTGGTTGCAGTTGAAGAAGTTTGTAAGGAAGTGGAAGAATTCATAGAAGAGTACAAGGGAGTGGAGCTTGAAGGACCACTGGAAACACCTCTCCCAAGGCCATTACCTCCCAATACAAACTTCAAGTGGGTAAAATCCTTAGCCTTTATCTTCACTTTTCTACTTGAATATGGTTTACTTGAAACCGATGGCCAGCTTAAAGCTCTTTGTGGCTTTAAGAGTAAGAGGGAGATGGTT
Organism: Arachis hypogaea; assembly: GCF_003086295.3. Lineage (NCBI taxonomy): Eukaryota > Viridiplantae > Streptophyta > Magnoliopsida > Fabales > Fabaceae > Arachis > Arachis hypogaea. The sequence goes on from NC_092049.1 coordinate 25,291,642, forward strand.
AGTAATAGAAGTTGGCATGCAAGGTTCAATACGGTTCCACGCTCCAAATGGAAGTACAAAGGTTGGTATAATTCTCAATTGAATGGGTTCCAGAAGATGTTTGGGTATTTCAGTAAGAATTCAGATTGCGTACCACTCGACTGGAACAATGTAGATCAGAGCGAAGACGGGTACAAAAGCAAAGTTTGGGATCCCGGAATTCATTTTGATAATCAGCACTCCTGGAGCTTTGGCACTTGCTTTAACTTGCTCGAAGGCTTTATGTGCCTAGTTTGGGACCCCGGAGGCCATTGGAACTACAAACGTTGGTGGAGATTTCTGGATGAGTTCAAGCATAAGCCACCATGACAGGGAGCTCACCAAATGTCCAACTTAAGGACTTTAACTAAAAGTGCTAGGTGGGACACAACCCACCATGGTATGATCATTCTTTTTCAATCTTAGTTTTATTTTGTTTTGTTTTACTCTTAGTTTTATTTTATTCTATTTTCCCTAGTGTCATTCATAACATCTGCTTCAGCATATGCATTTTGCACTCTGCATACTGCATAAAAAAAACACACCACGCGTGCGCGTAAGCCACGCGTGGGCGTCATCCCAAATCGGCGTCTCCATCCAACGACCAGAAAGTTGGGCTGGAATCGTGCGGCTGGTGTGCGATGAGCACAAAATGGCCCACACGTGCGCGTCAATGACGCGAACGCGTCGCTTCCATTTTAGCACACCACGCGTGGGCGTGCGCAACGCGTATGCGTCGCATGAAAATTTTTTCCCCCTCAAATAAAACAGAGAATTGTGCCAAAACGACGCTGGATTAGCACGATTCTGGTCAATTCACGCGTTCGCATCGATGGATTTTTGCCTCATCCACGCTCTCGCGTGATCCACGCAGACGCGTGGATTTAAATTTTAATAACCCCTGACGCGAAAACCCTAGCCCTCCCTCACGTCACTTCCCCCTCTCTCTTCCCCAATGTCCCCTTCTCTTCTCCTCTCTCCAACCCTCCACCTCCCACCACCAAACCCCCATCGCAGCTACCAGACCGCCACCGGCACCGCCACCTCATCTTCCTCCCTCTCTCCCCTCTTTCCCCCCTTCAACGTCCCAATCTCTTTTTTTCCCTTCTCCCCCAAACCCCCAACCCACCACTGCCACCAGCCACCACCGCGGCCACCACCGGCGAAGCCAGAACCGCCACCGACACCGCCTTCCTTCCCCCTTCTTCTTTCTTCTCCTCCTCTTCCCCCTATTGCCCCTCTCACCTTCCCGCCACCCCAAGCCGCCGCGGGCAGAATTGGAGCCACCGTGCCACCACCACCAGCACCGCCATACCACCCCCTTTCTCTTTGTTTCCATTTCTATCACTTCCCACCAGGTTTCGCTACTCTCTCCTCTGCGTTTTACACTCTTCTTTCTCTGTTCAAGTATTCAGTTTGCATAATTTAAATTATGATCAATTTAGGTTAGTTAGAGATGCATGATTCGTAGTAGATTCTAGGTGGTTAGGTAGCTAGGATGTGGTTAGTGGAATTAGGTCTGATAACTGCTTCGTTCTTGCTGACTGAAATGCTTAATTCATCTCTGTTTGTGTCCATGCTTTGTCCTGTGCTGACTTGTTATTTGATGCTATGTCCATAGTTCTTTGTTTGCCTTTGACATTGGTTTCTTGTTGCTGCTGCGTATCATCTGAATTTGATGTGATCCTATCTGAGTAAATTTGGTTCTTTGATATTGGATTCTTGATGTATGATTTTAATGGAATTCAAATCTAAGTTTTTATTGATGTTAAATTCTTGTTGCAAGTTGATCTTCATTGTTGATTCTGTGAATTTACTTTCTTGAATCCAAATCCCTTACTATTGCTTGCTTTCTGAATTTGATGAGGCTAGGCTAATTGCATATACCTGCCTATTGCTATTTTGGATTGGCTAAATTGCTGGATTCTTCTGGTTTTACATGGTTTTAATGCTTGAAATGGTTACTGCCTTCATAAGAAATCCAAACTGATAAACTGAGTTTACCACCAGCATGCTTCTTTGTTTTGCTTTATAATGTCTGAGTCACATGAATTACCTTATTTTTCATGCTGCTAACATATCTCAATATTCATATGCTACTTGAAATTGCTGGCTTATTGCATGTTTCTGTGCTGCTTTTCTGAAATTTCATTTGCTTCCTAAAGTGCTCAAATTCAATTTTTCCCATTTTAATTCCGCACTTGCATCTTTAAACTCAACCATGCTGCTTTGGTTGCTAATTTATCCTGACTTTATATTGATTCAATTTTTCTGCTCACTGCCATATTACTTGTTAGTTTGGTACAAATGTTCTGCGCCTCATATCAGCTGCTAACTCTGTTTGAAATTGCTGTTGCTTACATTGTTCATTCTGCTGTTTGATTTTCTGGGAACGTCCCTTTTACTGCCAAAATACTGCCCAAATTTTTTCTGAAAAACTGTTTCACTTAACTTTCACTCATGATTTGACTTTGGCACTTTTGACAATGCAATTTACCTGGCTTACACCAAAGCCATTTTATGAGACACTAGGCTAGCATTTCCATTCCATTTGGTTCCTTTCTTCATTACATTGCATTGTTGATGATTTTACTTCTCTTTATTTGTGCTTCCTTTACCTGATTTATCATCAATACTCTGCATTATCTGCTTGAATGTGAGTTGCTTGTTCTTCAATTATGTGAACTTCTGTTTGCTAGGAACTACAGTACCATGCCACTAATTTTGACTTCCCTTTTTACCTCTTAACTTCATTGACTTCTTAACTTTCTAACTTCTCTCTTAGTTTTACACTAATCCCTTTCAACCCCTTTCAAGGCATCTTTATTGTTGTTTCCTGACAAACAAGCAGTCCGCATTTCAATTAATAGTTTTGGATTGTGATTTTTAATTGAATTCTTTGAATTTTATCTTGCATACAGTCCAAAATTCTATATCTCTCTGACTCACTTCATGCTTTGATTTTCATTCCTCTTTTGGCCATGTACAGCTTATATTGCTTGCATACTATTTGCCTTCCTATTTTTCTGCTTTAGTTTGATAAATTGTATCCTGGAATTTCTATTTTTCAGGATGTCTGACCCAAAAGAAAAGGGAAAGGCTAAGGCCACCACGGGTAAAAGGAAAAGAGGCCAAACATTTATGGCTTTATCAGATATTTTGCATGATGATTCCTGGCGTGAGAAGAACTTCACTCCGCAGGAAAAAGTAAATCAATTAGTGCCTACGACTGATCCAATGAAGTTTGTAAATCGCTATTGTGAACTGAAATATGAGGTCTTGGCGACTAAGAGGCACCTGTATTTGGAAAAGACCCTCTGAATACCACCTGAATTACAATAGTATACTACAGAGCAAATTAAACAGAGAGGCTGGTTCTTTCTAGAGAGAAACTTGACTGAGGTTAATGCATCCTGGGTTCGGGAATTATACTGCAACTATTATAAGACGACCCTGGATGCAGTACAACTCAGAGGGAAATAGATTTTAGTCACTGAGGAGGCCATTGAGGATATTCTTCATTTCCAGCCTAAATCAGACGAGCCAGATGGCTACCAGAAGGCTGAGGAATCCATAAGGTTCATGAGCTTTGACTGGGAGGCAGTGAAGCGCACCATAGCCGTTGATCCAGCTGTCCCATGGGCAATGGGTAAGTCGACAGTGAACCCAAAAGGCATAAAAATTATTTATCTTAATGATGAGGCTCGGATATGGCAACAAATCCTAAGCAACTATGTGATGTCGAGCACTCACGAGACAGAGGTGCCAGCTGCCATGATAACTCTCATCTGGTGCGTTATGGAAGGCAACGACCTGTACCTTCCACAGTTCATCAGGCACTCCATGGCTAGAGTTCATGTGCGAGGCACTCTGCCATTTCCATATCTAATTACTCAGATGACCCGGCGGGCTGAGGTACCCTGGGAGCCTGAGGATGAGAAGCCCCCAGCTGCCGACTGCAGGAAGATCATCCCACACGGCAAGAGGTTCGAAGCTCTGGGCCACAGACCTCCTTCCCTTATTGCCTCCGCTGACACAGCCACATCTTCTGTTGCCCCTTCAGCACCTACTGCCCCACCCACACCCACAGCACCCTCACCCGCTTCCCAGCCCATCTACCACCTAGTGCACCGACTCTTTGAGCGCCTGGATCGGATGGAGCGCCGTAGTAAGTGCTGCTATGAGCATCTGAAGCTGATGATCAGATCAGGACATACTGACATCCCCTCCGAGCCTGACACACCATCGGAGCCATCTGAGGAGGAAGCGGATGAGCAGGAGCAGGATGCACGGGCAGAGGATGAGCACCAGGAGCCTCAGCAGGCAGAGCCCCAACACGAGGAGCCTCAGTTCGAGCAGTCTACAGCACCACAGGCTCCTTCATAGCCAGAGCCCACAGAGACCGCAGCATTAGCGCACCCTTCAAGAGGTGACGACCCTTCACACCCGGCTTGACTGAGCATCGAGGACGATGCTATGATATAAGTGTGGGGAGGTCGCCATCTCTGACGGACTTTATTTTGGTGAACTATTTCAGACCCGTTTCATCCTATTTTGTTTCATTTTCTGTATTTTTGTTTTATTTTATTTTATCTTATTTTCCTTTCAGTACTTGCGCATTTTTTTTACTGTAATTTTGTCTATTTCTACTTTATTACATTTTACACTTTGGGCTATATATACCTTAGATATTTAGCTTGATTTGCACTCTTAGTTTATTAGTTGTGATATAGAGAAATATGAATTATTAGAAAATATTTAAGTTTTCATAATCACAATAATCCACTTAGTATATATATATATAGTAATAAATGTTGGTCAATGGATGACATTTTCAAGGAATATATATTTATTTTTATAAAAGCCATTCAAAGGTTCACATTGATTTGAGTTGAAACTCTTTACTCTTACTTGCATGATATACATGACTGATATATGGTTTCTTGAGCTAAAAATACACAACCTGTGAGATTTGAGCTTAATTACATGTCTACATTATTTAGCCATAATATTTTATTCTTGTGTGTTTTCTTCTCTATAATTTCAGACTTTACTTTGTTCCATTCTATATGTCCAATGTTTAGTGTATTTACATGCTTGCATATGATTGAGGTCATTATTTGATTCTTGCTCACTTATCCCAAATAGCCTGCCCTTTCAATCACCTTTGTTTGCCACTTTGAGCCTTTTAATCCCTATTTATTCTGTATTTTACCACATCACTAGCCTTAAGCAGAAAAACAAATTAATTACCCCAAAATTGAATCTTTGGTTAGCTTAAGATAGAGATTGTGTATCAATTAAGTGTGAAGAACCGTGGGAACTTAGGATGATAGAAAAGTATTAAATTGACAAATTATTTAGAATTTGGGTACATGCTCATGTGAAACCAAAATAATTAAAATACCATATGCACTGATATGTTATGTTTATAAAAATAAAAAAAAATAAAAAAATATATATTATATTATTACAATATAAATAAATAAATAAATAAGGGGACAAAATTACCCCAATGTCAAGTTTAATAAAAGATCAATGCATATGGGGTAAAATTAAAGAAATATTTGGTACATGAGTGTGTGATGAGAAAGTGGGAATTATGGGTAGCTAGGCATAACTTTAGAAGTACATAGAATATATGTATGTTAGGTGAAAAATTTAGGCTAGTCAAGGATTCAATTTATAGCTCACTTAGCCATATATATACCCTCACCTTTACCTTAGTCCCATTACAACCTTGAAAAGAACTCATGATGTTTGCATTGGTACATTAAATATTTGTTGATTGGTTAGATGAGGAACAAGGTCTTAGAAAGTATGACTAGAAAAGAGTAGAGTGATTACCCTATACACTTGAGTGATTAGAGTGCATATACACTAATCAGTGAGGGTTCAATAGCTCATCTCCATATACCCATGTTTGATTACTGTTTGTCTTGCAAGTTTATGAACTCTTTTAATCAACTCAACTCAATTGTGAATGTGTTTTAATATGATTTAGCCATTGGTTGTGCATATATGATTCCTTGAAAATCTGACTCAATTTAACCACATGTAAGCTTTATATATATATGTGGATAGTAATTAGAATTGCATGATTCATATAGGTAGCTTGCATTTAGATAGATTGCATTGCATAAATTCCACCATTCTGCCTTCACTCTTTTTCAGTTTCTTTTGAATTTAGCATGAAGACATGCTAATGTTTAAGTGTGGGGAGGTTGATAAACCACTATTCTATGATTCATCTTGTGCTCAATTGAGTAGTTTTTATCAAGTCTTTACTATTTTATTCATATAATTTGTATGGTTTTACAATTCCTTCCAAATTCTGTGATATATGTGAAAACATGTTTCCTAGACCTTAAAACTGTTAATTCTAATTATCCTTTATTACCATTCGATACCGTGATATGTGTGTTAAGTATTTTCAGGCTTTATAGGGCAAGAATGACTTAGAGGATGGAAAGAAAACATGGAAAAGTGGAAGGAACAAGAAAAATAAAGTATTTAAGAAACAAGCAGCGACGCGCACGCATGGATGACGCGGACGCGTGCCTAGCGCAGAACACGAGCGACGCATACGCATGACTGACGCGTACGCATGACTGACACGTACGCGTTACAAGAAAAATCGCCAAATGATGCGCACGCGTAACCTATGCATACACGTGACAGACGCCACGTGCAGAAAGTTGCAGAATTCGCCCTCATCAATTTCTGGGCTCCTTTTCGGCCCAAACCCAAGCCCGGAAACACATAATAGAGACTACAGAATGGAGGAATCACAGTGATTGAACAACATTCATTCATTATTCACAATTTTAGGTTTTTAGATGTAGTTTCTAGAGAGAGAGGCTCTCTCCTCTCTCTAGGTTTTAGGATTTAGGATTTCTCTTAGTTTTAGGATTACTTCTTCTCAATTCCAGGTTCAATGTTCCTTTAATTTAGTTTCTCTTCTACTTTTTCTAGTGCTTTGGTTTATCTATTTCACTTGTTAATTACTTATTTTCCCAATTTGGTTTATGAACCTTCCAATGTTAGATTTGATTTTATATTTAATACAATTTGAGGTATTTCATATTTATGATTTTAATTTAGCTTTTTACATTCTTAGCTTGAATTGAGTAATGGGTGACACTTGAGTTATCAAACTCCTTTGTTGATTGATAATTGGAATTTGCTGGTTGATTTGGATCCCTCTAAAGCTAGTCTTTCCTTAAGAGTTGACTAGGACTTGAGGAATCAAATTAATTAGTCCACTTGACTTTCTTTTATTTAGTAAGGGTTAACTAAGTGGGAGTAATGAACAATTCTCATCACAATTGATAAGGATAACTAGGATGGGATTTCCAGTTCTCATACCTTGCAAGGGTTTTCATGATTATTAATTTACTTTCTTGCTAATTTATTTCCTTGTTCCCTATTTCAAAAATCCAAAAAGATACTTTTCCATAACCAATAATAAATCATACTTCCCTGCAATTCCTTGAGAGATGACCCGATGTCTAAATACTTCAGTTATCAATTTTATTAGGGGTTTGTTACTTGTGACAACCAAATTTTTGTACGAAAGGATTCTTTGTTGGTTTAGAAACTATACTTTCAACGAGACTTTATCTGTAAAATTCTTTACTAGCAGAAATCCGATCGTCAATACTCCAGCCGCACGGACATTCCCCTGGACCAGAATGTTAAGATGGTTTCGAATGGAAACATCATCGATATTTATTCAAGTATGAGGATAGATGTAATTCCGAACGAATTGGGGGCCATTAAACTTAGCCTCCCCATCAAGAGAAGAGCCAGACTCTGAAGTCTTGCGCTTCTTCTTTTCTGGTTCAGGGGAAGATCGGGGCGGAGGAGAAGGAAGAGAAGAAGCAGAAGAAGAGGATACCATAATGGGACGAGAAGAGGTCCCTAAGTTGTGAGGAGGAGGAGGAGAAGGAGGAGGAGGAGAAGGAAGAGGAAGAGTGCCAGCAGCCCTGGCAGCGTCCACTCGGGCTCGAGACCTCTTTCTAGCATCTTGGACCTTCTGGTAGGAGGAACTGGAGTTCTTCTTCACCATTTCTATAAGAAGAAAATAAAAGAATCAGTCTACAAGTCAGAAATAACAACTCGAAAAGGGTTGAAAGTCAAAAAATCAAGTCGGAGAAAATAAAACAACAACATAGTCTACCTATTTGGGTTCGAACAAAACTTGGGGACCCCTGAAGGAATTTCTTTGTGTCCAGATAAGGGGCCTTCCCCAAACTTCTCGGAAGAACCCCATAACAATCTTCTCAACCTCGTCCAGATCATCCAAACTATACTTCTCCACAGGAGAAGCCTCCAACCAATAAAGGGGAAAGCGAGGAGAAGAGGATTGATCCAGGAAAAAGGGGTGGTAACCTTCTATGGCTTTAACTTTGAAAAAGAAGTTTTTAAAATCATGGAAGGACTCATTAAAAAGGTTAAAAACTCTCCAGCCTTGAATAGCTTGGAAAGAAATCCACTGTTGCTTATTGTTTTTCCCACTGAAGGGCTTGGTCATATGAAAAAGATAAAAGAAGATTTTCAAAGAGGTCAAAAAATCCAGTGCTTGGCTGACAAGTTGGTAAATCTTCAGAAAACCCCAAGAGTTGGGGGGTGAAGGTGAGTAGGAGCGACGCGGCAGTGAGACAGAACAGAGATCTCAAAAATCAGAAAAAGGTAGAAAAAGTCCCAGACGGGTAAAAAGGCTTTCATAGATAAAAAAGAAATGAGGGTCCACATCAAAAGCCCTCCTAAAACAAACCCGGTCTTCTGGACCCGGGGCAAGCAATTCATATTTTGGCTCATCCTCATCGAGAACACAGATCCTATGGTGGGTGATGGCACATGCGCCTATCAGCAGGCAGAGGTAGCCATCCACTGCATGACATTTGATTATGAGGCGCTTAAGCGCGTGATTGTCACACCTGACGCTCCCTGGGTGATGGATTCCACTAACAAGAAGCCCAAAGGGATGCTTTTCACCTATTTGTCGAGAGAGGCCAAGACTTGGCAGCATATATTCGCCCATTATGTCCTGCCCACCACTCACTTCTCAGAGATCCCGATGGATATGCTGGTTCTGATTGGGTGTGTGATGGAGGGGAAGGAGGTAGACTTCCCCCGGCTGATTAGGCAGAGTATGTGGCGTGCTCACATTCGTGGCCTACTGCCATTTCCTACACTGGTTACTAGCATGATTGAGCTGGCTGATGTCCCGTGGGAGGACGATGATGTGACACCACCACCCCCAGATGACGACAACAAGGAGGTGACCATTCCATGGGGTGGGTGGGTGCACGAGAAGCCTCCACCCAAGTGCCGTTCTCGAGCCAGAGTAGTGGTGGAGGCAGCTCAGCCCTCATCATCAGCAGCAGCAGCAGGACCCCCTCTCTACTTCAGCAGCCGCAGCATCCTTACCACCACCACCTGCACTTGAGCCGACTTACCTGTTAGTGCAGTGCCTGTTTCGCTTCATGGAGTGCAGCGAGCGTCGTATCATGCGACGTCTCGACTGCATAGATCAGGTGTTCGTATCACAGGGTATTGAGCTGCCTCTGCTTTCAGACTCTCCCGCCTCTGACGAGCAGGATCAGGAGGAGGAGCATGTTGAGGAGCTGACTCAGCAGAAGGCACCACCAGAGACACAGGCCGCCACAGAGGTTCAGCAGCCTCTTGAGGATCCACAGCCTGGCGCGATTATTGACCCCCATCCCGAGCTTCAGAAGTAGCAAAGGGACAATAAAATAAATGGCAAGAAAAGTAAATCAAACAAGCAATTAAAAGAAGCAAGATAAGGGACTCTTGGCTAAGACTTAGGTAATTGAGATCAATATCCTTGTCACGATTCAAACATTTATAATTATGCGGAACCGAGCTCATTAGGTCTACTCACCAAAGCCTTAAGTACGTAATGGCTACTCCTAGGCTTGGAGTACTTCAAATGGCTTGATCAACATCAATCCATAAGTCCCAACCTAGCTACTAATTGACTTAGTAGTGGGCTAGAGTCAATGGTTATCAAATTGATCCTCAAGGGTTCTAAAATTACCAATTCAACAAAGCTCAAGGACTCAAGATCACTCAATCCCCTTAGCCTAGGCCAAGGGTCAAGAGAACTACTCAAAAACTATAGGAAGCATTATATCAAACACCTAATGTGCAATAAAAGTAAACATCACAAAATGCTAAAATTAAGGAAACACATAACTTCATAAGCAAGAAATCAATAATAGCAAGCAAAATCAACATGAAAGAGACATCAACACCAAATTACAATAATTGTAAAACAAATCCAATATGAGTTCATCATCACAAACAAGATAGCAAAATGAGAAATTAACATTACAACTAAGAAAATCAAGATGTAGACATGAGAGATTATAAAAGAAACAAGATGAAAGCAAGGAATTAAACATGGATCCATGACAATTTGACCTAATCCTAACCTAATTTTAGAGAGAAGAGGGAGCTTCTCTCTCTATAAAACTAACTAAAGGTTTATGTTGGCTAACTAATTGCTCCCCCTTTGCTTGGACTTAAATTCTGCATGAAATACACTCAGAAACAAGTTGGATTTGGGCCTGGGCAGCTCAGAAATTTCCCCCAGCGTTTTGCCTTTAAGTGGGCCATATGTTGGTATCGGCGCGTACGCGCCATGTGCGTGTGCGCGTCGATTGGATATTTCTTTATCCATGCGGACGCGTCATGTACGCGTGCGCGCCCATTGATGCATTCTCAATCCTTGTTTCTTCATGCATTCTCCTCTTTGTATGCTTTTCTCCTCATTTCTTCCATCCAATACTTGCCTTATGAACCTGAAATCACTCCACAAACACATCAAGGCATCAAATGGAATTAAAGTGAATCAAAATCACCAATTTAAGGGCCTAAAAAGCATGTTTTTACACTTAAGCATAATTCAAGTGGAAATTACAAAACCATGCTATTTCATTGAATAAATGTGGGAAAAAGGTGATAAAATCTCCTAAAATAAGCACAAGATAAACCATGAAATTGGGGTTTATCAGTGGGTACAAAGGTCAGTAATTTAATCGGTGTCAACTAAAAGGCTCTCCCCAAGAACGGTGACATCCACCTACTGTGAAAGAGACTCTAGAGAAGACATCTTTTTCTAGTAAAATGGTGAAACCTACAAAGAAAAAGGGAAAGGATCAAAAAATAGGGTCTCTAAAGGGTCTAAAGTAAGTACCTCAATAAAACAGAGTCACTAGGCCTACAGCTAGACGCATCGTAAACACTTCTCTAAAACAAAACATGCAAATAAGAACATTTCATGAAAGAGGGGAAGGAAAAGAACTGACCTTTATTTTCAAAGAGGATCGGGCGCGACAGCAAGCACTCAAAGAAAGAAGAAGCTTTCTTTCAAACGAAGAGTGTAAGCAAAAAGTTTTCAGAAATGAAACAAAGAAAGAGAGGGAAAGTATTTATAAACACGCTGGGGGCACAATGGTAAATCGACATGATCATTAAAGAGATGCGCTGTTACCAATGTAACTGCTCCCCACGTGTAAATACGAAATTCCTAACGGACGCAACGTTTGATTAGACGCGACTGTTGAGAAATTTCGAATCACGTCGGTTTCAAAAAATCACGTCGGTTTCTCAACACGTCGGCTACAAACCCGAGTTAAAATACTCGAGTCCAACTCTTAAAGAAAAGAGATTATACTCGAGTAGGGGCACTGTTCATACTCTGGCCCAACACTAAGGCCCAGATCCAAACAAAAGGCCCAATCCAAAGATTGGCCCTCATTCGACACCGACCTTCTCTCAAGAAGTCGGATCTAACCACGACTTGCTCTAAGGAAGTCGGGAGTGAAGATTAGCTGACAGATAACACCTATTCAAATAAGTAACTGCCCCTAAAATCTCTCAACCCACTTCCAAGAGCCATATCTCAACTTTCCTAAGATAAAGGGATGATTATCCTCCTTAAAAGGTGGAACTACTCCAACGGTGGTTATTGGTTCACCACTATAAATACACTGACACCCCTCAAGTATCTCTAAGTTCCAATACTCTTTAAACTTGCTTAGACCCTTGCTGACTTAGGCATCGGAGTGTCTTTGCAGGTACCACCCCCCATTCTCGCACGTACACAAGTCGGACGGAGGCTCCCAGACGCGAACCTAGTCAAAGGGCTCCCTCCTTCAGACGATTGAGCCAACCCATCGGGTCCAGCCCACTAATCTCCGGTTACCCATCGTAACAATTACTTTTACAAAAAAATCGTAAGGGACAAAAGTTCCTATCAATTAAAAAGACCTGAGTCTCTGTATAGATAAAAAAAATTAAATAATAAGATTTTTAGTTATTATTTCATGTGAAAGAGTTTAATTTTTTACTAATAATTAATTTTAAGATTTATTATCTAAAATTTAAAAGAAGTTAATATGTATAGTTTTACATTTAATTAGGTATTAAGTCTGTTGTATAAATAGAAATAATTAATTTTTATGCTTGTTATTAAAAAATAATATTTTTTTCTGTATGTATATAAAAATATGATTAGATATTAGTATAAAAAAAATTATCTTGATAGTTATAAAATTAAATCAAAATTATTTTTTTAAAACAATTGAATCTTGATTCTAACTTTTAATTACAATATTAGTATTCTCTCCAAATTACATGTAATAATATTTGAAAGAAAAGAAGTAAAAATATGATTAGAAAGATAAATCGTAAAAATTTAAAACTAAATAAAAAATATGCATATAATAATAATATTTTTAATTTGAATTATATTATCTTGTTAATTTTATTTTTTGTAGAATAGAAAGGTAGAGAAAAATAAAAAAATAAAGAAAAGAGAGAGAAAGATAAATAAAAAGAATGAGAGAGAGTTTGTTAATTTTGAAAAGCAAAATTTTATTTTAATTGTAATAAAAAAATATCTAGTGACATATTTTGGTTTGTCAAATTATTAATATAAAATATAAATTATAAATTAAATATAGAATAAAAAAGATAGAGAGAAATAGAAACAATGAGAGAGGTAGATAAGAGAATGTAGGAAGGGAGTTTATTAATTTTGAAAGAAAATATTTTCTTTCAATTTTAATAAGAAAGTATTATGTGACACATTTTACTTATTAAATTAGTTAGTAATATATAATATATAACATATAATATATTTATATTTTATTTTAGTTTTAATATTTTAATTTTAATTTTAATTTAAATACAATTAAAAAATGTCATGTTACATATTTTAATGGTCAAATTTGTAATTAGTCATTGATAATGATATATAAGAAAGATAGAGTGGGTGAAAGAATGAGAGAGATAGAAAAAGACTAAATCCTCAAAGTGGTCTCTGAGATTGACGCGTGCACCAAAATCGTTCCTGAGATTCCAATTGCACTAATTACATCCCTGAGATTGGAAAAATTGCACCATATTAGTTTTTGACCCGTTTTTCGTCAACGATGCGCTGTTGTGGCTTGATGACGTGGACCTTTGGTGACACGTGTCACCTCATGGTTTAGCCACATGTAACAGTATAATGACATGTCAGTCAACGACACGTAGCATGCTGTCATGGATGGTTATGTCACGTGTCACAATACTATTTTACCACGTGTCACAATATTATTTGTCCATATGTCATCCACTATGTATCATTACATATGCACCAAATTGAATTCAAAACTTTTAATATCTTTGAATACACTAATTTTAATTTTATTTTTTTATAAATTATTTAAATTCAAATACTTTTATAAAATGTTTTAAAAATTTTATTTTTAATTATACAATTTTTTTCTACAATATTTTATTAAAATTTGAGATATTGATATTGATATAGTAAAGAGTGTAAGTTAAAAATATAATAATATTTCTTAATACAAACTTTTTAATATTTAACACCTTCATAAATATTTTAAGAATACTTGATAAGGCATTTGTTAACTAATATAAATTCATTATTTTTATCCGTTTTAAGAATATTTGATTCACCATATAATTGACTTCTCACTAAATTAATAAGATAGATTTATATTGTCGATTATAATAATTCATTTTATCTATAACTTAGTTAGGCACCCTTTTCATATATTATAATATTAATTAATATAAGCTAAGCACTTATTGAAACCATGGCTTGAACAGTATTAAAATAGATACAAATAAACGCAAGAGGCAATAATAAAATTTTGGATTTAACTAATATGTGCTCTAATAATACAAGTTAAATATAAAATTTTAGATTTAGCTAAAATGTGCTCTAATGATACAAGTTAAAATTACTAATTAAAAAATTTATTATAAAAAATTGTATAATAAAAATATAATAAAAATTAGTGCATAAAAAAATATTGAGAATTTTAAATTTACAAAGAAAATGGCAACAAACTGATGAAGGGACTAATTTGGTGTACGACATTTAATTTTAGAGACTAAAATGAGTCACTTGATGCAAAGTAAGGGACCAATTTGGTGCATTGCAATGATGACATAGTGGATGACACGTGGACAAATAACATTATGACATGTTGCAAAATAGCAGTGTGACACGTGGCCAAACCATGAGGTGACACGTATCACCAAAGATTCACGTCATCGAGCCACGCCAGCGTTAACGAAAAATCGGTCAGGAACTAATATGGTGCAATTTTTCTAATCTCAGGGACGTAATTGGTGCAATTGAAATTTCAGGGACGATTTTAGTGTACGGTGTTAATCTCAAGGACTATTTCGACGATTTAGTTGATAGAGAAAGGGAGAGGGAAGAGGGGAGAACATTTTAATTTTGAAGGAAAATATTTAATTTTAATTATAATAATGAGGAAGTGACATGTAGCACATTTTGATTGTAAAATTAGTAATATATATATATATATATATATATATATATATATATATATATATATTAAGAATAAAGTTAATCATGTGATTATATTCTAAAATATATTCAGAAAATATTTTTTATTAAAATATAATTAAAGATAAAAAAAATAGATATAAAAAATACGGCACTTATGATAATTTAATTTAGGTGGAAATTTAGGTGTAGTCAATTTTAGGTGAAGTTAATAGTTGAGAGTCGTTAAATAATTTGATTGATTTGATTAAATTTTTATCTAATAACTCTCAACTATTAATTTTACATGAAATTAACTGTAGCTGAATTTTTACTCTAAATTTATTGTCTATGCTTATAGTATTTGTTAATGTGTATACAGCTTGGTGAGCGCTAGGGGTGTGCATGGCCCGGCCCGACCCGAAGATCCGGCCCGACCCCAAACACTTTAGGGGCTATTTTGGTGTGGTTTCACCGGGTCTAAGGCTGGGTAAGGGTCTCAAAAATAGACCTGGTCATTATTTCGGGTCGGATTCGGGCCATGGCTCGAGTCACCCGAAGTCGGCCCGGTGGTCCGGTCATCATACACAATTAATATTTTGTGTTATTAGTGATGGATGATGGCTATTCTTATGTGGAATTTAAGTATCGAAAACCTTAATATTTTGTGTTATTAGTTATTATAAGACTATAAGTTAATGTTTTATGTTTAAAATGTATAAGATTTTAGACTAATGCATAATAATGTGTTATTTGTATTGATTTAAATATTTGGTGTTATTAGACAATATTAGTATTGATTATGATTATGCTTTAATTTTAGAGAAGAGTTGGTTCTTGTTATATTTTTCTAAGTAAATTTTACCATGTCAAATAATGGTTGGAGTCTTGAAAATTTGGATATTTTCACATGCTAGCTTATAAGAAGGTATCAAGGTAATGTAATGTTAACGGCCCGATTTTCACCCGATTTTTATCCGGTATAATCGTGGCCCAAAAGTGTATAAATTTTATCGGGTCTAGGACCGGATTCGCGTCTAATAAATAAGTCCGGTATATATTTCAGCTCGAGTTTGAGTCACATCAAACCCGATTTCACCCGACCCATGCACACCCCTAATAAGCGCAAATCAAATAAGATACATCTATCATCTAAGTACGCGCAAACATCGCCATCAATATTTATGAATAATGAGTTTTAGGGTGGCTTTGCTTCTGTAGGCATTGACGGGGTAGTGAATAAAGATGCAACGAAAAACTGTAATGACAAAGAATATACTTTAAAAAAATATTATTTATATACTAAATTAATTATAAAAATTAATTATAATATATTTATATCTAAATATATATAAATTAATTTATTTTTAATATATATTTTATATTTTAATATATATTTTATATTAAAAATTAATTTTAATAAATAATTTTAATATACCATTAATATAATTGATAAGATTGCCTTTACTAACTCTTGGCTTACTTCAATTCATGGAGTCTTCTTTATCCAAACAACATATCAAATGAAATAGTACCTAGAAATGAGGAGGGAACAAGGTGACCCTCGGCCGGCGTAGGATTGTCGATTTCTCTCTATTTTGTGGAGGGAGCTGCTGTATGTAATTTTGCGATAGATTCATAAATTTCTTCGAAAATCCAACTCAAATAGACATTAGGCTTTGTTTGGTTGAAAAATAAAAAATAAAAAAAGAATAAAAAAAATTGAGTGTAATTTTATTCTTTTTAGATATGTTTGGATAAAAGAAAAATAAAGAGAAAGAAAATGGTATATAATATTATGAAAAGATAATTTTCTTTATATATTTTAAAATATATTAAAAAATAGAAAATAATATTAAAATATTAATATTAAGTATATTTTTCTTTCATTTTCCATCCAATATTGGTAGAAAAAATTTCAGTGGATTCTACTTACTTTTTTATACTATTCATTCTTTTTTTTTTATTCAATTAAATAGAAAAAAAAGCTATTTTTTTTCTAATTTTGTTTCTTCTCTTTTTTTTTCTCTTATTTTCACCTCAAACAAATACACCCTAAGTCTTATTTAATGCAGAAGTAGTAACATTTAAACTAGAGACGTCTAACTAAAAAAAATAAAATAAAAAAATGTGAATATCCATTCCTGATAATTTTTTTTAAAGACTTCGAGTTTCCGACAAAAAAAAAATATTCTTTTCAACTCTTGATATTTAATTTTGTGGGAGTGATTAGTCCTTTTGTCAATAATATTTCTTCAGAACATATTTATGTGACACGTTAATTATTAATATTTCTTAGTTTTACATCGTAATTTTAAAAAAGATAACAAAAATATTAAAAAAAATTAAACGGCCTTAATAATTATCCTTAAAAGACAACGAAACTCCTAATAAAAAATAATTTATCAATTCTAATCGGTTCTTAATAGATAAATCAACAGTTTAATATGCTATTAGATTTATTTCGTTAATATAAAAAAATATTAATAAATAAATTAATTAGTCTTATAAAAATAAAAATAAAAAATTAAAAAAAATATTTTTTTATTAAAAACGTTGTTACCTTTTAAATAGTTGTCAGGACGTTTAAGGTTTTTTTCTCTTAGAAAATACTTGATAAGGGGTATAACAAAGGTTGTCAAACTCGTGAGTCTAAGTAAACTCGTGGAGTATATATATATATCATACATAATGTATATTTACTCAATTCTAACCCTTCAAAATTAATAATATCAATCTTAAAGCACATAATAAATTAAAATAATAGCATACATTATAATAAATACTTTAAAATACACATTCAAATCTTCTATAATTATTCTTATACAAATAGTTATAGATTTCACGACGGTGCAAACCAGAGCAAAGATAGGACTGTAGGAGAAGTAGTCGAACTTGTGAACGGTGATAGCACGATGGAGTTGCAGATAGTGAAGATGTGAAGAAATACAAAGCAGAGGGCAACATAGATAAAATTCACAAAGATAATGGCGCAAATCAGAGCAGAGGTAGCAGACGCAGGTGAACAACGGCAACTCGACGGGGAACGGCGACTGCGGCTGAACACGGTGGAGAAAGTGAGACTTGAGAGAAACGACGCAGATGAGTGAGTTGTGAGTGGGTTTTCTTTCATTCTTTGGGAGTGTTATCGTAACCCTAATAAAAAAAAGTATTTTTTTAGTTTTAAAATAACACTTTTTTGAACAAAAATAAAGAAAAATACAAATTCGCTAACTCGGTCCTAGACTCACGAGTTTGTCCGAGTTTGACCGAGCCTAGCCGAATTTACTCAGAATAGAGTCTATGCCTGAGTTAAGTCGATTTCATATCTAAACTCGTAAATTCGTACCAGTTTACGAATTAACTCGAGAGTTTGACAACAATAGATATAACCTTTAAATGCTCCAACTCTTAGAATTGCCAATTGCGGGAGCAATGTCTCATAATTTTTTAATTAAAAAACAACAATATATTTGCATGGCACATAATTAGGTAACATTGGTTGAAACTTCAGCACTACAGACTCATACACACATCATTAAGGATTTCTATTCATTATTGATGTCAATAAAGTCTTGAACACGGATACACCTGTTATAAGACAAGGAATTTTACCAATAAATCAAGACCACGTGTGCTGTGAGCAATGTCTTTGACTCTTTGTTGAGGAGAAGACTTGGATTGTTTTATGGGCCATCATAATATTGGGACTTCTCTTTCGGGCTTTGAATGTCTATTTTTTTTCTCTAAATACGTATTTTTTAATTTTTGGGTCTTTAAATAAATAAGTGCTTATGACCCAAAAGATGAAAAATAAATTAATTGGTTAGTAGGTGTCAATAGCAAGACTTTGATCCTCTGTTATCAAATTTTGAGTTCGCCATAACTAATTTGGGTTAGTCGAGTGATTATCTCACTTATTCGCTTAAACAAGTGTTGGGAGTTCGAATTCCGCCTTATATATGCAATAACCCATTGACAACAAACCCGCGACAAAGAAAATACCGTGAACAACCAAAAAAAGATTTTTTTTGAGTTCACCATATGGAGGGTACTGGTACTTTCTTAGGAATGTGGTTTGAAAGTGATCATTTGCAAACCAGATTCTTTGGATGTTTTCCTTGTCTCCCATAGTTTCCAAACCAGAATTCTTTGTGAAGATAAAGATCTTGTCTCAAAAATCATCGAAATTCTTGCTAGAGGTAATGTTACTTACACCGAGTGGCTAGAACCATCAGAGGAGGTTGCTGTTTTGCTCCAGAGAGATGTTTTAGCCTATTTTGGCCTTGCCTAGCTTTTATTCAGACACCAAAAAAAAAAAAAAAATTTTCTGAGTTCGCCGGTTACTAGCGTTCAAAATCTTGTTTAATTCTCATCTGTCATCTCAAACATGTGGATATCCCAGTAGAAAAAATATATTCCTTTGGCTACCGTCTTTATTCAATAAAAATAAAAAAAAATAAAAACCTTTGAAATATGTTTCATGTCGAAGAGGCAAATTTTATTTATTTCATTCTCATCAGTGGTGACTTCATATTAAGGGGGGAAAAGAAAAAAAATTTACAAATGCTTTTCATCATACTCCATATTATTACAATATACACGAAAATATGTACAATATGCAGTGTTCCCTATCTCAAACCTTTTTGCAGTACAACCAATTAAGACCATGTCAGCTGACTCGTTCTAAAACACAAAACAGTAGACTTACATAACATAAAATATACCTAATTACTATGAACATGCATTCACTTTTTTTTTCCTTCCTTTTTCTATTGTTTGTCACGGTTTCAATTACACAATTTGAACAAAACATGGGGGAGATCAAGTGAGTTACCCTAAAATGTTACCTACTTGTTATCAGGCACTATTAATCTATTCAGGAAGAATAATTCATTGTGCATACTGAAGGGCAAAGTCTCACACAACCTCATTACCTCACAAAAAGCAAACATGGTATGCAACTCGCTGAGAAGTTCTTCTCGAGCCAGAACCAACCATATACAACAAAATGCATTGTGCAAACAACTTAGTACACAAACTTTCCGACAAGAGTAATGCTTCTCAAGAGTTATCAGTGACCAATACAAACCTTTGCCGCCAACTTGTGCTCCAAATGATGTCACAACTGTAACCAAAGCCTTGTAGCACATTGCCTTCACTACAGCATGCAACTTATTGACAGGATCTAGATTACAGAACTTGCCAGGGAAAGTTCATGGAGCTCACTTAGCATCCATTCCTCCCCCGTTTGGCCACCCAGCACAATAGCTCTTGTCCCTCCAACAACACATGTGCTATGTCCCCATGCAAATCTAGGAGGCCGCCCTGGTACATTTAGGATTCTCCATGTTGGCTTCTCATCTGTTGGATCAAGGATGTAAAGTTGGGAGGCAGAATGAAGTCCTGCAACGGACCCACCAAATATCAGAATTCTCCCACCAGGAAGACTAACAGCCACATGATCAAGCCTAGGAGGAGGAGCTATTCCCCCAGGGTTTCCAGCACCAGGCATCCCACTCCCTGTTACACACCTCCAGCACGGTTCATCCTCACTTAAATCCATCGTGAATACATCACTCGAGCGAAAACGCAGTGGTCCACTCTTGGCCAGACCCCCAAACATCAATATTTTCCTACCACCATAAACAGAAAGTGTGTGGCCTAGGCGAGAAGGTGGAGTCCATGTCACTGGTATCTCCCTCCAGACAGGTTTCTCCATTGACAAATCAAGGAGGAAAGTATCACTCAAGAGGACTCCAGAATCAGCACAGCCTCCAGAAACTATCAACTTGGTACCATCAAGAGTGCAAGAGCTGTGCCATGATCTAGGAAGTGGAGGTGCCAATCCAGAAATTTCTCGCCAAGTTGGAGGCTTTGCATCCAGGTCAAGAACAAAGACATCATTAAGTAAGCCCTGCCTTCCACACCCTCCAAATACAACCAAACGGGAACCATTAACACAAGAAAGTGTGTGGCCCCAACGACCAGGAGGAGGAGAGCTCACCTGGACGTGTTGCCACTCGGGATTACTAGAATTAAGATCTAATACAAAGGTGTCATTCATAGGTTGCATGTTAACTCCTTCACCACCAAATAGGACAACCCTGTTGCCCACTGCACATGCGCTGAAATTACAGCGTGAGGGTTCAACAGCACCTCCAACGGTCAGTTTCCTCCATGCTGCTGCTTCAAGTGTGGTCAACTCCCTTGCCAACCGACCCCATCCAAGTCTCCTTGCACCAGGCACGGTCTCTAAAACACGTGTAGTCTCACATCCCCATGCATTTTGGCACACCATTCTCCATAGATCTTCATTTCTTGTCAGCTCATACAAACGCCTACATACAGAACCAACTGATGCAATATCTCTTGGAGTTAAGCGAGCAAGTATCTTGAGAGAAATTACTTCATCACTCAATTGCAATATTCCACAGAGGCCACGAGTCACATTTCGGTCCCCCACCTCACGAGGATGCAATGAGGAAAGCACGGAACGAAAACGATCTGATTTAGTAGACTCCTTAGTTGAAGCTGGAAGAGGACCAAGATCAATGTTTGCCTCTGTGAAGAACTGGATTCCAATGACATGAGTTATCTCATCATCTCCATATATAGGTGTCAGCCGCAGTCTGTTCATAAGTGGAGATCCATCTTTCCTAAAGTTCAGCAACTCACCTTGAAATTCAACCCCTTCTTCGAGGCATCTTCTAATTTCTGCTACTACTGTTGAGTCCACCAGTGGATGCCTTCGCTTAGCAAATGGGCCTCGACACTGCAAAAAGCGGCTGCAAAATATTTTTAACTGATTAGATCAAAGCTACAACTAATTTGAAACACCCAATCAAGCAAGCAAGATATGTTGTAAAAACGCCAACACTTATTCTCTTTTTCTTATATACTAACTTATTATTATGAAATAGCTGCTACCCTCTATACAAAGACTAAAAGCTAGCTTTTATAGCGTCATCTTTCAAACTAGAACTATCAGGGAATGCAGATTATAATTACTAACTACAAACTCCCAGACACAACTTACTACTGACACACCATCATAACTCCAGGGGGATTAAAATGATACTTGAACACTTAAAATTCAGTATTATGATACAATAATTCCAACCATAAACAGAACCCACAATAATTAATAAGGATAATCTCATTCAAATTATTACTATTTTGCTGCTCCTGCTCCTGTATCAGATAGGACGAGAGAAGCAATTGGAAGGTAATGATCCATCTAATTATTACTATTTTTTGCCATATTGCTCGATCCTATAGCAGCACAACTCATCTTACATAAGAGCCATAGCATTAAACAAGCCTCAAATGAGAATAATTCATTGAAGTAGCAGAGGGTTCCCAAAAAATGAGACACTATACCCTTACAGATAAAAGTATAACAGAAATACATTGTTTAACCATATTTTCTCTTACTATGCAGTATCCACTCAGATTTCAACTACGAAGCATTAATGCATTTGTAAAAACTCGAGAAGAAAAGATTTCATAAATATGTGAACTTTTGGTCTGTGGCAAGTCTGTGTTGAGAGTGTCAACAATATTTGGATTAGTTCCAGTTATCTAGTGCTGTTGGTTTGGGAGGAGGAAAAAAGCCAGATCTTTACTGCAGCAATGCCTTGTCAATGCCATTGTTTGGTATGTTTAGTAGTGTAGTGTAAGTGTGTAACGCTTGCATCTCTAGTGGCAGCATTTGGACGAGCACGTGTTGTGGAATAAGTTCAGACTCTAACTTATACTTAGTGAAAGAAGTATGGCTTTTAATAAGAAGCACCAAGTGTCAATCAAGCAGAAATTTCTATCATACAAAACATCCTAAAGTTTTAGATTTCCATCCCCTCTCAATATAAAGCATCCAAAATAATATAATAATTAAAACTACTCAGTAGTTAGACTCAGTAAATACCCATATTAGGAATTATATCCCCTCCTCATCATAATCAATTTAGCACTGAAAGCAATCATTCATTCTAATTTAACAGATAGCTGTTCAAAATTTAGTCCAAGACAGAAAGCTTCCAATACAATCAGGGCCAAAAATTAACCAATTTCAAACTTTTGAAGTGTAGCCAGAAAGAAAAACCCCACACATACCCTAATAAGAGAATGTAAGGTCTCAAGCAACCGCCTTATAGACCAAAACATAAAGCCAAACGTGAAACACAATCCTAAACTCTAATAAGGCTCCGTTAATGGCATATTAGGAGAGACCAGTGCAATTTGACCCGAATAAATGCCACAATTTGATATGCCAGAATGTGTTGGCAGGGACTTGGTATCCTAAACAGTTAGCGCTAAAAACCAACCTCTCTCAATGCATAGCCCAGGTAATCACCGCTGACAACCCTGCATTAGCCTCCTATCCAACCACCCTAACTGACTGTCATAGCGGTATCAGTGTTATTGTCTGTCATCCACAGAAACAGTTTGACACCGGAAACGAGTGATGACTCAATAAAGTTGTAGAATGAAATTTCATTACAATTTTCCCCAGACTTAACTAGGCATTCTACAAAATAAGATCCTTCTAGCTACCTAGTTCTTGCCCACTGAAAACATCATCCAACAAGAAATCTCAAAAACAAACTTGTGAATGAGAGCTTCAATTCAAAAGCTTCGCTCCCCACAAATCTTTCAAGATTGTATCTGAAACTCATATTTTCTATATAACAAGGACATGATGGCAGTTTCAGATTATTGAATCCGTCTCCGGGTCTCTGATAGTTAAACCAGGTGGAGTAGAAATGGTCCAGCAAACATTTTTATTCAGTAAACATCAAAACTATTTGACAAATGCGATAACCTGTCAAATACACCTAACTCTGGACATAAATGTTTGAGCAACTTTCCTGGAATAAGCATATTCCATTTGGATACGTCCTCCCCCTCCCTCTCCCTTGTTACTTAGCACTCAAAACAGTCATGCATGGAACTTCAACAGCTAATCACTACATAAATTCTGTAGCAATAATAAAACTTCAAACTAAAATAAGGAAGAAAAATTCAACAATTCCCTTATCCTATGCACTAGCAAGAGGGCTAGGGTTTTTGGCAGCCACCCCAGGCCTATAAAAGAAAAGGTGCTAAACCCTAGGCCTCAAAACTCTTAAGTAATTGGGCACTCGTTATTTAGGTTCAATTTGTTTATGACTATAAAAGAAAAGAACAAAAATTCAGGCAAGCTTTTATCTACGCACTGCTCTACCCTAGTTTAAGAAAATCAACCAGATTCTAGAATACCTCGATTACTTTCCAAATTCTAATACCAAGAAATTGAACACCTAACCTAATTGAGAAAAAAGAGTAACGGAAACTGACCAGTTGCGACCGAGAACTTCCTCAGCACGGTAGCCGGTAATCATCTCGAAGACGGTGTTGACGTATATGATAGGTTGGTCAGGTTCGAGCGCGTCAGTAACCACGAAGCCGCACGGCGCGGTTTGGAGAACCGGGAAAGGGATAGGTCCGACACCGAAATCTTCATCGTCGTTGGAGCCGCCGCGGAGGAAGGGTTCGTCGTCATCGGTGCTGAGATCGGAATTGCTGTCCCACTCCATTGAGATATTGTAAGCGTGATTTGATTGGATAATTGAGAAGCGCGGTGTTCAACCCATGAGAAGGGAGAGAGGGAGAATCGGAATAATGAGAATGAGAATCGAAGTGAGGTTTGGTAAGTGAAATGAGTGGCGAAGAGACAGAGAGAGGTCGATGAGGTTCTTTCGTTTTTTGTTTCTGTTTTTGTTTTGTTATTACAGTGAGACAGAGAGAGAAGAGAAAGATCGGGAATTCAGAGAGAGATAGATAGAGCTGCCTACTGCCACCCTTACCTTTGTTGTTGCAAATATCTTTCGGTTTTTTCTCTCGTTTGGATTAGATATTTTTAAGATTTTCATTCAACACATTTTATTATTATTATTATTATTATTATTATTATTATTATTATTATTATTATTATTATTATTATTATTATTATGTTTTTAAAAAATTGAAGAGCATTAATTATGGAATTAAAAAAACGGTCATCTTAACTAGAAATTTAAAATTAATTATTATAATTTAGTAATAACATAAATTAAAAAAAGAAAGTGCATCATACTTATTAATTCACAAAAAAATATAGTAAATAAATTTTTAAATAATTAATATTAGGCTACTTTTTATTATAAAATTATTTTTTTATTTTTTAAAATTTAAAATTTAAAATTCAGAATTTATAATTTAAAAAAATTAACTCATATTGACTGAAAAATATTTGGTTCTCTAATTAATTTCATTCACAAACTTACTCCCTGTTCTCATGTACAAGAGCAAAGAAATTTAGAGTAGTTCATACAAATAGGAGGAGAAAAATAACAGCTTATATTAGGATACCCAAATAAAAATACAATTTTAAAGAGATATTTTTGCGGTTAACGATTTTTAATTATTATTTAGTCAGTATAAATATTAAATTATTTTTAATAAATAACTTTTGCTAATCATGTATACAAAATCTAAAAAATTCTGGTAAATATAGGTATAAATTTATTTTATCGATTTTTAGCAAATCGAAAGTGGTTCGATATCTAGTGGTCTGGAAGCGAAACATATTTCTCTTTGTGAGTACCAATTTTATTTGCATCAAAATTCATGCCTTTGACAATGATGAAGAAGAAAGAACTAAGCTTTGCAGAAATTCGAAATGAACAATAAAACTTAAATGACTTTAATAAAAGGAAAATCAAATTAAAGAGTAAATTAAAGGGTAAAGATGAAAAAAGGTAAAAGTTGCTTAATTTAAAGGAAACGAAATGACATGGCAAAGAAGATAAATTGCATGGAAAGAAAAGTAAAGACATGGAAAGAACTTTTCAAAGAAAAAGACTATTGACTAACTCAGAAAGTCGTTGGGGATGTGAGTGTTTTCTCTGAAAAGATTCAAACCCTTATTCCTTCGATCTTTCACCTCTTTATAGAAGTTTTCGACCAATCAAATTAAAATATAACTTCCACGTCGTCAATCCTTGAATAACCGTTCCCGCTCACTTGTACAACGTGGGTAACTGCCATCAATTATCTTCACTTATCGCTCTGCTTCGACAAGACTTGTCGATCAACCTTACTTCTCTCCTCGATGAATCCCTCTTGACGAGTACTATGTTCTTCACAAAGTACTTATCGAGCCTTGACCTCGATCTCTCAAGACCTGCTGACCTCTTCTTCGATATAACTGACCTTCGTCGAGTCTGTCTCTTCGACTTACACACTTGAGCCACTCGACTAATAGAGAGTACCTAACGGAGTACCTAATTGGCTCCAATCCAAAGTTAATTCTAACATGTATTTGGAGGTTGATCAAAATATTTTTTGGTACTTGGTGCTGATCGAAGTCTAAACTCGTCGAACATTGGCTTGTCAAAGAGTTCAATAACATCGTTGTCGAAAATATTATTTTCGATGTAACAAATGCCCCCTAAGTATTTATTTTTCAACTAGAAAGAAGAAAATATAAATACTTACTATTATTTAATATTTTCGACGACAGTACCAGCCATTTCTTTATCTTCTTCCTCAAAATATTCCTCATCAATATAGTTGAATCTATTTTTAAGAATGGAGTTTCAACTGCTTTGCCCTTAGAAAGATGATTCGATTTAAAGGAGAAGATCTTGCCCCATCGGGAGGTAAAAAGAACACCAGTGTTAACTCGACGCAATTGTCAACCACCTTGGTTACCACAAATTCGATCTCGAAAAAATGGTATTTCTATCACGGCCTCGACCAAAATAACTGCATCGAGCCTGTTGCGGTTGATATTCTCTCATTTTCTCAATCACCAAACTCTTGCTAATTCTTGATCCATCCAACCCTAATAGCTCTTCTTTGTCGAAATTAGTCTTCAATGGCTTGATCAATTTGAAACTGGCCCCAAATAATTAGTTGATCAACTTCATATATTGTACAAATTTTCACAAATATTTTGGTGCAATGCATGACAAAATATTAGTAAAGCATCATGCCATTCTTGAAGAGGCAAGGATAATAAAATGAATAAATATAATTTCATGTTTCAGCGACACTTTTCTTTTTTTCAATTTATCGAAAAAAATTATCTTCGATATAAGAAATGCCCCCAAGTATGTGTTTTCGACATCTTAAGGCGAAGTGGCTGTTTGTCAAACTACTGGATCTTTGACATTTTATTGAATATTTTCAGCCGTACTCATTTTCGATACCTCATTGAATTTTTTATAACAACATATTACCCAAATCATGGTAATTTCCTTTTTCCTTCTCAAATCATTGTGGTAAGAAAGTTTGTCATCTTTGATTATTCAAAAATATCATGATATGATCCATGAATTTTTTTTATTTCCACCTTCACACTTTCAAAATTAAACAGAGAAGCTTTTCTTTTCTGAAATTTGATCAACTTTATAGAATTTCAAAGTTGAATAAAGATTTTTTCTCTTTTCCACAATTATATCTAACAACTGCTAATAATCGCTTCTCAAGAACTTCTTTTTATAGACATACTTGTACATACCTTAATAGAGTACGTAACTCCTTCCAAAGTGTTCCAATATGTACCTATAACTTAATAAAGTTCAAATTTGTCTAACATTGGCTTGTTGAAGAATTCAACAATAACTTGTCGAAAATATTATTTTTGATGATTTTTTTACTAGAAGGACAAAAGCAAAAATACTTATCATCATTAAATATTATTTTCGACATACTCATATTCAACCATTTCCCTTTCCTTCTTCTTTTCTTTATTTTTTCAACTTGTCAAACTCTCTTAGCCAAATGGGCTAAATCAGGAATATGCACATTGAGTCATTTTCGACGCATATAAAAGCCAAGACCTTTAATGACTATTTTGACGATCTTGCTTTTAAGGATCGACACATAACATCAATTGCGAGCATTTTTTAATCGAATTATATAGTCATTTATCGATTCTCCATCATCTCGTTTTATTGCAAGCAAATCTGTCAACGAGACATTCAACTCTGCCCTATAAAATTGAACATGAAAAACATTTTTTAATTGTGCCGACGTCAAAATCGAATTGGGTCTTAGATTTGAAAACCAAATGAAAGCATTTTTTGTTAATGAAGAAGGAAAAAACTTCATTCTCATGTTTTTTTATTATTTTCCAAATTTCCTAATTCGACCATATAGCGAGCTATAAGCTCGACAGTTGATTCTCCAGCCTCACCTGCAAATTTTGTAATTATTTTGGGATTTTTTACACCCCTTGACACTTCTGTCATTTGTACTGCAGTAGGAAAAGCAGAAACAAAATATGGTCGATGAATGAGACCCATGTTGATACTCATTCTATTAAGAACATCCTCGACGATCCTTGTCACCGGGTATTGATATCCACGCTGTGTGTGAAGTCTATTCAAAACTTCATCAGCATTTTGATCTCGTCGAATGAGATAAAGGATATTTTCTTTCCTTTTAGGATTATTAAATACATTCTCCTCATTATATCCTACGTTCTCCTGGTCTACTACCAAATCTTGGGGAATAGGCTACCCCTCATCATAATCGATAATTCGGACAATTCTCTCGACTTGTTTAACCAGTCAATCATATTTTGACTCATTGTCAGCCAGGATAAGATTCAAAATAGTAGTCATCTGGTGAGTCAACAGGTTGACTAAATCATGATGCTTTTCATCAATATATTGTCAAAACTCAACCATCGATCCTGAATTATTCGACGAAGAGCCCACTTGATAATCTCGACTAACGTTAGGATATGAAAAACAAGGTTGGTTAGAAATCATAACTGGCGCATTTCCAAATCTGACTGGAAATGTGTAAATGCCCATAGAAGGCGTATAGCCAGGAGGAAGGCCAAATGAAGGCCAACCTGCGGTTACTTGCGGTTGATTCTGCACTGGGGTGATCCTAGGGCGTGGATTTCGCCCACAACCACCAACACTTGCATCAATAACTGCAATATTCTCCCTAGAATTATACTCTGCATGTGGAATCAAATTTGCAAAAGTTTGTGTAGCAGTTATTGGGGCATTCTTACTTGTTTCTGCATTGCCATTTGAAACTTCTTCAGACATGGTAACAATTCTACCACTTCTTAATTGCATGCACCAAACATCAACACTGTATGCACAATGCAATAGTTGAAAACAACAAATTTTGACACAATTAAATTTTAAAATGGTCCCAATGGACATGCCAATATGTTTTATCGATTTTTAACAAATTGAACGTGATTCAACATCTAGTGGTTTAGGAGCGAAACCTACTCCTCTTTGTGAGTACCTGTTTTATTTGCATCAAAATCCATGGCTTTGATAATGATAACGAAGAAGAAAGAACTAAGCTTTGTAGAAATTCGAAATGAACAATAAAACTTAAATGACTTGAATAAAAGGAAAATCAAATTATAGAAAGGAAAAGTGTTTGAAAAAGTAAAGGGCAAATTAAAGGGTAAAGACGGGAAGCGTAAAAGTTACTGAATTTAAAGGAAACAAAATGACATGACAAAGAAGATAAATTGCATGGAAAGAAAGTTATAGGAAATTTAAATGAAAAGTAAAGACATGGAAGGAACTCTTCAAAGAAAAAGACTCTTGACTGACTCAGAAAGTCGCTGGAGATGTGAGTGAGTGTGAGTGTTTTCTCTGAAAGATTCCAACCCTTATTCTTTTGATCTTTCACCTATTTATAAAAGTCTTCTACCAATCAAATTAAAATATAACTTCCACGTGCATCAATCCTTGAATAACCATTCCCGCTCACTTGTACAACGTGGGTAACTACCATCAATTATCTTCACTTATCGCTCTGCTTCGATAAGACTTGTCGATCAACCTTACTTCTCTCTGCGATGAATCCCTTTCGATGAGCACTATGCTCTTCGCAAAGTACTTATCGAGCCTTGATCTCGCTGTCTTAAGAAGACCTGCTGACCTCTTCTTCGACACAACTGACCTCCGTCGAGTTTGTCTTTTCGACTTACACACTTGAGCCAATCGACTAATAGAGAGTACCTAACGGAGTACCTAATTAGCTCATATCCAAAGCTAATTTTAACATGTATTTGGAGGTTGATCGAAATATTTTTTGGCACTTGGCAATGATCAAAGTCTAAACTTGTCGAACATTTGCTTGTCAAAGAGTTCAATAACATCTTTGTCAAAAATATTATTTTTGATATAACAAAATTATGTTTTTGTGTGTGCAAAATGTCTATAAATATGGGTATAAATTATTGCTGGCCAAATGCTAGTCGAAAATAATAATATTTGCTGGTTATGTAGCACTGCTAATCGAAAACTACTAATGAGAAATGACGATAACAAATTTGACCATAAAAGAATTAAAATTAACTTATGCTCATAAATATGAACTCTATTTAACAAAACTATTCAAATCTTAAAAAATTATTCAAAATTTTAAAATTATCCTTTTTAACATAACCTAATCTAACCATCCCTAAAAGTCTAACGTTACTCCGCTCTCGATTTCTAACACTTTACCACCACTCCAAATCCACTCCACCTCTAATCTCTCTATGCCAACACTAAATTGTTTCAAACTCCACCACTTTTTGGATTTGTCAAGGGAATCATCATAAGAGCGTTAAGCCTTGGAAGAAACACACAACTTTCTTTATCCATTTAGATCTCTTTAACTTACAATATTGTTTCTAAGTTTGCATTTTGTTTACCTTCTTTTTCGAACAAGGCAACTGAAAATCTCTTCATTGATAGATCACTATATGGTCTTGACTCTCTTTCTAACTACATCCCTCTCGCTATCTTAAGTCAAATAAACATTACATTGATATTGATTTGATCATCATCGATGACAAAGTTATTAAATTTTCAAGCATGCTTTGAGGCTTGATAAAATGGGTATTAATGATGGAACCAAATCTGGCTTGATAAAATGGATATTAATAGCGAAACCAAATTTAGTACATTGAGAAATTTTACTGTTGTATAATTTCTATATACAAGCCATTTATTTTGAATTTTTTGAGACATGCAAAAGCAATGAAGATGAAGAGTGTTAAAGTTGTGAAGCTTTTTGTGGCCTTTACATGGTGGTGGCTGCAGGTTGGTTATAGTGGTAATGATGAAGAGTTTGAGATAAATAGTTTAAGTTACAAGAGGTAATTTGAAAATTTTAGATGGTTTTTAGAATTCGAATAATTTTTTAAGCAAATTCCATTTTTATGAGTACAAGTTAATTTTAATTTTTGTATGGTTAGATTTATTAGCGTCGTATTCTTTCGTGATCAATTTTGTACTTTACTACTCAAATAAATTATTGGATAAAGTATCGCTTTTGTAATGTTTAGGAAATGGATTTAAGCTCAAAATGGTGAAAGAACTTTGGAAGTTGATGAAAGTAACTCATGATATTCGTATAATGATGACATAGTTGGCATTACAAAAAGTAACGTTAAATACTGTCGAATTTACCGTTGGATTTAGCGACGAATGTTATTGGTAAATTTAGTGGTGGATTTTTTTATGATTACGAGTAAAAATTCTTCCCTCGAATAAGTTACCGTCAAACTTAAAATTCTGTAACTAAATTTGACAGTAAATACAAGTGCAAAAATTCATTTTATTACCGCCAATTTTATCGTCAGATTTTTCGTCAGAAAATAACGACGGTAACAGGGTTAGTGAAACGTGGCGTTTACGCAACGAAGAACACCTTACCATGGGATTTTTTTGCAGGTAAATTCGACAGCGAATTTGGGGTAAAATTCAAATGCGAAACCCTTTCCCTTTACTTTTGAAAACTCTTTCTCTTTCTCTCTCTCTTCTCTTATTCTCTCTCTCGCCTCTCTCTCTCTCTCTCATCTCCCTGCTGCTACTCCATTGAAGCTACTGTCGTCGCCACCACTGGAGCTATCGTCGTTGTCGCTGTTGTTGGTGTCTGTTACCATTGGAGGTCGTCATCTTGTCGCCGTGACTACCGCCTCATGTCACCACCAAGCTTTCACCGTCCTGCAGCCACTATCAGAGGTAATTTTTCTATAGTTTTTGTATTTTTTTTCAGATTTTTTTTGTCTGTTTAGAATTTTGTTATGTATTTTATTAAATTATTTATTAAACTTGTTTTAATGAAGTGTGTGATTAGGTTTGTTATATTAACTTAGTGTAATTAAAAATTAAATAATGTTAGATTTGGTTAGATAGTGAAATTAAGAGTGTTTGAACTGTTGAAAAATTTTATTTGAGTTTAGTGAATGAGTTTCTTTCAATTTCATTGAATTTATATCATTTATTTTTGTTATGTCTGTTGTTAATTTGGTGAAATTAGAATTAGTTTTTCATTAATTGCAATGTTGAGTTTTATTTATTCCTTCCAAATTAGATTTTAAATTAGTTTTACCTTGTGAATTTAATAAGTTGTCTTTTTATTAGGACAGTGTTATTTTATCTAAGATCAATTGGAGTTTTCCTATTTCGTAGTTTGTGCAGTCATATTCCAGGTTGGTTTTATATCTCTGAATATAATGAACTGTTTAAGTTTTATGCCAGACTTACTTTTCATGAGATAGAGTTTTAGGACAAAAGTGGGAGCAGGTTTCCTAGTGACGCCTTTTCAAAATCCTTATTTGATAGAAAATTGCGGAGTAATAATGGGTTGCACATTAGAATGACTAGGAATTGATGTTTGCTTAAATGCGTGTTTGTTTTAATTAATGCTTGCAACTATTTTCTATGTAAAAATTTGATAAATATTTTTTGTTGAGGTCTCTAAAATAAGAAAAATTCTGCCAAATTTTCATTAAAACTCTTGTTTACTTTGTAAAAAAATGAAAATTAAATTTAGAGGAGGCTTCTAATTATAGATGAAACTCTGCCAAAATTTCTAAAAAATCTAAATATAAATGAATGATGAAATTAAAAACAAAAGTCTTTTAATTGGATTTGAAGTTCATAGATTAGTTCAAATTTGATTTAAACTACTAAAGATAAGAAGTCTAATTAGAATCAAATTTGAATTTAATTTTGATATGCTCCACAACGTAGCTCTTCCTACTTGACTTCTTGTATCTTAAGTAATTTTTGAATCTGAACTAATTCCGATTAACTTTGTTAGAGGCGCTTTAGATTTACAAAACTCTTCATGTCTACAGGCTTAGTATTTAAGAAAAATGCTTTCTGCATGCAGATTCTTGTATTTATGGTTTTGTTTTTGTGATTAGTGTTAATTGGTATGCTCTTTGTAGACATGACGACAAGCAGAGGTGTCACGAATCGACTTCATGGTCGGGGTAGAGGAAGGGTGTCTATTGGTACCCCTGGGATATCTCATTCATCGCCCTCTATTGTGACAATTTCTGGGACGTCACTAGCAATGGGTGCACAGGATCAGCCATTCATCATGGTTCCTAACCTCAACTACGTGGTCCTTCTGTTGCGCCACCCCCGTTATGAAGAAGTCATCCGGCTGCTCCATCAGAGTGGACTCCTCCACCACCTCCACCTGTTCAGTAGCCCACTACTTCGACGATGATTCCACTTCCAATGATAGACACCACAGTGCCAGAATCCTCTTGCGGATCCCAGCCAAATGCCCCCTACCACTGTCCATCGTGCAAATTAGATGACGATTTGGCCTGATGGTTTGATAGCATAAGTACTATTTTAATGTCTTTTAAATGCAATCTATTTTGATATTCTTATTCAACATATGTGTTTGCTAATCTTAAATTTTTCATTGATAGGTTTGCGCCAAATAACAATGCATGTACAAAGGAGTGTACCAATGTCATTAAGCTGATGTCCGACCACCAATTCCCGAGCTACAAGAATATCCTTGCTGAGACCAGAGAGCGATAATTTCAGAAGTAGGCGATAAAAACTCAACATATTCAAACCTTAGCTAGTTTATATCTTCTATTTTGTTTAATTATGTATTTAATTTCAATTAACTAGTGCTAAATGTTTCTTTGTACAGGAAAAATTTATATGGAAGAAGACTTGTAATGCCATGATCAGGAAGATCTTTGACATCAGATGGCTAGGCAGCTTCAGCAAATGATGCATGACATACGTGAGAGGCATGACCACCTCACTAGTTGGCTCTGCCCGGACATTAAGAAGGCACTGTACGTCCATTGGGAGACTGACGAGGGGTTCAACCATCGTCGTCTCACAAATAGAACTAACAAGACATCGATTTGGTCATCGAAGTATATTGGAAGGTTAGTGACTTTCATGAAGACAAAGGTCAAGCTGGTATGTAACTTGTTTCATTTTGTTATTAAGTTTGTTTTGTCTTTGACATTTAATGTCATTATTACTTGATTTAACATAATGTTTCAATATGTGTAGTCTAAGTCGTTGGATTATAATGTGTTGATGGCAGAGACCTTCAAGTATACTCATACCTTGAATGATAACAAGGAGAGATTTATTTACTAATTAGCGATCTACGAATCATTATGTGGGTAAACATCATGTCATATAAAGTTTTCAATTAACTGTCATTCTAATCATAATATGGGTTACACAGGAGTCCTACACGCAAATATTGGAGGTCACAACCTAACAATCTCAACCTACTAGACAGGGTGGCAACAACTCCGCTAATTCAATTGTCGATCCTGATACAGTTTAGCGTGAGAGCAAATCTGAGCTGTACAAGAATCACGTATACGGGTTGGGATCGTTCTTCACCAACAACCTCTGCACCTTGGTGCGCAGAAATTGTGATTACACTTTGATTATGTAAAATTCATCGCTCTTTCTTTCCCTGGTAATGGCGCCAAAACATGATGCCAATACCATAGTTCACAACTTCGCACAACTAACCAGCAAGTGCACTGGGTCATCCAAGTAATACCTTACGTAAGTAAGGGTCGAATCCCACAGAGATTGTTGGTATGAAGCAAGCTATGGTCACCTTGTAAATCTCAGTCAGGCGGATATAAAATAGTAATGGGGTTTTCAAAAATAATTAATAAAATAGGGATAGAAATACTTATGTAAATCATTGGTGAGAATTTCAGATAAGCGAATAGAGATGCTTTCGTTCCTCTGAACCTTTGCTTTCCTGCTATCTTCATCCAATCAGTCTTACTCCTTTCTATGGCTGGCTTTATGTAATGCATCACCATTGTCAATGGCTACTTTCGGTCTTCTCTCGGGAAAATGATCCAAATGCCCTGTCATCGCACGGCTAATCGTCTGGAGGCATCACCCTTGTCAATGGTTACATCCTATCCTCTTAGTGAACATGGTCAACGCACCCTGTCACGGCACGGCTATTCATCTGTCGGTTCTCGATCATGCTGGAATAGGATTTACTATCCTTTTGCGTCTGTCACTACGCCCAGCAATCGCGAGTTTGAAGCTCGTCACAGTCATTCAATCATTGAATCCTACTCGAAATACCACGGACAAGGTTTAGACTTTCCGGATTCTCATGAATGCCGCCATCAATCTAGCTTATACCACGAAGATTCTGATTAAGAGATCTAAGAGATACTCATTCAATCTAATGTAGAACGGAAGTGGTTGTCAGGCACGCGTTCATAGGGAATGATGATGATTGTCACGTTCATCACATTCAGGTTGAAGTGCGAATGAATATCTTAGAAGCGAAATAAGATGAATTGAATAGAAAATAGTAGTACTTTGCATTAATCTTTGAGGAACAGCAGAGCTCCACACCTTAATCTATGGAGTGCAGAAACTCTACCGTTGAAAATACATAAGTGATAATGGAGTTCATTTGTCTCGGCCCGAGAGGGGAACCGGAGTAACCAAGACTGTGAATACAATGATAAAAAGTTCTATTTATAATAAACTAGTCACTAGGGTTTACAGAAGTAAGTAATTGATGCATAAATCCACTTCTGGGGCCCACTTGGTGTGTGCTTGGGCTGAGCTTTGAAGTATACACGTGGAGAGGTCATTCTTGGAGTTGAACGCCAGCATTTGTGCCAGTTTGGGCGTTCAACTCTGGTTTTGGATCCTTTTCTGGCGCTGGACACCAGAATTGGGCAGAGAGCTGGCGTTGAATGCCAGTTTGCGTCGTCTATTCTTAGCCAAAGTATAGACTATTATATATTGCTGGAAAGCTCTGGATGTCTACTTTCCAACGCAATTAGAAGCGCGCCATTTTGAGTTTTGTAGCTCCAGAAAAGCCAATTTGAGTGCAGGGAGGTCAGAATCCAACAGCATCAGCAGTCCTTCTTCAACCTCTGAATCTGATTTCTGCTCAAGTCCCTCAATTTCAGCCAGAAAATACCTGAAATCACAGAAAAACACACAAACTCATAGTAAAGTCCAGAAATGTGAATTTAACATAAAAACTAATGAAAACATCCTAAAAAGTAACTAGATTCTACTAAAAACATACTAAAAACAATGCCAAAAAGCGTATAAATTATCTGCTCATCACAACACCAAACTTAAATTGTTGCTTGTTCCTAAGCAACTGAAAATCAAATAGGATAAAAAGAAGAGAATATACTATAAATTCCAAACTATCAGTGAAACATAGCTTCAATCAGATGAGCGGGACTTGTAGTTTTTTGCCTCTTGAATAGTTTTGGCATCTCACTTTATCCATTGAGGTTCAGAATGATTGGCATCTATAGGAACTCAGAGTTCAGATAGTGTTATTGATTCTCCTAGTTCAGTATGATGATTCTTGAACACAGCTATTTTATGAGTCTTGGCCGTGGTCCTACGCACTTTGTTTTCCAGTATTACCACCAGATACATAAATGCCACAGACACATAATTGGGTGAACCTTTTCAGATTGTGACTCAGCTTTGCTAAAGTCTCCAATTAGAGGTGTCCAGGGTTCTTAAGCACACTCTTTTTTTTTTTTTGCTTTGGACCTTGACTTTAACCGCTCAGTCTCAAGTTTTCACTTGACACCTACACGCCACAAGCACATGGTTAGGGACAGCTTGGTTTAGCCGCTTAGGCCAGGATTTTATTTCTTTAGGCCCTCCTATCCACTGATGCTCAAAGCCTTGGGATTCTTTTTATTTGCCCTTGCCTTTTGGTTTTAAGGGTTATTGGCTTTTTGCTCTTGCCTCTTGGTTTTAAGAGCTTTTGGCTTTTTCTGCTTGCTTTTTCTTTTTCTTTCTATATTTTTTTTCGCCTATTTTTTTTTCTGCAAGCTTTGTTCTTTGCTACTTTTCTTGCTTCAAGAATCATTTTTATGATTTTTCAGATTATCAAATAACATGTCTCCTAGTCATCATTCTTTCAAGAGCCAACATATTTAACATTCTTAAACAACAACTTCAAAAGACATATGCACTGTTCAAGCATACATTCAGAAAATAAGAAGCATTGTCACCACATCAATATAATTAAGCTAAGTTCAAGGATAAATTCGAAACTCATGTACTTCTTGTTCTTTTGAATTAAAACATTTTTTATTTAAGAGAGGTGATGGATTCATAGGACATTCATAACTTTAAGACAAAGTTACTAACTACTAATGATCATGTAATGAAGACACAAACATAGATAAGCACATAACATAGAGAACGAAAAACAGAAGAAATAAGAACAAGGAATGAATCCACCTTAGTGATGGTGGCGTTTCCTTCTTGAGGAACCAATGATGTCCTTGAGCTCTTCTATGTCTCTTCCTTGCCTTTGTTGCTCCTCCTTCATTGCTTTTAGATCTTCTCTGATTTCATGAAGGATGATGGAGTGCTCTTGATGTTCCACCCTTAATTGCTTGCTCCATCCTTTTCTTAGTGATGGGCTTTAGAGATGAATCTTTCCATCTCCCATGGCTCAGAGGTGAAAGCACTTGCCTTCCCTTTCCTCTTTGAGGTTTCTCTGGCCTTAGGTGTCATTAATGGTTATGGACAAACAAAAAGCTTATGCTTTTACCACACCAAACTTAGAATGTTGCTTGCCCTCGAGCAAAAGAAGAAAGAATAGAAGAAGAAGACGAAGATATGGAGGAGATGGAAGGATGTGTGTATGGATGTGAGTGGTGAATGGAAAACAGAAGGGATGACCATGAATGGAGAAAGAGAGGGTGAGGTGGGTGGGGATCCTGTGGGATTCACAGATCCTGAGATGATCCTGTGGTGTCCACAGATCTTGAGGTGATCCTATGGTGTCCATAGATTCGGAGGTGTCAAGGATTTACATCCATGCACCCATTAGGCATGTAAAATGCCCTAGCACACAACTCTGGGCGTTCAGCGCCAGGTTGGTGCCCATTTTGGGCGTTCAACGCCCGTTTGTTGGCCATTTCTGGCATTGAACGCCAGAACCATGCTTGTTCTGGGCGTTCAGTGCCAGCTCTTCTCCAGGGTGCCATTCTGGCGTTCAGCGCCCAGATGATGCCCATTTTGGGCGTTCAGCACCCAGACACTGCCCATTTTGGGCGTTCAGCGCCAGAACCATGCTCTGTTCTGGCGTTGAACGCCAGACAGGTGCTTCCTCCAGGGTGTGATTTTTCTTCTGCTGTTTTTGATTCCGTTTCTAAATTTTTCATTTATTTTGTGACTCCACATGATCATGAACCTAAGAAAACATGAAAAATAAAAACAAAATTAGATAAATAAACATTGGGTTACCTCCCAACAAGCGCTTCTTTAATGTCAATAGCTTAACAGTGGGCTCTCATGGAGCCTCACAAATGTTCAGAGCATTGTTGAGACTCTTCAACACCAAACTTAGAGTTTGGATATGGGGGTTCAACACCAAACTTAGAGTTTGGTTGTGGCCTCCCAACACCAAACTTAGAGTTTGATTGTGGGGGCTCTGGTTGACTCTGTAGTGAGAGAAGCTTTTCATGCTTCCTCTCCATGGGTGCAGAGAGAGATCCTTGAGTTTTAAACACAAGGTTGTCCTTATTTAATTGAAGGATCAATTCTCCTCTGTCCACATCAATCACAGCTCTTGCTATGGCCAGGAAAGGTCTTCCTAGGATGATGGATTCATCCTCTTCCTTTCCAGTATCCAGGACTATGAAATCAGTGGGGATGTAAAGGCCTTCAACCTTTACTAACACGTCCTCTACTTGTCCATAAGCCTGTTTTCTTGAATTGTCTGCCATCTTTAATGAGATTTTAGCAGCTTGCACCCCATAGATTCCCAGTTTCTCTATTACAGAGAGGGGCATGAGGTTTATCCCTGAATCAAGGTCACACAGAGCCTTAAAGATCATGGTGCCTATGGTACAAGGTATTATGAACTTTCCAGGATCCTGTTTCTTCTGAGGCAATGTCAGTTGATCCAGATCACTTAGTTCATTGGTGAACAAGGGAGGTTCATCTTCCCAAGTCTCAATACCAAATAATTTGGCATTTAGCTTCATGATTGCACCAAGGAACTTGGCAGCTTGCTCTTCAGTGACATTCTTATTCTCTTCAGAAGAGGAATACTTATCAGAGCTCATGAAGGGCATAAGGAGGTTCAATGGAATCTCTATGGTCTCTAGATGAGCCTCAGATTCCTTTGCTTCCTCAGAGGGAAACTCCTTATTGATCACTGGACGTCCCAGGAGGTCTTCCCCCTTGGGATTCACGTCCTCCTCTCCTTCCCTTACAGGTTCGGCCATGGTGCTTATGTCAATGGCCTTGCACTCTCCTTTTGGATTCTCTTCTGTATTGCTTGGGAGAGTACTAGGAGGGATTTCAGTGATCCTTTTACTCAGCTGGCCCACTTGTGCTTCCAAATTTCTAATGGAAGACCTTGTTTCATTCATGAAACTTACAGTGGCCTTGGATAGATCAGAGACTAAGTTTGCTAAATTAGAAGTATTTTATTCAGAGTTCTCTGTCTGTTGCTGAGTGGATGATGGAAAAGGTTTATTATTGTTAAACCTGTTTCTTTCACCATTATTAAAGCCTTGTTGAGGCCTTTGATCCTTCCATGAGAGATTTGGATGATTTCTCCATGATGGGTTATAGGTGTTTCCATAAGGTTCACCTAAGTAATTCACCTCTGCTATTGCAGGGTTTTCAGGATCATAAGCTTCTTCTGCATAAGAAGCCTCTTGAGTACTGTTGGATGCAGCTTGCATTCCATTCAGACTCTGAGAAATCATATTGACTTGCTGAGTCAATATTTTGTTCTGAGCCAATATGGCATTCAGAGTATCAACTTCAAGAACTCCCTTCTTCATAGGCGTCCCATTACTCACAGGATTTCTCTCAGAAGTGTACATGAACTGGTTATTAGTAACCATGTCAATGAGTTCTTGAGCTTCTGCAGGTGTTTTCTTTAGGTGAATAGATCCACCTGCAGAGGTATCCAATGACATCTTTGATAGCTCAGATAAACCATCATAGAATATATCCAGGATGGTCCATTCTGAAAGCATGTCAGAAGGACACTTTTTGGTCAGCTGCTTGTATCTTTCCCAAGCTTCATAGAGGGATTCACCATCTTATTGTTTGAAGGTTTGAACATCCACTCTAAGCCTGCTCAGCTTTTGAGGAGGAAAGAACTTGGCTAAGAAAGCCGTGACCAGCTTATCCCAAGAGTTCAGGCTATCTTTAGGTTGAGAGTCCAACCATATTCTAGCTCTGTCTCTTACAGCAAATGGGAAAAGCATGAGCCTGTAGACTTCAGGATCTACTCCATTAGTCTTAACAGTATCACATATCTATAAGAATTCAGTTAAGAACTGAAAAGGATCTTCAGATGGAAGTCCATGAAACTTGCAGTTCTGCTGCATCAGAGAAACTAGCTGAGGTTTCAGCTCAAAATTGTTTGCTCTAATGGCAGGAATGGAGATGCTTCTTCCATGTAAATTGGAATTAGGTGCAGTAAAGTCACCAAGCATTCTCCTTGCATTATTATTATTTTCGGCTGCCATGTCCTCTTCCTGTTCGAAAATTTCTGACAAGTGCTTGCTGGATAGTTGTAATTTAGCTTCTCTCAGTTTCTTTTTCAGAGTCTTTTCAGGTTCTGGATCTGCTTCAACAAGAATATTCTTGTCTTTGCTCCTGCTCATATGAAAAAGAGGGACAGAAAAATAATAATAATAATAGGGATCCTTTTTACCACAGTATAGAGGTCCCTGTGTGAATAGAAGAAAAGAAGAAGAGAAAATCTGAACTCAGAGAGAGAGAGGGTTCGGATTTTTGGTGAGTGAGGAAGAGATGTTAGTAAATAAATAAACAAATAGGAGAAGATGGGAGAGGGAGAATTTTCGAAAATAATTTTTGAAAAAGAGTTAGTGATTTTCGAAAATAGTTTTTGAAAAAGGTTAGTAATTCTCGAAAATTAAAATCCAAAATTAAAATAATTAGTTAATTAAAAGAAGTTTTGAAAAAGAGAGGGAGATATTTTCGAAAATTAGAGAGAGAGAGAGCTAGTTAGGTAGTTTTGAAAAAGATAAGAAACAAACAAAAATTTAGTTAGTTAGTTGAAACAAATTTTGAAAAGATAAGAAGTTAGGAAGTTAGAAAAGATATTTTGAAATCAAATTTTTGAAAAAGGTAAGATAAGAAGATATTTTTGAAAAGATATGATAGAAATTAGTTTTGAAAAAGATTTGATTTTTAAAATTACAATTAATGACTTGATTCACAAGAAATCACAAGATATGATTCTAGAACTCAAAGTTTGAATCTTTCTTAACAAGCAAGTAACAAACTTGAAATTTTTGAATCAAAACATTAATTGGTGATGTTATTTTCGAAAATTTGATATAAAAATAAGAAAAAGATTTTTGAAAAATATTTTTGGAATTTTCGAAAATAACTAAGAAATTTGAAAAAGATTTGATTTTTGAAAAAGATTTTGAAGAAGATAAGATTTTCAAATTGAAAATTTGATTTGACTCATAAGAAACAACTTGATTTTAAAATTTTTTGAAAAAGTCAATCCAAATTTTCGAATTTGATGAGAGAAAAAGGGAAAGATATTTTTTTTTATTTTTGAATTTTTTATGATGAGAGAGAAAAACAAGAAAAATGATGCAATGCATGGAAGTTATGGATCAAAACAATGAATGCATGCAAGAATGTCAAGATGAACACCAAGAACATATTTTTGAAAAATTTTTAATGCCAAGACATGCAAGACACCAAACTTAGAATTCTTTAATGCTTAGGCACTAAGAATTCAAGAATGCATATGAAAAACACCATACAACACAAAACAAAAAATTATCAAGATCAAACAAGAAGACTTACCAAGAACAACTTGAAGATCATGAAGAACACTATGAATGCATGAATTTTCGAAAAATGCAAGATGAGTATGCAATTGATACCAAACTTATAACATGACCCAAGACTCAAACAAGAAACACAAAATATTTTTGATTTTTATGATTTTATAATTTTTTTTTGTATTTTTATTTTAAAATTTTCGAAAATCATTTTGAAAAAGAAAAAATAAGGATTCAAAAATTTTTAATATGAATTCCAGGAATCTTATGTTCTTAATCTAAAGCTCCAATCAAAGGGTCAGGCATGGCTTAATAGCCAGCCAAGCTTTAGCATGTAACAGGTAGATCATGAATCAGCAGTAGGTAGATTAGCACCAACTAGCTTGCTCTTGATAACAAATTGGAAGCCTCAGTCCAAATGAATTTAGACATGGCTTTACAGCCAGCCAGGCTTCACATGCTTCATGAAACACTAGAATTCATTCTTAAAAATTCTGAAGAAAAATATATTTTTGAAAACATTTTTTATTATTTTAATTTTTTTTTCGAAAACAAAGGAGAAAATTTTGAAAGATTTTTGAAAAAATT
Source organism: Arachis hypogaea (assembly GCF_003086295.3). Taxonomy (NCBI): domain Eukaryota; kingdom Viridiplantae; phylum Streptophyta; class Magnoliopsida; order Fabales; family Fabaceae; genus Arachis; species Arachis hypogaea. The sequence goes on from NC_092049.1 coordinate 25,334,232, forward strand.
TTGAAAACAAAATAAGAAGAAAATTACCTAATCTAAGCAACAGGATGAACCGTCAGTTGTCCAAACTCAAATAATCCCCGGCAACGGCGCCAAAAACTTGGTGCGCAGAAATTGTGATTACACTTTGATTATGTAAAATTCATCGCTCTTTCTTTCCCTGGTAATGGCGCCAAAACATGATGCCAATACCATGGTTCACAACTTCGCACAACTAACCAGCAAGTGCACTGGGTCGTCCAAGTAATACCTTACTTGAGTAAGGGTCGAATCCCACGGAGATTGTTGGTATGAAGCAAGCTATGGTCACCTTGTAAATCTCAGTCAGGCGAATATAAAATAGTAATGGGATTTTCGAAAATAATTAATAAAATAGGGATAGAAATACTTATGTAAATCATTGGTGAGAATTTCAGATAAGCGAATAGAGATGCTTTCGTTCCTCTGAACCTTTGCTTTCCTGCTATCTTCATCCAATCAGTCTTACTCCTTTCTATGGCTGGCTTTATGTAATGCATCACCATTGTCAATGGCTACTTTCGGTCTTCTCTTGGGAAAATGATCCAAATACCCTGTCACGACACGGCTAATCGTCTGGAGACATCACCCTTGTCAATGGTTACATCCTATCCTCTCAGTGAACATGGTCAACGCACCCTGTCACGGCACGGCTATTCATCTGTCGGTTCTCGATCATGCTGGAATAGGATTTACTATCCTTTTGCGTCTGTCACTACGCCCAACAATCGCGAGTTTGAAGCTCGTCACAGTCATTCAATCATTGAATCCTACTCGGAATACCACGGACAAGGTTTAGACTTTCCGGATTCTCTTGAATGCCGCCATCAATCTAGCTTATACCACGAAGATTCTGATTAAGAGATCTAAGAGATACTCATTCAATCTAATGTAGAACGGAAGTGGTTGTCAAGTACGCGTTCATAGGGAATGATGATGATTGTCACGTTCATCACATTCAGGTTGAAGTGCGAATGAATATCTTAGAAGCAAAATAAGATGAATTGAATAGAAAACAGTAGTACTTTGCATTAATCTTTGAGGAACAGCAAAGCTCCACACCTTAATCTATAGAGTGCAGAAACTCTACCATTGAAAATACATAAGTGATAATGGAGTTCATTGGTCTCGGCCCCAGAGGGGAACCGGAGTAACCAAGACTGTGAATACAATGATAAAAAGTTCTATTTATAATAAACTAGTCACTAGGGTTTACAGAAGTAAATAATTGATGCATAAATCCACTTCCGGGGCCCACTTGGTGTGTGCTTGGGCTGAGCTTTGAAGTCTACACGTGGAGAGGTCATTCTTGGAGTTGAACGCCAGCATTTGTGCCAGTTTGGGCGTTCAACTCTGGTTTTGGATCCTTTTCTGGTGTTGGACGCCAGAATTGGGCAGAGAGCTGGCGTTAAACGCCAGTTTGCGTCGTCTATTCTTGGCCAAAGTATAGACTATTATATATTGCTGGAAAGCCCTGGATGTCTACTTTCTAACGCAATTAGAAGCGCGCCATTTTGAGTTCTGTAGCTCCAGAAAATCCAATTTGAGTGCAGGGAGGTCAGAATCCAACAGCATCAGCAGTCCTTCTTCAATCTCTGAATATGATTTCTGCTCAAGTCCCTCAATTTCAGCCAGAAAATACTTGAAATCACAGAAAAACACACAAACTCATAGTAAAGTCCAGAAATGTTAATTTAACATAAAAACTAATGAAAACATCCTAAAAAGTAACTAGATTCTACTAAAAACATACTAAAAACAATGCCAAAAAGCGTATAAATTATCCGCTCATCACTGAGAGCTTCATCCGCCTCTGCCACTAGCCCTGTTGAAGCCAATGACAACGTCGACTTGAGGGAGCAGGTGCATAATCTCATCCAAAGCCTTCAACAACAAGCTCAGTAGCTGCAGCAGTCTGAGGAGAGGTATAACAAGATTCTCGCATGCATGTCAGGCACATATTTTCTCAGGCTGGAGCTTAGGCAGGAGCTAGAGCGGATGGAGCAACAAATGGTGGTGTACCACGAGTACATCCATACTAGTGGTAGCGGCACTACTGGCAGGGCACCGACATCACCGCCTAGTCCGCCACCTCAGCAGGACCAGGGGGATGACGACGACGACTACCAGGATCCGTAGTGATTAGGGTTTTATTCTAGATTATTTAATTGTATTTTATTTATTTGACTTTTTATTCTGTACGTACACTTGATATTTAATAAAATTATTATTTAATTTTTATTATTTAGAATTTGACTACTAATTGTGTCAAAAAATTAAAAAAAATGAATTTACCGTCGCATTCATGGAAGAAAAATCTAACGGTAAGTAGGCGCGAAACAAAATGTGGAGCCAAAATTACCGACGAAAAATTTTTGCCAGTAGCCTAATAGTTTTTGGGTCAACGATCCATAACAGAATTGGCTGGCAATTGCCGTCGGAATGAAAAATTCAACGACAATTAGTTACCAGTGAGGATTATACCATCGGGTTTTTTTGACAGATTATTTTTGTTATTTCACTGGTAAATCCAACGGTGTTCAATGATTTTCTTACAGTGTGGGAGGTGTCACTTTAGAAAGTAATTTTGTTAGGCATGATGAGATAGCATGCGATGCATTTCGACAATCCACCCAAGTGGAGGAGGAGGAGGAAGAACCTAACCCCATAGTCTAGAGATTTTACTATATGCTTGAATATGCGAACACCTCTTTAGAATGGTTATATTCACTTGCAATTGTTAATTACTACTAAAATACTAAGGGTCAATTATTCTAAGTCATTACTTATTAAATATGCTATTAAAATCTCTTATTATCATTGACAACTATACAATAATATTAATAGATTCGTGATTCAAGCAACAACATAACATGGCTTCACCTCATCAATTTATCTTGAGCTCCGAACAAGGCTTATACTAGATGGACCATGATGAAGGTGAATGAGAAGAAATTTATCACACCTGAACATGTTTGAAGAAGGGTAACAAACAACACTAGAATTTGTCTTAAGGGTGATGCTAGTCAAAGTGAATATGATTGGTTTGGGGCTTTTGAGAGAGGTATTGGAGTCAGAGGAGTTGGTGTACTGATCAAAAGTGTTGTATTGTTCTCTTATGAATGGTATGGCTCTAGCTGCTCTGATGGGACGCACACACAAGGATTACAAGATCATTGAAATTAACTACAGTATAAGGTATGAAAAATATGGTCCATTTATTCCGAGACAAAATGCACGTCAAATCCATTATATGTAGTACCCCAAGAGGTATGGTTTGAACTCAAGAGGAAGATGACGTGCCGTTCTAAAATCAAGACATAACCCGTGCCAGATTTAAAGTCGAAATCGATATCTTGCAAAATATAGCAATCTTTAGGAGAAGTTGATTTAATCGAACTCTCATTGCAAAAAAATGCTGACAATAATAAAAAATCATGAAGAATCTGATAATAATAATGATCACACCTAATCATGACCCTTCTAATGACTCTTAATAAAAGTAACTTTGTTATGCTTTTTTATCAATTGAAGATTTTACTTTTTTGCATATTATATTATTATGATATCATTATTACGTAATGTGTACTAATTTTGCATCAGGATATATGGTAAGAGATAGTTCCATAGGATGGGTAATGGATGAGGGCGTGGTTCAGTTATTATGGTCGTACATTGATGAGAAATATAATTGATCATTTTGATATATTTTGTTTTTAGGGCAAGTTACCTAATTAAAACATTTGACAACCATAATTATCAGAATAAAACTTTTGAACATTACAGAAATAAATATAACATTTACATTATTATGGAAACTGCAAAAAGGTATGGTGGTTTCTGGAATGCACGTAAATCGCTAAGCAGTTTATGTTGAAACGCGTGTCAAGAGAAATCGTTACACTCTGTAGTGGTTTCTGAAGGAACTCGACAATTAAAAAACCACGATACCCCTATAGCAGTTTCTTCACAAATGGGACATTGCAAAAACCATGGTACCCCTGTACCGGTTTACATATGCCTATATAGTTACTAATTAAAACTACCATATATATATATATATATATATATATATATATATAACATACACCACTATAATAATTAATAATTAGTTCATATGTTTTAAATTCAATTATATCCCTTTTTTTCTTTCTTTGTATGTATCATTCTAATTCAATCTATATCTTGTATTTGATCATCATGTTATCCTATAATATCATCACTATTATATAATAAATTTATATTATTTATTTTACCCTATCTTTTTCTTTTTATACATTATTCATGTCCCAATTTAATATTTTCTTAGTTTTGTGTTTCTTTCTTCTTCTTTGATAATCATTTTATTCTATATTATACAAAGTATTTCAAGTATTGTAGTAATTTTAATTATTAATCTTAATTATAATATATAATTAAAATTACTAAAATATCGAAGTACTCAAAATATTTTTTAGGGCAAGTTACTAAAATGAAATGTTTGGAAGCCAATATTACCAAAATACAACTTTTAAACATTCAAGGCAAATCAACTTTTATATATCTATGAAAACCGCGAGAGGGGTACAACGGATTAGGAAATACACGTAAATCGGAGAGGAGTACAACAGTTTACATTAGGACGCGTGCTGGTGGAAACCGCTACACCCTGTAGCAGTTTCTGAGGGAAGACAACAAAGAAGAAACTGCGGCTCCCTTATAGCGGTTTCTTCACAAATGCCACACCTAGGAAACCGTGTGAGGCTATAGCAGTTTCTGTTTGGTTACAAATGCCTATAAATACTAAGCAGGAGGTAGTGGTATATTACTAGATTATCATTTTCACAGATTCACAAAATGGATAGTAAGGAGTTTTGGTTCCAGTCCATTGCCATGAAAAAATTCAAAAAAGAAAAAGGCACGGCGTTAAGTTCACTGATAGAGAACCAGTGAGCATTTTTATCTAGTAAACAAATATGTTGTCAGAGCTGAAAATGAGTATATTACAAAAGACGGGGTTGTGTGAGACAAAGTGCATGAAAAAGTTGTTTTAGAAGATTTCGATTGCAATTGTGTCAACTGGTGTGAAGTATGAAACATTTGTGAAAAGGTCGGATGAAGATATGCAGGTTTTGTTTCATTGTTGGTGAAGTTTTCCGGAAGTGAGAATACACGTGTTATATGCCAAGTTGGGAGATGTCGTCGACAATTCTAGGGCATCGGTGCCGAATCCGCAATCGACTATGGTGTGGTGCTTCTACCTCGATGCCTGTCGTTGCACCTGGTTGTCTGTTGGCTGATCTTCCATCTGTTGCAGTTGGGATAGCTAGGTCACCCCATATGATTTCAGGTATTTTAAGTGACGGTGAACCAGATTAGGTTGAAAATATGATGCGAGAGGATGATTCGAACGAAAAGCCTGCTCACATCGTGGGGGATAGTGATGAGGATACTCTGAGAAACCCACCTTCACATAAAGGGCCATCTAGTTCTAGGACATAGTAACATCCTCCACATTTCTCAACGTTAAACTTAAAAGTCGTCGGCCTGCAACCAGACATAGATCCTACCTTTGGGATCAAGGATTACATGAAGGAAATCCTTTTGTGGAATTCCAGATTGTCCAATCTTTCCAAACTAAGGAGGAAGCTGTGTTGAGTGTTAAGGATTATAGCATCCGTCTGGAGTTAAGTACAGAGTGATAGAGTCAGATCATCTTAAGTATCATGGGATATGCACAACCAGACATAGATCCTACCTTTAAGGGTCAAGAATTACATGAGGGAAATCCTTCTGTCGAATTTCAGATTGGCCAATCTTTCCAAACTAAGGAGGAAGCTGTGTTTAGCATCAAGGATTATAGTATCCATCGTGGAGTTGAGTACAGGGTGATAGAGTCAGATCATCTCAAGTATCATGGGATATGCAATGAGTTCAGTAAAGGGTGCATGTAGTTGATTCGCATCACACTTCAGCAATGAAAGAGTACTTGGGAGGTTAGACGGCATAAGGGACCTCACAATTGCTTAGCTACATCGATTTTGAGTGATCACCGATAGCTTGATCATCATGTCACTTGTGCAAGAAATTTTCCATTGGTTAGGGCCAGTGCAGCAGTTACAATAAAAGTATTGCAAGAAGCTATTCAAGCAACCTACAGATTCAGGCCTAGTTACAGGAAGGTCTGGATGGAAAAACAGAAGGCATTTGCACAGATTTAGAGCGATTGGGAAGAGTCGTATGCCGAGTTGCCCCGTTGGATCGTTGGTGTGCAATCTACGATGGATGGAACTGTGGCGTTGTTGAAGACTTCTCCGGTGTGCGTCGATAATCAGGTTGATGAATCTACCGTGTACTTTCATGGTCTTTTTTGGACATTTTCTCCATGTATTGAGGCATTTTGACATTGCAAGCCACTGGTCAGCATCGACGATACTCATTTGTATGGGAAGTACAGTGGTACTTTGCTTTTGGCTATCGCGCAAGATGGTAACTCGAATATCTTGCACATTGCCTTTGCACTTGTGGAAGGGGAAAATGTAGAGTCCTGGGATTTTTTCCTATGTAACTTGTGTCAACATGTGACTCCACAAGAAGGTATTCTGGTAATATCTAATAGTTACAATGGCATTAAGGCTGCACCTGACAGTGGTTGGCTACCACCTCATGCATATCGAGTATTTTGCATTGTCACGTTGTAGCTAATTTTGCCCTCAATTTCAAGGGTCAGGATATGAGACGGCAACTTGTGAATGCTGCTTATGCAAAGACTGAGGCGGAGTTTGACTATTGGTTTGATATTTTGAGGACTGATAACCCAGCCATGTGTGATTGAGCAAATCGAATGGAGTACGATAAGTAAACCCAGCACCAGGATTGTGGCAGACGGTTCGGCTACATGACAACAAACATATCTGAGTGTGTTAATTATGTGTTGAAGTGAACATGGAATTTTTCGGTCGCTGCATTGGTAAAGTCCACATACGGGAGGCTTACAGAGCTATTTGTCATTCCAGGACAGATAATAGAGGCACAATTAGAAACTAGGCACTAATTTTGCGAAGCTCTAGTGAAGGTAATAGACCGCAACTTGAGAGACTCGAGATGCTTCACCATCACTCTATTCGACAAGCATCAATCTGAGTATACTGTGGCTGAGACGAATCCTACCGGTAACTTCTCGCTTGGTACATATTGGGTTTTCCTCAGGGATCATACGTGTGATTGTGGGTATACTTTCAGGCTCTCCATTACCCATGTTGCCATGCGATCGCATGCTGTGCTCAGTCCCAACTGAACTGGGCTACATACGTGCATGAAGTTTATACCATGAGTAAGGTATTCAGCGTATACTGAATGGGGTTTTCGCTACCTATTCCAGAGGGACTTTGGCCACACAGTCTGAATGTCGTTCCTGATCCTAACACGAGACGTGCAAGAGAAGGGCGACCGAGGTACACCAGAATCATGGAACCATGTGAAGTGGACTGTGAACTGCTTTACCTTATCCAGCGGCAGAAGCTTGTCGAATAACTCCTAAAACTACTCCCAAGCCAGTCTGCCATCATCTATCAACTGGTCAAAGTTTGTGAGGCACCCAGATACAGCCTTCCCATCGACGGGCAACCCCAGCTGATATGTCACATCCTATAGCATGATGGTGCACTCTCCAAACAACATATGAAAGGTGTGCGTCTCAAGACGCCACCTCTTAATAAATGCGCTGACCAGGGGCTCATCCAACCAGAACCAACGCGTGTTCATCCTAGCCAAGTGGTACAAACCAGCCCTCTCCAAATAGGGTATGATCCTTTCATGCAAAGGCATATTCTGTTGCCTTCGAACGTTGTAAATATACCTACTTGGCTGCATGATATGAAAAAAATAACCACACCCAAATTAAATTCCAATATTTACAAGTCTAAACCATAAATTATAATTCGATACAAAACTACAAGTGTCTTATCTATCTAATCTTAACTAAAATTTCGATATAGTTTACTTAACATTATTTTCAAGCTAATTTTATTAAAATAGAGAAATAATACTTATGAACTTTTACATAAAATTTTGAAACACATCTAAATGCACTTTATAACAAGTAAAAAATCTCCAACTTTTAAATTTATAAGTCCTATATTTTAAAAATTAAAGTTTAAAATTTGAAGTTTAAGCCTTAAATCTTAAATTTCAAATAATAAACTACGAATCTTAAATTTTATTTCTAAAATTTAAGTCTTAAATTTCAAATACTAAACTAGAAAAATTCTAATTTTAAAATTTTAAATTTTAAATCTTAGTTTTCAAATACCATATTTAAAAATTAACCCTACAAACCTTAAACACTATATTTAAAATTTGAACCCTAAATCTCAGTTACTGGAGAATAAACATTCTACTTAAATACTATATCCTTAATTTTAAATTTTTAATCTTAACTTTCAAATACTAAGCTACAAATCTTAAGTTCTGTATTCTAATTACTGCACCCTAAATACTACATATTATGTTATAAAATTTAATAACTAAAAGAAAACAAACTTACCTCTTCATTGACGCTGCCGGCAATGTGCGCAACGCCGTTAAGTCGGTACAGACTACCTTCGTCCACGATGGTCCCGCACTTTAAGAATTTCAAGTGTCCAAATCCTCTCCAAGCCTTTTCCTCCTTCCTCCTCAATCCACAACTCTCTCTCTAAACAAACAACTTCTCTCTAAAATATTTGGTATTCAATCAAGATGAAGAATCTGCAACTGCTTCTGGCGGATTTATAGGCAAGCATAAACAGCTATAGGGGTACCGCGGTTTATGCAATTTAGGAATTCGTACAGAAACTGCAGTTTCTTCTTTATTGTGTTCCAATCTTCTCGCAGTTTACTTGTATTCCCTATTTTGATGTACCCCTCTCGCGGTTTTCATAAATATATGAAAGTTGCATTTGCATCTGCAATGTTCAAAAGTTATATTTCGGTAATATTGGTTTTTAAACATTTTATTTCAATAAATTGCCCTTTTTTTTTATATGATAATGAGTACATATATAGTTCTCGTTACCATATAATATACCAATATATATATATATATATATATATATATATATATATATATATATATATACAAATTACTTTATATGGCTTTAGACTTAGTTTTGCTTCAATGCACGATTTATTTTAATTCAAATTTTTTTCTTTTTTTTCATTTATGTTTTAGGCCTAAGGGTTTCACCAAACCATAGATGAAGAGAGATTGGATCAAGCTTAGTGATGAAGCTAGAAGAATGGTTCAATTCCAATGATGTTGATTATGCATACATGGCCATAGAAAAAAACAACATTGCCTCAAAAAGGATCTTTATGGAAAAGTTCACTTACACCAAGTTTAGGACACCATCAATATTAGTGTTAATTGGTAACTATGTACCGCGGTTTATGCAATGTACTATTTGTGAAGAAACCGTTATAGAGGTAACGCGGTTTTTTCATTGTCGAGTTCCTTCAGAAATCCGCTACAGGATGTAGTGGTTTCTCTTGATACGCATTCCAACTTAAATCGCTACACTCTGTAGTAATTTACATGCATTCCAGAAACCACCATACCCTCTGACGGTTTCCATAGTAATGTAAATGTTGCATTTGCATCTGCAATGTTTAAAAGTTGTATTCTGGTAATTAAAATTGTCAAATATTTTAATTAAGTAACTTGTCCTTGATTTTATTTTTGATAACATTATTTTTGACATTATTTTTAAATTATATTCAATATATTATATTTGTTATTTGAGTATGATTTTTGAGTAATTTTGGATTTTATATTATAATTATTTTGATATAGTAAGTTTAAATTAAAAAAATAAAAAAGTCATTTTATCGACAACTTGGCCATTGGTATTATTTAAAAATTAAATATTTTTTTGTTAGTGATGTTTAGACTGTCGGTATCATAATAAATAAATTCATAGATGCATGGATTTTACCGACGGCAATAAGCATCAGTATTATTAATTGTTTTATCGATAGGCACAAGGCATCGGTAAAATTGGTCGGAAAATTACCAACAGATTTATTTGACGAATATATACCCATGTTCTAACCGCTGGTAAAATAGATTACTAACACTTTCTCCATAGGTAATATCATTGGTAATGGTGAATTTTTGGATACTGTATATTAGATCGATCAATCATGGAGGTTATATACTTGTTACAGAGAAAAAGGATGTGCTGGAGAAATAGGAAGGAATGAATACATGTGAGAAATGCTAGATAGTTATTAGAATTTATTGTTTTTAGTCATCTGTTAGCTATCGATATTTAAAAGTATGGGATAAAGTATATTTTGGATTACTAGACTAAAAAAACTATTAAAAGAATTGAGTTGAGACTAACTGATGGTTAAAAATAATAAATTCTAATGCCTCTACCATTTTTTTTACATGTGATTTTCATTGACTTAGAAAAGACGTAGATAGAGTATCAAAAAAGTTCTTAGAAAAAATCTTAGAGAAAATGGAAGTAAAGATATGATATATTGTACAACTAACAACATATACTATGAGGTTACAGTTAGTGTGAACTCAAAATAGTGTAATAAAATAATTTTCTGTTGGTTTAGGAGGGACTAAATCAAAGGTCATGTCTCAACTTTTTCACACTAGTGGTGGAAACTGGGAAGTGCTCATTGAGTATATACATGAACCAGACTATGGTACATTTTTTTATTGTTAATATCATCAAAAAAGATTTAAATAAAAAATTATATTTGTGGAGACGGACTTATTAGAAGTACATGATATTCACCTAACTCACTTTAAGATGGTGTACATGTATTACAACTTCATCATAAGAAGGGAGAACTCTCTCTTAGAAGTGAAGTATAATTAGAAGAAACATCATATCACATGTCAAGAGATTTAAGTGTCTTGGTTGTATTATTTAAGACAATAGAGTAACAAAGAATGACATATGACCCAAGATTTAAGTAGGTTGATTGAAGTCAAGAAGCATTTTGGATTTTATAGGATGCAAGGAGTTACTTAAGAGTAAATTTTGGTTCAATGTAATTTAACCAATTATATTATATAGAATAGAGTATTAGGTACTAAAGAGTAAACACTAATAAAAGCTTAGCGCGATTCAATAAAAATGCTTATGCGATGAGTGATTATATGTGAATGAACAAAATAAAGATCAATGACATGAGAGATAAAGTGATAGTAAATTCTACTTAGGATATAGGTTAAAAAGAGTCAAAGATTAGTTATCAAGAAACTCTAGTAAAGTTGTCAGTTAATCAACTTTGCTTTTGCTTTGATAACTTGTATGGCTTGAAGTGATATGTATAGCATAGTGTGAAATTGTATTAGTGAGTCTTGATTTTTAATACAATTCTAAGTTTTTTATTCATTCACAATCTCTCTAGCATTCTTTCTTTCTCTGCATCACAATTATATAGAACTTCTTTTGGTAGAAAGCATTTCTGTACTACTTTCATGTGTTTTAAGACATCTTAGATCATACTCTCTTCATAAAATCACAAGCTAAGTTTTGCAAGATCTATGAAAACTTCATCAGATAATTCAGATACAATAAATTCTAACGTAGCAAATACTCAACCTCAACACAATAATCATAATTCTACAACAAATTTTTCTCTATCTCCTTATTTAAAAATGTCGGGATAAAAAAAGTTAAAGTATATCATATGCAAATTATATTAACACAACATAGAAATGACAATTTAAGCCAATTTAACCTTACCAGCCTCGTATAGGATGGACTTCAACCGTTAATTTGGTTTTTAGAACGGAAATGAATAATAACACTGATAATAATTGTTTGGGGATGGGACAGTATATTTAACAGTCGTCTACTCTTATACCTACTTCGAACATACACAAAAGAATGTTTGAGATAGATTATCAGATTTGATGAATTTAAATTTCTTTAAAATTGTTTCGAATTTTTAATGTGATGAATTTTATTATATTTAGAATTTACATGACCATTTTAATACTTTGTATTTTATTTTCATCGGCCTTAAATTATATTAAGGATGCCATAAAAAATGCAAAATATATCACGCTATCAAGATAGTGTGGGGCAAGACTGGTATAGATCCGTAAGGTACTAAGGATATGGACTTGGGTGATAAATAAAATATTTACAGATAATGAAATAGACACAGACAGATAGTTAATGTTTAGGACATGTGTGGATATTGAAATATTTATTTTATTTGGTTATTCCATTACCATTTCTAAGATCATTTCCAGTAGGAACTCATCTCAATTCCTATTTATTGCCTACCTATCATAAAAAGTAACTTCACATAAGCTTTTGTGTTATAAACAATAAATAAAAATTCAAAACATCTCTCTCTTCTCCATTAGGAGGAACTAACTTTAGTCTCTGTTGTGGTCCCACATAATTAATTAATTAAAATACTTAAAATTAATGTAATTAATTTTTTAATAATATGTTCAGTAAGTCGGTTACCGGTCGGTTCGGGTGAAGATCCTGGGAGATGGTAGGGGCTCGTCAGGTCGTGGACTGCCGGTCAGAGATGTGCGAGGTCCCGAGTACTTCGTGTAAAAAAAGGGGGGTGCCACCTGCAAAGACACTCCGATGCTTTTGTCAGTAAATGTGCAGGCGGAAAGGGTGATGTGATATGTGACGTACCTCGGGGGAAGAGCCAATCTTTCTCTTATATATTGTCAGAGGTGGACCCTGTAAAGGCAGGCCCACTATTCCCGAGGCACTCCCTTCACAACTGTGGGTGAGCTGTTACAGACGCGTGTCCGGGTCGGCGATGGAGTGCCCTATCCCTGACCGCCCGGGTCGGGTGAAGCTCGGGTCGGCCCAAGCCAGCAGAGGATTTGGGCCAGGCCGTAACAGTGTCCCCACACGCCAATGGTAGCCGTGAGGACTATTGGTGGCGCGTTCTCTCTTTCTTCATACGTCGTCGCCAGATCGGCCGCCCGTAGGGGAGACGTGTCCCCTGCGCGCGTGTCTTTTGGTTACTGAGGTAACCGTTCAACGCTTCGTTCTCTGTGCTGAGCATTGAATGCTCATAATGGGTTGGGAATCCCCGTACGCAAAGACTATTTTGCCCCCAGTCTTTCGCGCTCCCTGGGGGGTGGTTTTAAATGGTTTGTTTTCGCTTTATCTCTCTTTTTTACACTCCTGCTTCTTCTATCTTCTTGCTATCTCTTCCTCCCTCTTTCGAAGATCTCAGAGCATTGGTGTGATATCCTCACGCATCTTCCCTTCGTCTTTCTTAGTTTCTCACAATAAATTCAGGTAATCCTTGGGCTTCTCTCTTTTTTGCCTTGTTGTTGAATGTCTTATTGCTTGCATTTGCTTTTGTGTTTCCTGCTGTCTCGTTTGGTTTTTGTTGCTAGATGACTTTCCAGTGCTTAGGTAAATGGGTTAAGGGAGGGTACCATTTCGGGGTAGGTTTTTAGGTAGCTTCCTTGATAAGCGTAGCTTTTTCCATGCTTAATTTTAACTGTCCAGTAGGATGAACATATTTTCTGGGCGTTTTCCGAGCTCCCGATCTCATAGTCTAACGGAGTGGTACCCCGCTGTAGGTATGCCTCGCGTTGTCACTCGGACTTCTACTTCTGCTGCAAATTACGATCCTTACGCCTGGGTGACCTCGGACATAAAGGACTCGCCTAACCAGATGGATCTGGAAGAGCTGACGGAATTCCGGCAAGCTGGGTACTTATGTGGGGGGACGGACGAGGAGACCGACTACGAGACCTTCGTTCCTGCCCCCGACGAGCGGTTGTATGAGATCAACCTCCGTTCTCCCTGGGTTGCCGACTGGATTTGGTTTTACAAGGCCATGTTCACCCAGGTCGGCGTTCGCTTACCCTTCTCTGACTTTCAGATGTCTCTCCTTGGTCGGATATCCGTGTCGCCGTCGCAGCTCCATCCGAACAGCTGGGCTTCTATCCGCTGTTTCGAGATGGTCTGTGAATATCTCGAGCTGCCGACGTCAGTGGATGTCTTCCTCTTTTTCTTCAACCTCACCAACCCCTCCAAACAAGGGAAGGCGAGAAAAGGGTTCCTTTCTTTCCGATCTGCCCAAGGTCGGAGGATATTTGGTCTGTTCGAGGACTTTTACCATGGGTTCAAGGACAAATTCTTTAAAGTTCGCCCTGCTAAAGGTCGCCATCCCTTTTGGTTATCGTTAGAGGGGGAGCGCCTCATCCCAACTTATTGGAGCTTTGTGGTGGGGTCTAATTCTTTTATCAAGGTGACGTACAAAGGGATGTCCCCTGTAGATAAGAAAATAGCTGATGTGTTGTTTGCCCTCTTTGGGAAGAACCCCGTGAACCCCCATCTTCTCATGGGTGAACGGGAGGCCGCTAGGAGCTATATCCGTGAGTCATTTTGTTCTGTGCTCGTACTGTTTATCATTGCTTGTTTTTCTTGATCTGACGACTAACGTGTTTATCTGTTTGCTGCAGTGGAGATGTCTGCCTCAGTAACGGGGCTTGAAAATTTGATGAAGACCTTCTTCGAGGACAGTGATGAGGAGAGGGCCGAAGAGAAAGATGCCGGGAAGTCGGAGGGGCCTTCCGGGGAGAAGGAGAATCAGGCTGTGCCCTCTCCCCAGGATACCGGCATGTCAGACAAGAACTCAGAAGGGGCGCAGGCTTCCCTCCTTCCCGAGGTTGTCGTTGGCGGGCATTCGTCCTCTACCCATAAGGAAGATGATGATGTGGAACTCATCCACACCCCTAAGAGGCGGAGGGCGTTTGCGAGCCCGGAAGGGACTCTCACCATTATGGAAAGAAATTTTGATGCTATAAAGTTTATTGACTCGCAGCTGATCCCTGGGACGGAGGAGCATTTTCATGGAACCGACCTGGCTGGACAGGCGAGATGGATGTACCGGACTTTGCTCCGGGGGGCCGTGATAGCTCGAAAGGATGAGTTCGAGTTGTCGGAAATACAGGCTCTCCGGAGGAAGCTCGAATCCTCTGGCAAGGCAAACAATGATTTCAAGGTGCAAGTCGAGCTGCTCCAGAGCCAATTGTCCGAGATGGGGGAGAAGCTCAAGGCTTCTGAGGAAAAAACGACATCTGCCGAGGAAAAATTGAAGGCTTCCGACGAGACGGTGGCCCGTTTAGCCTAGCGGGAGATGACCCTGGAGAGCCAGCTGAATGCTGCTCAGGGTCGGGTGGCGGTCTTGGAGCAGGAGCGTGACCAAGCCGTTTCGTCGGTTGAAGCCGCTAAAGCCGAGGTCGAGGAGCTCAGGAAGAAGCTGAAAGCAACCAAAGAGCAAGGGAGGAACGCGATCTCCATGACTGAGGATGCCCTGAAGGCCCAGGTGAAGATCGTGGCTCCCGATTTCGACACATCGGCTATTGGTGTCTTCAAGATGATCCAGGACGCAAGATTATCGATATGCCTAGGAAATGATCTCTTTTAACTTTGGCTTGGTGTGGATTTGTTGAACTTTTTGTTGTGACTTTGTGGCTGACTTTGTGACTTTTATGGCTAACTAGTCGCTTGGTCGACTTGTCGTTATTACCGTTTATTTTGCTTGTCATTTTACTTTTGTTACCGTTTTTTTGAGGCGGGCTTATTGCTTGTGCCCGTTTTGCCGTTTGCGCTGGTAATTCGATTGGAACCGTTGCGGTTTTATTTATGAAGCCGTTTGATATGGCCGTGGTTCCGCTGGCCTCCCGGGGTGATCAGTCCCGGGTTGCTGTTTACGATTGCGACCTCGTGAAAGAAAATAAATGGAAGAGTTTGGACAAGTAAGAATTAGTCGTTATCTAGACAATGTTTATGAACACAAAAGGCATTTGATAAAAGCGAATAACTGGGAATTAACATTTGATCAAAGCAAAACTCTACCCGGCTCATCGGGTCGGTTGGTCGGTGAGCCCAAGCTATGAATAAAACCTCCTCAGGTTAACCGCGTTCTAGGTTCTCGGGATATCCCTGCCGTCGAGTTTTTCCAGCCTGTAGGCGCCTTTACCGAGCACCTCTTTGATCATGTAGGGGCCTTCCCAATTCACCGCCAGTTTTCCTTCTCCCGGGGTCGGTAGACCGACGTCGTTGCGTCGTAGGACGAGGTCTCTTTCCTCAAAATCCCTTCTGAGGACTTTAGTGTTGTAGCGCAAAGCTATCCTTTGTTTCAATGCTGTCTCGGATAAGTGGGCCATCTCCCTGGTCTCTTCCACCAGGTCCTTTTCTACCCTTCGTCTACCCCTGCGAGCAGTAGCCGTGGACTCGGCTCGCCGATTTCGACGGGTATCACCGCGTCGACCCCGCACGTTAGGCGAAAAGGGGTTTCTCCCGTAGCGCTTTGTTCGGTTGTTCGGTAGGACCAGAGGACCGAAGCCAGCTCGTCGGCCCATGCACCTTTCTTGTTGTCTAAGTGCCTCTTGAGACCAAGCAGGATGACTTTGTTTGCGGACTCTACTTGTCCGTTTGTCTGGGGGTGTTCCACTGAGGAGAATTTCTGTTTTATTCCTAGGCCGGTGAGGAACTCCGTGAACTTCTTGTCCGTGAATTGCGTCCCATTGTCCGAGATGACGACCTCCGGGATACCGAAACGGGTTATCACCTGTCTCCACATGAACTTCCTACAATTGGAGGAAGATATGCTGGCCAGTGGCTCAGCCTCTATCCATTTAGTGTAGTAGTCGATGGCCACTATAAGATATTTGACTTGTCCTAGGCCAACCGGAAAAGGTCCTAAAAGGTCAACTCCCCATTGGGCGAAAGGTCGTGTAGATGTCAGCAGGCTTAGCTCAGAAGCTGGGGCCTTGTGGAAGTTGGCATTTTGTTGACACTTTACGCATTTTCTAACAAATTCCCTGGAGTCTTTCATCATCGATGGCCAGTAATATCCAGCTCGGATGAGCTTCCTCGCTAGGGACTTGCCCCCAATGTGGTGGCCGCAGCATCCCTCGTGGACTTTTCTAAGTACATAGTCCGTCTGGTCGGGATGTAAGCACTTCAACAGGGGTTGGCTAAGCCCCTTTCTGAACAGTTGCCCTTGTATGATTGCGTATCTGGCTGCCTCCCTTCTCAATGTTTTGGCCGCCTTCTCATCGTCAGGTAACTTGCCAAGTTCCAGGAAGTCCGTGATGGGGTCCAGCCAGGAGGGGCTTGACTTCGTCAAATGGAGGGCGACGGTTAGTTCTTTTACCATGCCCTGGATGAGAGACCGGTTACCCGCTCCTGGCTTCGTGCTTGCTAGTTTGGACAGGAGATCGGCCCGTGTGTTCCTTTCTCTTGGAACGTGTTGGACCGTGACCTCTTGGAACTTTCTTGTCAATTCTCTCACCTTTTCCAAATATTTTTGTAGAAGGGGGTCCCTGGCTTGATAGCTTCCGTTTACTTGTAAGGTGACAACTTGTGAGTCGCTGCATACCTCCAGCCTTGCTGCTCTGACCTCACGAGCTAACGTTAGTCCACCTAAGAGGGCTTCGTATTCCGCTTGATTGTTCAACACAGGGAACTCGAACTTGGTCGATTGCTCGTAAATGACCCCCGCCGGGCTTTCTAAAATGACCCCGGCTCCCCCGGACGTCTGGTTGGAGGCCCCATCTACGTGGAGCCTCCACCGTGTGCCCGCTTCCTCGGGGGGATCACCGGTCACCTCTACCAAGAAATCTGCCATTGCCTGTGCCTTAATCGCATGCCGGGGCTCGTACTGCAAGTCGTATTGGGAGAGCTCGATGGCCCAGGTCATCATCCTGCCGGCCAAATCAGATTTTTGGAGTACTTGGCGAATTGCTTGATCTGTCCTTATGACTATACGGTGACCCTGGAAGTATTGCCTCAACCTTCGGGAGGAGGTTAGGAGTGTCAGCGCCAGTTTTTCCAGTTTGCTGTACCTCAACTCTGCTCCTTGTAGAGCCTTGCTTACAAAGTAAACTGGTTGCTGAGCTTTTCCTTCTTCTCTTACGAGCACTGCTGCAAGTGCTTCCTCTGTTACTGCTAGGTAGAGGTAGAGTGGCTCTCCGGCCTTAGGCTTTCCGAGCACCGGAGGCGTTGCTAGGATCTCCTTGAAGTGATTGAACGCTTCCTCACACGCTGGCGTCCATTCGAACGCTATCCCCTTTTTCATCAGATTGAAGAAGGGTAGGGCTTTTGCTGCCGATGCGCCTAGGAAGCGGGATAACGCCGTCAGTCTTCTTGCCAACCGTTGGACGTCTTTGATAAAACCCGGGCTCCTCATCTGGAGGATCGCTTGGCATTTTTCAGGATTGGCCTCTACTCCTCTTTGGGTGATCATGAATCTCAGGAACTTCCCGGCCTCCATGGCGAAGGCGCATTTGAGCGGGTTGAGCCTCATGCCGTGTTGTCGGAGGGAGGCGAACACGCTCCCCAAGTCGCTTAGGAGATCGTCGGGCCGTGCGGTTTTCGCGAGGATGTCGTCCACGTAGACTTCTACTGTCTTGCCTATGAGCTCATTGAATATCTTATTCATCAGTCTCTGGTATGTGGCGCCAGTATTTTTCAGATCAAATGGCATTACCTTGTAATAATAGATCCCTCCTGGCGTTATGAATGCCGTTTTGTCCTCGTCGGGTCGGTGCATCGGTATCTGATTGTACCCAGAGTAGGCGTCCATGAAGCTCAGATACCGGTACCCCGCCGCTGCGTCGACGAGTGCGTCAATGTTGGGCAGGGGATAGCAGTCTTTAGGGCATGCCTTGTTGAGGTCTGAATAGTCTACACACATTCTCCACCTCCTACTGTGTTTTTCACCAAAACCACATTCGACAGCCAAGTCGAGTAGTCCAGTTCTCGGATGAACCCTGCTTCGAGTAAGCTGGCCGTCTGCCTGGCCTCCTCCTCTGCCCTTTCCTGTGACATTTTCCTCCTCCTCTGGGCCACTGGCTTGGCCTCCGGCCTGACGGCCAGATGGTGTGGCATGAGCTGGGGTCTATTCCTGGCATGTCGGCTGGTGTCCAGGCGAAGAGGTCGGCATTGGCTCTGATAATCTCCATCAAAGGTTCTTTTAATTCATGGGGAAGGTTTCTATTTATGAATGTGAACTTCTCGTCCCCGTCACCGACCCTAAATTTTTCCAAGTCCCCTTCTGGCTCAGGTCTGGGCCTATCATCTATCATGGCGTCCAGGTCGGCAAGGAAAACCCCCGTTGCTTCTTTGGACTTTTTCCTGAGAGAGAGGCTGGCGTGGTCGCAAGCGACTGCCGTTTCTAAGTCTCCTCTGATGGACCCTACGAATCCGTCATCAGTAACAAACTTCATTACGAGAAGCTTCGTACTGATCGCTGCCCCAAGGTCGTTGATGGTTTTTCTCCCCAGGATGATATTGTAAGCTGTGGAGTCTCGTAAGACAACAAAATCGGCCATTATCATCCTTCGCCTCTGTTCTTGTCCCAGGGAGGTCGGGAGTGAGATGATCCCATCTAGCTTGATGAAGTGGTCTCCCAGCCCTACCACGCCGTGCTGGTGGGTCGCCAGATCGGCGTCACGCAGTCCCAAGGCATCAAAAACGTTGCGAAACATGCTGGTCGAGTCCGCTCCCGTGTCTACTAGGATCCGTTTGACGAGTCCGGTTCCCACTCTGGCCGTGATAACCATGGGGGACTTTCCAGTACCTCGTTAAACCACTGGTCTTCGGGGCCGAAGGAGATGGATGGGAGTCCCCGGGAACTTCTAGCGAATGAGGAGGAGACCGCCAGGACCTTGGCGTCTTTCTTCTGCGCCGATTTCGACCTCGGGGCGGAATTTCTCGCTGTTACTACGTTCACCACCGTGAGACCGTGGTCGTCCCCCTCTGGTTCTTGACGTCGTCTTGTCGCCCGGGGCCTGTCATCGCCATCGTGATCTCGATTCCGTCTCCTTGGTTCCCTTATGAGATGGGAGAAGTCGGCAAGCTTTTCGTCCCTGATTGCTTGTTCCAGGGCGTCCTTCAGATCGAAGCAGTCTTGGGTCTTGTGCCCGTATCCCTTGTGATATTCGCAGTAAAGGCTCTTGTTTCCCCCCGTCCTGTCCTTCAGAGGTCGGGGTCTCGATAGTATCCCTTTCTCGGCTATCTGTTGGTAAACTTTCGTGATCAGAGCCGTGAGGGGGGTATAGTTGGTGAATTTCCCGACTCGGGAAAATGGCTTTGGCGCCTTGCTCGGACCGCCGTCTCTGGCGTGTTCCTTCTATTTTTCTCCACCCTCGTAGTGTCGGGCTTGGTTGTAGGGGGGTTGCCGTTTATTGGCAGCCACGACCCTGCTGACTTCTTCGTCGTTAATGTACTCCTTAGCCACGCACTGGATCTCCTGCATGGTCCATACCGGCCTCGTGGTAAGGTGCTTTCTGAAGTATTCATTCAGGAGCCCATTCGTTAAGCACAAACTCGCCACCGAGTTCGTCAGCCCATCAATTTCCAAGCATTCGTCGTTGAAACGATCTAGGTATTTCCTGGTCGGCTCCCCGGCTCTCTGGGTCACTCCCAGCAAATTGATCGGATGCTTGGCTTTGGCGATCCTGGTCGTGAACTGAGCCAGGAAGGAGTGGCTGATGTCGGAGAATTGGGTCACCGAGCCCTGCGAGAGGTTATTGAACCACCGTATTGCAGGTCCCGCTAGGGTGACCGGGAAAGCACGGCACCTTACCTCGTCTCCCACTCCTTTTAGGTTCATCCTGGCCTCAAAGGCCGTGAGGTGTTCCAATGGGTCTTGCGTTCCGTCGTACCTCATGTCCGTTGGCTTGTCAAAGTGTTTTGGTAGCCGGACTTCGAGTATGGAACGGTGGAATGGGGTCGCTCCCATTATTACGGGTCCTCGTGTTCCCGTCGTTCTTCCCTCGTCACTTTCCCGACAAGTGTCCTCATTTCCGCGGTTCCTGGTACGCTGCCTCTCGCGTCTGGCGTAAATGACGGGGTCATGACGTCTTCTCGCGCGCCCTCTCCCCCGGTGCTTTCGGATTCAGCTTGGGGGCTAGGCGTGCGCCTGGAGCGACTCCTGGAGCGAGAGCGGGAGTGACTCTGCTTTGGGGTGTATTGGTCGCGTTCCCTATCTGCTAGCCAGCGCTCCAAGTCTTGCATCCTGTGGCGTAGCTCTTGCATTATTCTGGCGTGGTTGTCTCCGGTCCCCCTAAAGGGGCGTCTCTCATGTGATTGGGTTGCGTCCCTCGGAGGTGACCTTGGATGTTGTCGGGTTCCCGTCCTGGCGGCGTCGCCTCCGGGTACGGCCTCACGGCCTGTCTCCGTTTCGACTAGCACGAAGTCCATGGACGAGTCCCCACAGACGGCGCCAATGTTCAGTAAGTCGGTTACCGGTCGGTTCGGGTGAAGATCCTGGGAGATGGTAGGGGCTCGTCAGGTCGTGGACTGCCGGTCAGAGATGTGCGAGGTCCCGAGTACTTTGTGTAAAAAAGGGGGGGTGCCACCTGCGAAGACACTCCGACGCTCTTGTCAGTAAATGTGTAGGCGGAAAGGGTGATGTGATATGTGACGTACCTCGGGGGAAGAGCCAATCTTCCCCTTATATATTGTCAGAGGTAGGCCCTGTAAAGGCAGGCCCACTATTCTCGAGGCGCTCCCTTCACAGCTGTGGGTGAGCTGTTACAGACGCGTGTCCGGGTCGGCGATGGAGTGCCCTATCCCTGACCGCCCGGGTCAGGTGAAGATCGGGTCGGCCCAAGCCAGCAGAGGGTTTGGGCCAGGCCGTAACATAATATAATTTAAATTTATAAAATTAAAAATAATTCACTATTAAAAGATATTAATATTAAATAAATTCATATATAACAATAATACATAATATATAATTCAGGATTACACTAATTTGTAAAATTACTTAATACAAAGTAAAACATAATTAAACTCTATAGTTGACGACAAGCATTGTGAAATTGCCATATATGTTCAATCAAGTCCTCTTTCAATTGTCTATGCTGCTGTCTATTTCGAAGTTAGGCATTTCTTTGGAGAAATTGATGGTATAGTGCAAAATCTTCTTCTCCCAACTGAGGTTGTGATAAGCCATTTTCGACATCATCATACTCTAAGTCTTGAGCAAAATTTCCTGCATAAGTGTCTCTTTCATCCTCAACAATCATATTATGCAATATAATACAAACTCTCATTATGTTGGCAAGCTTTTTCTTTTCCCAAAAGTGAGCTGGACCACGTATAATTGCAAATCGTGCTTGCAACACTCCGAATGCTCGCTCCACATCTTTTCTTTGTCCTTCTTGGTATTGTGCAAATAACTTGCGTTTCTCCCCTTGTGGCTTTGAGATTGATTTGACAAATATGGCTCATTCAGGATAAATACCATTTAGAATATCATCGAACACTGGAGAACGATCTAACACGTTGATATCGTTATTTGAACCAGAAACTCCAAAGAACGCATGCCATATCCAAAGGTCTGAAGATGCTACAACCTCAAGTACTATGGTTGCAATCCCACGATAACCACTCATGTACATATCTTTCCACGCCTTTGGACAATTTTTTCATTGCCAATGCATACAGTCAATGCTACCCAACATGCCAGGAAAGCCACGACAAAGAAGTTGGACTAACATTTTCGATAGAGGGGTTAAATATGGAAGAAAATGGAAAATGTGGTGTTTGTGAATTTTGATTTTGCGGTTGGAATACAGGAAATTGATTATTATAAGGAGCTTGAAAATTGAAATTAGAAAGAATTTGTGGATTTGGATTTTGAAATGTATTCGGTAGTGTGAAGTTTTGATTTGGAACTTTAGAGTTTGAGGTTTGAGATTGTTGGGTATTTGAAATTTGAGAAAAGTTTTGTAAATAATTGAAAAAAGAGTTGAGTTGGTTTGGATCCATTTTTTCGAACAAAAAATAATATTAGCAGAACTTTGATTTCGTAAACTTGGAAGAAGATGAAGAAGAGTAGTAGAAAGTATGAGAATAGAAGTGTATCTAAGTGGTATATATAGAGTAACAAAATATTAATTTATTAATAATAACAATAACATAGTAACGGTTAGTTTTCAACGGCTAATTTTACAACTGCTAATTTAATATAATAATATAAATAATATTCAATATTAATTATGACATAAATAATTAATATAAATTATTAATTAAATAGAAATTTAATTATTTAATCTAATTAATTATTATAATTATTAATAAATTACTTACGATTTAATTATTATTTATTTAATATAAATTATTAAGTAAATAACAATATAATTATTTAATATAATTAATTATTATAATTATTACTAAATTAAGTATTATTTAATTATTTAATATAATTATTTATTATAATATAATTATTTAATATAATTAATTAAAATTTTATATAATTATTTATTTAAATAATAACTTACCAAATGGCAAGTTATTATTGGCCATATCCAGTCCCTATTCAGAGGGACTTAGTTCCATCGAAACTTGTGTAAGGACCAATTCTATTTCTCTCCAACGGAGAGGAACTCGTTTGTGTCAGAAAAGTTTTCAAGGCACTCACAGTTGGAGTTGGTCTAAGAACACATCCAACTCCAATGGTGTAAAAAGTGAAACCCTATTCTGACATAAAAGTGAGAGGAGCCTACTTTTAGGTGTTAGAGGAGGACTTTGCCGGAGACTCTCTTAGAGCAACTCCAATGGAGAAGTTTTCAAATCACTTTTTTTAACACAAAAGAACTCCAACCATTGAAGAGGAGAGAAATAGAGTTTCCGCGCCAGCTTCGAGAAGAGGAAATTCCTCCTCAAAAGGACTTGTGTGTCCAATGATAGGTAAGTTATCTTTAAAATAAATAATTATATTAAATTATAATTATATTAAATAAATAAATAATTAATCATAATAATTATTTAATATAATTATTAATAAATTAATTATGATTTAATTATTTAATTAATTATTATTTAAATAATTATATTAAATAATTATATCTCTATTTAATTTATAATTTATATTAATTATTTAAATTATAATTAATATAAATAATTATATTAAATCATTATTGAATATTATGTATATTGTTATATTAAATTATAATTAATTAAATTTTTTTACATAAAAAAATTAATTTAATTTTTATATATTACAAAATAATTTTTGGATAGGTTGTTTATTTTCATTTATAAAATTTAAAATACTAACCATTTAGACATAATTCATCAGGTGTTGGTAACTTTTCGAACTCATCCCCTCAGACTTTGATACAATCTAATCCAAATTTGTAATATTCAGATTTTGTCAATCCTCGTGGATTAGATACTATCGACCTTAATGATGATGACATTGAAAATCGGAGGCAAGATAGTATTCAACATTGACAATGGAAAGAAGATGAGATGTTAATCAGTGCATGGTTGAATGTTCCAACTGACCCTATAGTTGGTACCGATAAAAAAGGCGAAACATTATGAGTCGAATTCACAGCTACTATGTAGAATTTTGCGTCGACATGACAGGGGGAGTAGTTGAATGTAAGAAACTATGGTATAAGATCAACAAGATAGTTGCACAACTTGCTGGTTGTTACGATCAAGCTAGTCGAAACATAAGGAGTGGTTCGAACGCTGATGATATAAAGGAATTAGCCTATAAGCTTTATTCCACAAATTATTGTCAAAAATTCACTTTTGAGAGGCATTGGAATATGTTTTGTCTGGAGCAAAAATGAAGAAGCCAACTACCTACACAAAGTAAAAGCTCAAAGAGAACCAAAGTCAATGCAACTGAAGCATACTCATCATCATTAAATCCAAAAACATCATTGGCTGAGAAAACGGGTGCGGATTCTCCCGTCGCCCACAAGGATTAAAGAAGAGCAAGAGAAATGGTAAGAAAAAACATAAATGTCTGAAGATCTTATCGAAAAAAAATCATCAGTTGCTAAGAAACTATCTCTCATGGAAGATATTAAGAATGTTAGAGAAAAAAACTAATGTATAGGAAAAAAAAGAGAAGAGAAAAGATGATGGAAATCAAAGAAAATGAGTTACAAATTTAAGCGGCGATGAAAGAATAAGAATTACAAACTCGTATATTAAAGAAATGGAGATAAATGCAAAGGAAAGGGAAATGGAAAGGATGGCTAAGGAAAGGGAAAGAGAATGAATATGCAAATACTTAATGCTGACACGTCTACAATGAGTGAAAAACGACGAACTCTTCATGAGATTGCATGTGAGAAAATAATTAATAAGTGGTTTACTTAATGGTTCCTTGTATGCATAAAGTCAAGTAGTCTGTTTTATTTTTAATGTGTGTTACCATATGTGATGTAGTATGTTTTATTCATTTGTGATGTAACTTTTAAAATTAGTTAATATTATTATGCGATTATTGTTTATGAAAGTGATCGTTGTAAAACTAGCCGTTTTAAATTTAGACAGGAAATTACTAGCTGCTGAAAAACTAGCCGTTGCAAAACGGCTTATCACAACCTCAATTGGAAGAGAAAGATTTTGCACCATACCATTAATTTCTCTAAAAATGCCCAACTTCGAAACAGGCAGCAACATAGACAGTTGAAAGAGGACTTGATTGAACTCATATGGTAATTTCATAATGCTGGTTGTCAACTATAAAGCTTAACTATGTTTTTCTTTATATTAAATAATTTTACAAATTAGTTTAATCTTGAATTATATATTGTGTATTATTGTTATATATAATTTTTTAATATTAATATTTTTTTAATAGTGAATTATTTTTGAATTTAAATAATACTATTTAACTACTCTTCCACCTTAACCCATGACAACAATAAAGAAGTCTCGTGGCCCACAAATTCAGCCCAACATAATACATAAATTCAGTTACAATTTTAGTCTTTATTATTTTATCTTATCTTATCTTTAGTTGTTCTTATCTTATCTTTATTTTCTTTTATCTTTCTTAAGCCAATGCTCTATATATATTTAGTTTTACCTTCATAATACAATTCAATTCAATTCAATCAATCAACAATCAATAAAAGTTTGTTCATCTTTTCTATTCTTTTTCTATTCTTTCAAAGTTTTATCATGGTATCAGAGCCTTGGTATCCTCTTTAAAGAGGATACATAAGCTTTCATCTTTCCGATAAAAAAATCACCCTACTTCTTTTTCAACCTCCTCCCACGATGAATAATCAATCTTTTAATTTAGCTCAAAATCCAACCAATCTCTATTACGTCAATCCAAGTAAAAATCCAACAACAGTCTTGGTTACACTTGTTCTAACAGGAAACAACTATCATTCATGGAGTAGTTACTATGGCCTGTTTGGGCCTTCTTCTAGCAGTTTCATCTCCACCTTCTTCTGGAAGTTTCGTCTGTATTCTGTTTCAGCAGTCATGTCTGCATTCTGTTTCAGCAGTTCAATCTGCATCTATTATAGCAGTTCCATCTGCACTCTTATTGCGCTCCACGTGCCCTCTTTTTTTCACTACAAGAAATAGTGTAATTATCGATGCCAAAAATCGACGGTCAAGTTTTATGTCGATATTTTTCGATGGCTTGTCGTCGATAAAATAGAAAAGGGATGATTACAAATAAAATATTAAAATCGACGACGATGTCGTCTATTATTTTGGCAACCTTCTAATGCCTTAATACTATCGTCACATTACCGACGAAATAGAAGTTGATATTTTTTCCTTTAAAATCGCCGGACTGGTTGTCTATTTTAATAATTAAAATATCGACCATTTTTGTCGTCGATAAATTTAGACGATAGAGATTTCTTTTATAAGCGAAATGAACGGTGTAGATTTATTATATAAAATAGACAGCAAAAGTGTTGATTTTTATTTTAATTAAAATCGACGAGATAGCCATCGATTTTTATCCCAAAAAACATCACTCCCGCGTTTGCTTCCCGCGTCCCTTGTTTCACTCATTTTCCCCAAAATTTAACCCCAATCCTTCAGACAATCAGGGTTCAGAGTGAGGCTTCTTCTCTGCCAATGCCTGAGAGTAGAGAGCAGAGACGAAGTCACGGTCACGGAGAGAGTCAGAGAGCAGAGCTTCTTCTCCTTCTCCTCCACCGAGCCCGCCGCCACGCCATCCTCTTCGTGTACGTTCCTCTCTCTCGCTCTCTCTCTATCACTCTATCACATTGTTATTTGTGAATCTGCATGTAAGTTCTTCTTCTTCGTCGCCAGAGCACGTCACCATCGTAGCTTCTTCTGATTATTATATTTATTTTTGCAATTTTTGTATCTTCTATTTTCATCATGAAATTTTGAATATGCATTTGTTAAACCTAATTAGCGTAATCAATTGATCACATTACTTCAGCTCAACTAGTTTGTTAAACCTAATTGCGTTTGTTTATTTTGCTTTGGTTAATGTGGAATCTAGCTTGTCAAAACTAAATTATATTTTGAAATTTAAATCCCTTTCAATGCTGGCTTACCAGACTGAATTGCACTGCAATATTGATGAAATAGTTAATTAAAACAAATTATTAGACAGAGGAAAAAACAGTAAAGCAAGAGGTTCTTTTAGTTGATCAATTTGCATGATATTAGTTATATAAAAGTAGGGTAAGAATCCGCAGAGAGGGTTGCAAGTAATTAATTGCATATTAGTATATATATAATGTAATGATGATAATAATATTTTGTCTTGCACCGCAGTCACGGTGGCTCTCAAACTTCTTTCATAATTTATCTCAGTTTTTCTTTCTTTCTTTCTTTCTTTCTTTCTTTCTTTCTTTCTTTCAGTTCCTTGAGAGGTTAAAAATCCTCAATCTTAGCCATTCCCAGCACTTGACACAAACCCCTAACTTCTCATTCTTGCCTAGTCTTGAAAAGTTGTTACTAAATGACTGTCCATGTTTGATTGCAGTTTCAGAAACCATTGAACATCTCAAATGCATTCTTTTGATCAATTTGGAAGATTGCACAAGTCTTTGTTTTAGAGCCAAAGAAAAAATGTGTAACCATAAGATAGATTCTATTGTGGAACCAAATTTAGTGCCTCTGTTTTTAATTAGCAACAAGAATTCAGACATTAGAACATCATTTTGTTAATTGTTTAATTAATTATTGATTAAGATTTTATGGATTTTTCTTTTCAGAAACTGAGCACCAATGAGCATGACAATTATTTGTTGCCGGGTGACAATTATTCTGATTGGTTGACCTTCAATTCTGATGGTACTTCTATAATTTTCAATGTCCCTCACGGGAATGGACATGACTTGAAGACAATGACAATGTGCTTGATAATAAATTACACAAAATCTACTATTCAAGTATATAAGTGTGACACACTAGCTTCTGTTGAAGATGACGTGTGGCAAAGCATAATTTCAAGTTTGGAATCCGGAAACAGAGTTGAGATTGTGATTGTTGTTTATGGGACAGAATTTGTTGTGAAGAAGACATCAGTTTATCTCATATGTGGTGAGCCAAATAATGAAGAAATGGAGAACAGTCACGTTATTAGAGGTAAGAATAATGTTGATGATATGAGAATAGTTGAATATATGAGTCATAAAATCATTTATGTGGTATTTAGAACAAGTTAAAATAGCAACCTTCTTAATAAATCTTATTTTGATGACCAAACAAATTCAATGTTATCCATCTTTCTTTTTAATCAGTCTTCTCAAGTTATAGATTCGGTTAACCAGTTCCAACTGGATTGTTTGATGAGATTATTTCTTTGTAAAATACTAGCATCCTTTAACTAACTGATATGCTACCCTATTGTTTGTATTTATTAGGTGGAGTTTTCAAGTTAGAACTATTTTTGCCAGAAGAATATCCAATGGCTGCTCCAAAGGTACTCAAATTATTAATTGCTTTTTTGCTTTTCTATTTTTGTATTATTGTTTTAATGTTTAGTTTTTGCTGAATGGTTACTCACCAAAAAGAAACGATAATGCAAACTATATTTATCAGCTGTATTCAGTTTTAAGATTTTTACCTTTGAAGAACATGGCTTTTGAATAAGACCCTAAAGAAATGCAATTACTTGAATGATCTTATGCTCCATTCTCTGTCTTTTTCTTCATCCTGCTCCTTGTTGAAACTGCAATAATAACTTAGAAACATTCTTGAATACAATGTCTTTGATGAACACGAATTCCTTTCTCCATGAAGTGGAATGTTGATTTTCCTATATGGTCTGAGATAAATACACCACTAAGGTGATTTAATTATACCCATTAGCCTGAGTTGTATGGTTTTGCAGTTTTTCCTTTGAATTTTTTTACTTGCTACTTAAGGTTTAATTCATAGGAGAATGGTACATAGGGTTTGTCTAATCATTCCTAACTGAATTGCTTTGTCCAGGTTCGGTTTCTAACAAAAATATATCATCCTTATGCAGAGTCCTTGGGTGACAATTCTGAAATGACCTGACATTATAAGCTTAGTTGTTGAACAAATCCCAACATTGGTTATTCTGATATCCGGGAGACCCTTACTCTTAGAGCCATAGTTGTTGGAAAAGATTGATTCATTTGTTGCTGCTTGGTTGCCTGGTTCCGAAGCACTGGGAATCGCGGACGTTATCTTTGGCGAACATGACTTCAAGGGTCAATTACCAGTGACTTGGATTCGAAGTGTCGAACAACTCGATCAACCAACCGATAGAGTTAGTTCACAAGAACCCTTGTTTCCTCTTGGTTTCGATCAATCAACCTGTTATCTAATATTCTGTAAATTTTATTTCTATATTTAAAAGTTTATTTTTATTATTTGATTACTATTTTTTAAATAGAAAAAATAATTAACAAATATAGCTATTAAAATCGACGGTAGCGTTGTCGCTTTTTGTTGGTATCTAAATAATTAAATCGACAGCAGTTATGTCGATTTTATTAAATCAAATATCGAAAGAAATGGCGTCGATTTTATATAATAATATCGACGGTAATGTTGTCGATTTTATTGAATCAAATATCGACAAAAATGACGTTGATTTTATATAATAATATCGACGGCAAGGTTGTTGATTTTAGTAAGTAGGTAAAATTCTCAAACTCATATTATAGACGGAAATAATGTCGATTTTATTAAATTATTATCGACGGCCAGACAAGCCGTCGATTTTATTCGAATTTTGAAAAATCGACAAGCTTAATAGTGACCACTGTCGCCGTCTATTTTGCCGTCGATTTTTAATATTATCGATGGCTAAGTTGTCGATTTTAACGATGTTTCTTGTAGTGTTTTATCGCGCTCTACGCGCCCTTTGAAGACCACTCTTATTGCGCCATACGCACCCTCTAAAGATCAATCTTATTGCGCTTTACGTGCTTATTTTTTCTTTTTTTTTTTGAAGATCGCTGCTCAAGCACAGCATCTCCTTTTATATTTTTGCCGTCGGCAGCCGTAGTTCCGCCGCACGCATCTCCCTCTGCATCACCACGTCAGACGCGTCTTCCTCAACAATTTCATCGGAACTTATCCAAGTTGTGGATTATTGACATCTTCCATCCACCAGCTTGCGGGGCGTATTAAACTACTCTTCCACCTTAGCCTATGACAACAATAAAAAAGTCTCGTGGCCCACAAATTTAGCCCAACAGAATATATAAATTCAGTTACAATTTTAGTCTTTATTATTTTATCTTATCTTATCTTTAGTTGTTCTTATCTTATCTTTATTTGTTTTTATCTTTCTTAGGCCAATGCTCTATATATATTTAATTTTACCTTCATAATACAATTCAATTCAATCAATCAACAATCAGTAAAAGTTTCTTCATTTTTTCTATTCTTTCACAGTTTTATCAAATATTATTGTAAAAAAAATAGTAACTATATTAATTTTAATTATTTTAATTAATTAATTAAGTAGGACCACAACAGAGACTAAAATTAATTCCTTCAAACAGAGAAGAGAGAGATGTTTTGAGTTTCTATTTACTATTTATGACGTAAAAGTTAATGTGGAGTTATTTTTTTATGATAGATGGGTCATAATTAGAAACTTGGATGAGTTCCTTACTAAAAATGGTCTTAAGTCTCAAAGCGCTTCAGGGTATGGACTTTGAGTGACTAATAAAATTTTGTCATGTGTTTAGAATAAAAAATGTCAAAATAATATTGTTAATTAGTTAAACTTGAATTGAGAATGTTTATTATTGTTGTTGATTATAAAATTATTTTTTCTTTTGTATTATTAACTTTTAATAGTATGTTATTTTATAATTTATATATTTTAATAATATTACTATGAAAAAAATAGTTTCATAACTATATTAAGTTATTTTATTTTCGGGTGAAAATTTTAGATATGAAAAAGTTTTGGGTGATTTGAATGAAAATGAACTAATTTAATGTAATTACATATAAGTGGATATTGAAGTTATATAGACACAACACACAAGAAACGTGAAATCAACAATGTGACACGTAGACAGCACGTGTTGGACACATGTTCTCTCCATGGTTGCGAAAATCAGACCGGTCAATGAACCGATAAGATAACTGTTCATTAGTTTAATGGTTCGACCGGGGTTTAATCGAGTTTCAACCGATTTTAAATAAATTTTAAACAAAATTATTAAAAATTAAATATATATTTCAAATATTTAAATTCAACAATTTCTATACTAATAAAATTTAAAATTTCACCTTTTTTAACTAAACAAAACTCTAATCATCAAAAATCATAATTGTTAGTTTCAAGATTTTTATCATAGATAAGATTTTCAAAGCACAGCCACAGAAAAAATTCCATTCATGCAATACATACTTGATGACATCTCATGCACTACATACTTGATGACATCTCATATCATAATAATTTTGCTTTCTTACTTACCACTACTACATGATTTATATTTCTAGGACATGAACATCATAGATATTAAGCAATCACAATTCACAATAAAATCCAAACACAGGCTTGAAAACCAGAAGGGGGATTAAGAAAAGTTATATTGTTTAACCAATGATTTGAATAGGCTCAACATCAGGTTTCTTAACTTCTGCCTTGGGAACAGTGGCAGTAAGAACACCATTCTTTATGGATGTCTTCACCTGATCCATCTTGGCGTTCTCAGGGAGCCTGAACCTTCGCATGAACTTGCCACTCACTTACAACATCAGCCATACCCAAATCAGAAAACCAGAAAACCATAGCAACATCATTTTAAAAAATCAACAACTCAACAACTCAGGATAATAAAAAATGATCAAAATCAGTAATTCAATACTATTAACTCAGCAAATCAAGATCACTAAAATTGTAAAACCAACAACTCAATCAGCATTATTAACAAAAGTACAAAAACAAGTAAAAATAATTCAAGCAACAATATTTACTGGAGGAACGGTCATTGAGCTCGACGGCGACATAGAGAGATCGAGAGCTCAACGGCGACACAGAGAGAGGGCTCGACGGCGACAGAGAGAGGGCTCGACAGCGACAGAGAGAGACGACGGCGAGGGGAAGAGAAACGATGATAGCGACGAGTATACCTTCACCTTCCACAGGCGACGATTCTTGATGCCACCACAGTCAGTTCCACTCGGCGACGACAGCACCCTCTATGAATTTGTCTCGCATACACTGCATTACCAGTTCATTGATACACATTTGATGATTTCCAGTTCGCATCACCATCATCGTCATTATTGCGATTTTGTCTCGCCTCTATCATTCTTTAGCTTTGCCTTTTCAGATCTGTGAGTCTACACCAATTCCACCTGCCACCTGTTGTCTGTCTTTGCATTCACGACTACAACCATCATCCTCATTCTCGCTCCCGTTTCTATTTTTTTTTAAAGAATTAGAAGAAAATTATTTCAATTTTTTTTATTTGAATTATTTAACTGATGTTTGAATTAAAGTTGTTAATTTTAATAATTTGAATTGTTGAGAATGAAAAATAAGTAATAAAAGCAGTAGTAATAGTGGTGGTGGTGGTAAAAATTAGTGGTAAAATAATTTTGGTTGAAGTTAAATCTGACTTTTGAGTTAAAAAGATGTGTTTTGTACATTATTATTAAACATAATATAAAATTTATGTATCTTTATGACTATGTTTCTTTGTATTTTTGTATCTGTGTTCATTATTTTGTGTTTATTATTATCAAAGGGAGTCATAGAGAACGCAGTGGTCACATGTTATCTCCCTATTCAACACGTAGAGGGTATATTGTACGATTTTTTGTACATCTACAATGCTAAAAAATATAGATTTTTTCATTGAAATAAAACAAAAAAATTTATTATTTTTCAAAACCCCATTTTTTAACTTTAATCTCTCAAATACGATTTTTTTTATTTAGGGCGAGTTGGTCACACACAGGCGAACTCTAAAAAAATTATAGAGTTCCCGATGAACTTCACTTCAATTTTTTCTAAAATCCATGAAACTCAAATTTTTAAGTCATCATTATGGTATCTAAGAGTATATAGGAGTATACAAAAATACACGTAACAACCATGACTTCTATTATTGGCGGCAATGACAACCATTATCATCGTCTCCAGAAATATAAAGATACACAGGAATAAGGCATATTTAACAAAGATTTTTTTCATTATAAATAAAAAAAACCATTAATTTTCTAATAAAAATATGACTTATTCCTGTGTACTCTTATATATTCTTATATACTTTAGAGACCATGATAATAATTGCCATTCTCCACTGTAAAGCTTAAAAAATTGAGTTTTTGAAGTGGAGTTCGCAGGAATTAAAATTTACCAGGATGCGACGAACTTGTTTTGAATAAAAAAATCGCATTTAAAAAATTAAAATTAAAAAATAGAATTTTAAAAAATAATATTTTTTTATTTTATTTTAGAAAAAAAATCAATAAATATAAATAAGGACTCGAGAAAAATTTTCAATGAAAGTGCTCTGCTCTAACACATTGATTCAACGTTTTCTTTTTCTATTTTTGGCATTGGAATGATAAAGGAACTTAACCCCTTCTATGAGTATAACCACGTACTGACGTACGTAATGAGTTGATCGATATTGACAAAACATGAAGAACTTTATTAGTTTCAATTCATTGGTTTGATGTGAAAGAACAATATGCTTGGTTGAGTTTCCCGTTGATATTTCAGTCAAATCAAGACAATTTAACATAAACTTTGTTTAACTAAGGCATTATTTGGATGCAAAATAGAAAATAAAAAGAAAGAAAATGAAAGAAAAAAAATAAGAGGAAAGAAAATAAGAGGAAAAATAAATTTTTGTGTGTGTTATTTGAATGAAAAAAAAAATGAATGAAAAAAAATAAGAAGATAACTTTTTTTTTTTGATGAAAAAAAAAATAAGAAGAGAAAAAGTTATATTGAGTAAAATTACATTAATATTCTTATCTATATTATATAAAATTATAATTTATATTAAATAAAGGGCAAATTCATAATTAAACTATTATTTACTTTTTTTCATCCATTTTCATCTCATTGTTGGAGAGAAAATTTTTAAATGGACTCCACACTATATTTTTTTTCTCCTCTTAATTTTCTTGGATCATTCAAACAATAAAAAATTTTATTTTTCACTCATTTTCTTTCTCTTTATTTTCTTTCTTCCCTATTTCCCTTGAACCAAACCGCCCGTAAATAAACAGGTCTTCAAATTAAGTGGTATTATTTAACAAAAGTACTTCATGACCGAAATTAGAATATCAATTTAATCGTTTATATATATAATTATTTCCATTCATAAAAAAATTTAGATTTGACTATTAAAAATTTAAATTAATTTAGTAATTATTAAAGTTTAATTATATTTGACAATTTTGATCGAGCACTAATTTTTGTGACATTTTTAATTAAATATCCTAAGTAACAAGATACACTTTAACATGGCTCTAAAAATTAATGTTACCATTTCAACCCTAACTTCTTCTTCTTCATTTGGTGTGATTTCCTCTATTAAAAAGTCTATTTTGCAACATTATTATTTCTAATTAAAGGACTAAACTACCATCTTCTGCGATGAACCAAAAAGCTATACGTACTCAATCTTGGGACTTGGAGCGGGAGGATGTTGCGGCGGTTGGGTGGAGTAGGATGTAAGGTGTGGCCAAGTTGAGTGTTCTTTCTCTTGATCAGATCTCATAATACACTTGTGTTGCTGCTGATGAATGACGTCAGCCACGAGAAGAACAACACTAGTCGTCCAAGCTGAGCTCGTTGAAGAAGAACAAAGACCGAGCAGTGAATGTCGGTGCGGTGAGGCTACTGGTAGAACATGTGACAAAATAGAAGTCTGGCATGGCAGGAAAAGATGATAGCATTGAACAGGAAGTATGGTAAAATACCATTTCCACCCTGTTCCGTTCTGATTCGACCGAGGTCTGTATCTTCCAATCGAGGCTGCTCGGCTCTTGGGAGAGTTATACGTCGTCCGTAAGGTAGCCTTCAAGGATGACCTCGGCACGATGAAACACGGCGGCAGGAGCACCTGCAAAAAGCACTCCGACGCTCAAGTAAGAATGTGAGTTATAAGAAAGTAAGAGAAATAACTTAGAGTGAGTTCTGTGACCTCTTTCTCCTGAGCTATTGGATTTGGTTTTATAGGTGAACAAAGTGCTTTGCTTGTTCCAATAATCGTGGTTCGGTTGGTGAGTTCCGTTGCTGTTGGTAACGGCTAGTGGATAGTGTTTGACTTATGCTTAGTTTTTGGTCAAGTGGTTATCTCAGATATGTTCGTTCGTCTCCGATCTTTATGATCGGTCTTTAGTTCTGATCTTATCTCCGAGTTTATGGGGTACACATCATAACCCCCAAGCTTGTCTGTCTCTGTTTAGGGGGCAGGCAAGCTTTATGCGCTTGGTGTTTCTTGTTGATTTTTGCTTAAGTTGGGCTTTGTTTGTTGGGCTCGTACTTTTAGGGGTCAATGGGTTTTCTACCTCGCTTGGCGCGCTGCGATTAATACGCCTTCCTTGTGTTTGGTTTTTCAAGATTTGTAGCAGTTATGTTTTTATTTTTCCACCAAGTTAGTGGGCCTGGTAATAGTATTTGGTTTGTAGTTTTGGAACTGGTACTTTGTTTCTTCATCTTCTGTCATTCATATCTTCGAGTATGACTTCCAGAGGTTAGTTCCTTCTTCACTTTACTGCTTATTTTTGTTTTTGTTATGGCGAGAGAGAAAGAAAAGAAAACGGCTGTTGAGGAGAAGAAAGATAACCCGTACCATTGGCTTTATGACAATGTGAAGACTCGATCATCTTCGTATGTTGATTCTTCATCGCTGCGTGAGCTCGAGGGTTTGGTTTTCGTAAGAGAGGGCTCTGGTATAGGTGTTGAGTTTCTTTATTGTTTGAGTGATGATAGGGTATTTGAGAGAAGAGGGAATTGGGAGTATTTTTACATGTACACACCTTGTCTGTTGGAATTAGGTGTTAAATTTCCCTTTTCTTCATTTGAGTGTAACGTATTGACTTAATTGAATTGTGCACCGTCTCAACTTCATCCAAATTCTTGGGCGTTTCTTCGTGCTTTCGAGTGTCTGATGGAATTTTTGTCGTTCCCTTGTTCCCTTCCTTTATTTTTCTCACTGTTTCAGTCCAAGGGGGTTAGGAGGGGCAGTGGGTATGCCTAAGTAGTTACCCTGGTCTCTCTTTGTTTTTACTTTATAAGTCTTCCTTTAAAAATTTTAAATCCTTGTTTGTGAAAGTCCGGTCGAAGGAGGCCGATTACCCTTTTTACCTTGATGACGAGCTTATAGAGAGGTTTCCGTTGTATTGGTGTTTGGAGCCCTGTCAGATTCTTGAGGCTACTGAGCGTAGTGTGGAGGAGGAATGTGTGTTAGAGTTTTTGATAGAGTGTTTTGCTGATGGGGTGTGTTTGTCTATTCCTGAACTCCTACGATTGCATGATGCTGGTGACAATGAGGGTCTGAAATCCTATATAGGTAATGATAGTTGTTGTCTTTTCTGTTGTTTATTTACTTTATTTGTTTGCTACTTTTCTTTGTACAGGTGGGCGAGCTCCTTTACTCGATCCTTCCCGATTTCAATCCTTTTTGAAGAAGAAAAAGGAAAAGGACGCTGGTGTTTCTGGGACTGTGAAGGAGGCTAGTGGGGAAGCTGCTCAGTCCGCTGCTCAGCCTACCTCATCATTCAAGAGGAAAAAGGTGGAAACTGATCAGTCCCTCGAAGTTATTTCTGAGGGTGAGAGGGATGTGGCTGGTGGTGGTAGGTCTGTGTTTGATCGTCAGAAGCGCCTTCATGGGTTCATACCTGGGACGAACCCTCACTCTTTGTGGAGCGACCAATTTCCTATTGCTGAGTTATCGGACAGAGTTTCCCAATATCCTGGCGATATGCTCATGACTCACCGTATTGGTATGGAGGGCTTGGAGAAATTCATTCAGGTCGGTTTCTGTGTTATAATCGTCGTTTGTTTTTATTTTCTCTTTGTTGATAACCTTTGTGGTTTGTAGATTGTTGCCTCACGCCTTATGTGTGTTGGTCGTACTACTGAGTTAGTTGGTGCTGAACAGCAAGTTGTTGTGGGGGAAGGTTACTGATCTGGAGAAGTCGCTAAAAGAGAAGGATATTGCTATGGAGAAGGTGTCTCTGGAAAATGCCGAGATATCGGAGAAGGTGAAGTCATCTGAAGAGGAGGTTTCTCGTCTCAGAGACCAAATCCGACTTCTTCAGTCCGAGATTAAGGATAGTGATTTGGCTAAGGGGCAACTGACTTCCCGAGTTCATGAACTCGAGGAATTGGGAATGGAAATGTTTGCCTCCGGTTTCGACCGAGCTGTTAGTCAGATTGCTGCTCTGGCACCTGAATTTGATTGTGCTCGGATGGATGTGACAAAGGTTGTCATTGATGGAAAGTTGGTGGTGGATGGCACTGTGGAGGACCATGACAAGAATGTCCCTCCTTCTTGAGTTGTTTTTATTTTATGTGTGTTTTATTTGTAATGATAACTTATTTCGTTTTGTCTGGCCGAGCTATGGTCGGATTGATGTTTTGAGAACACTTGGTTCTTGTTTGACTTAAAGTAAGCATTGATCGTGGCTAGGCCACCTTAATGATATAGTTATTTCGATAGTATGGTATGTTAAATAGTAGTGTAAAATTGTTGAACAAATAATCGGTTGAATTTGTTTGATTTGGGCGTCCGGCTTCATTAAAACCCTCCTTAGGTAAAACCCTTTTTGGGAGAAAAAACCTCTAAGGGGGAAAAAGAGTACCTTCATCCACGAAATGTACAATTTCTATGACTTGTACAACTTTAGTGAAGAGATGTTCTAATTCCCTGAAATTGGATTGCCTTGTAATGTTTGCAGCTGGTAAGCCCCCATTCCGAGCACTCTGGATACCCGGAATGGTCCCTCCCAGTTTGCGGCGAGCTTTCCGTGTGAAGGAGGTCGCCTGGCTTCTTCTGTTTGTCTGAGGACTAAGTCGCCCTCCTCGAACGTCTTAGGCACCACTTTTTTGTTGTGCCTTCTTTCTGCTAGTTGTTTCTAAGCCCTTTGTTTAATGGCGGCAATTTCCTGGTCCTCTTCCACTAGGTCAAGCACGGCATTTCTTGTGTTTATGTTGTGTTGTTCGTCGTATAGGTCGGCTCTTAGCGTGGGGACCCCGACCTCTACCGGGATTAATGCTTCCGACCCATAGACTAGCTTGAAGGGTGTTTCGCCCGTTGTTGTTTGTATTGTGGTGTTGTAACTCCACAGTACTTCTGGTATTAGCTCCGCCCATTCTCCTTTTGTGTTATCGAGCTTTTTCTTTATTGCCTGCAGTATAACTCAGTTAGCAGCTTCGGCCTGCCCATTGGTTTGTGGGTGTTTGACCAAGCTAAAATGGTGTTGTATATTAAATTTTTGTAAAAATGAGCCGAGCTTATTATCTGTGAATTGCCGACCATTGTCTGATATTATTTCCTTTGGTATTCCAAATCGACATATGATATTTTTTCATATAAAAGATCGTACCTTTTCTGCTGTTATTTTTACTAACGGTTGTGCTTCTATCCATTTTGAGAAATAGTCTATTGATACTAAAAGAAACTTTACCTGACCTGGAGCTATTGGGAATGGGCCGAGAATGTCGAGCCCCCATCTGTGGAAGGGCCAGCTTACCTCCATGCTTCGGCCGGTTTTGTAGAGATGGCTGCATGCTTTTGACATTTGTCGCATGTTTTGACTTTTGTCATGCAATCCCTGTTCATGTTCGGCCAATAATATCCTGTTCGGATAATCTTTGCGGCGAGAGCCCGGCCTTCGATGTGGTTCCCACAGACTCTTTCGTGTATTTCGTCTATCACCTCTTTTGCCTCATCTTTGTTCAGGCATTTTAGCAATGGTTGTGAGAAGCCGCGCCTGTATAGCTCTCCTTCTATGTTTGTGTAGAGGCTTGCTTTTTGTCTGATGTGTTGCGGGTTGAGCTCGTCTCTAGGAATGATACCTGCATTGATGTATTCAAGGAAATGTGTTCTCCAGTCTCGGAGGTGGTTAATGTTTGTTATAGATAATAGTTCAATGCTGGGTCTTTTAAGTGTTAATTATGATAGTGCTGATGTCTGTGTGTCCGCCCTAGTGGCGGCAAGTTTTAATAATATGTCTGCTCTAACATTCTCTTCTCTATGTACGTGTAGAATAATGAATGAGCTGAACTTTGAAATGAGATCCTTTGCTATGAGCCAATATCGCTCTAGCAAGGGATCTTTTACCTGAAATTCTCCTAGGATTTGTTGCATCACTAAGAGGGAATCACAGTGTGCTGTCAGACTTTTTGCTTGGAGATCTAGGGCGAGCTTGAGTCCTGCTATGAGGACCTCATATTCGGCTTGATTGTTTCTTGCCAGGAAGTGGAACTGGAGGGATTGCTCGGCCACCACCTTGTCTCCTTCTTTCAGGATTATCCCGGCTCTGCTTCCTCCTCGGCTGGACGCCCCGTCCACATGTAATTCCCAAGATTTGTTGTGTTCGTTTTGGGTTAGTTCTTAGATGAAGTCTGCGAGGATCTGTGCTTTTAGTGCCGACCTTGGTTGAAATTGGATGTCGAATTCTGAGAGCTCGATAGACCATTTGGTCAGACGTCCAGCCAGTTCTGGTTTTGTCAGTATCTGTCTTAGTGGTTGGTTTGTCCTTACTACGATTGTGTGGCTTTAGAAATAGTGCCTTAGTCTTCTTGCCGTTGTTACAAGTGCTAAAGCTAGTTGTTCTATCCTCGGGTACTTCTGTTCTGTTGATTGCATGACTCTACTAACAAAGTATACTGGCTGTTGTGTTTTTCCTGTCTCAAGGACCAGAGCCGAGCTTATAGAATAATTAGAAACAGATAAGTATAAGTATAAAGGTTTACCGACTTCTGGTCTTTGCAGCACAGGTGGTGATGATAGAATGGTCTTGAGTTCGGTGAACGCTTTTTCGCACTCTTCTGTCTATTGAAATTTCTTATTCTTTGATATTGTTTGGAAGAAATGATATGATCGGCTTGAGGCTGCTGGCAAGAACCGAGATAGTGCTGCTACCTTTCCTGCTAATTGTTGTACCTCTTTTACTGTTTTAGGGCTCGCCATTTTGAGTATCGCCTCACATTTCTCAGGGTTTGCTTCAATTCCTCGTGAGGTCAGCATGAATCTGAGAAATTTGCCTCCTTGTACTCTGAAGGCACATTTCTCCGGATTGAGTCTCATGTTATATGCTCGGATCTGTTCAAATACCTCCCTGAGGTCGTCGCAGTGTGATTTTTGCTGTGTAGTTTTGGCGACCATATTGTCCACATAGATTTCCATGTTCCGACCAATTTGGTGACGGAACACTTTGTCCATCAGCCGTTGATAGCTTGCACCTGCATTCTTTAGACCAAATGGCATTACTCTATAACAAAAGTTTCTATGTTCGGTTATAAATGCTGTTTTGCTTTGGTCTTCCGGATGCATGAGGATCTGGTTGTAGCCAGAGTATGCATCCATGAAGCTCAAGCTTTTGAAACCTGATGCACTGTCTACGAGTTTATCGATGCAAGGTAAAGGGTAAGCATCTTTAGGGCATGCCTTATTTAAATCTGTAAAGTCGACGCACATGCGCCATTTACCTGAGTTTTTCCTTACCATTACCACGTTCGAGAGTCATGTGGTGAATCTAATTTCTATGATGAAGTTAGCTTTGAGAAGCTTTCCTATTTCTTCTAGGGCTACCTTTGACTTTTCTGCCCCGAGATTCCTTTTCTTTTGAGCTATGGGTCGGCTTGTTCTATTAGTGGCGAGCTTGTGGCAGATAATGTTTGGGTCTATACCCGGCATGTCTGCTAGGGTCCAGGCGAATAAGTCGGCGTTGTCTTGTAGTACTTTTATGAGTTCCGATCTTTCCTTTCCATGTAGTGCTTGACCGATGTGTGTGACTTGATCTGGTTTTGACGTTAGTGGAACAGCCTGGAGCTCGTCTACTGGCTGAGGCCTTTCTTGGGTGTCTTCTCGAGGGTCAAGCTCCGCTAGGGACAGTACCTCATTCGTATTGTGGATTGCTTTGACTTCTTGTTGGGATTCTTTTCCTTGAGCCGACTTCTTCAGGCTTGCGTTGTAGCATTGCCGAGCTTGTCTTTGATCTGAGTGGAGTGTCGCTATCCGTCCGTCTTGTGCCTGAAATTTGACACATAGATGGAAAGTTGAAACTATTGCCCTGAACATGTTCAGGGCAGGTCTTCCGAGGATAATATTGTAGATTACCACTGGGTCGTCTGAGTGTGGTGCGGCCGAGCACATGTCCTCCTTGTTGAAAGTGATTTCTAGGTCGGGTACATTGTTGTTGCTGTATAGTGTTGTTCCTTCGATTGCCAGCATTGTACGGTAGCTACGTTTCCTTGCCGATGTTGTTTCTCCTCCGCCGGCGAATCCTCCGAATATGCAGTTTATAATCCTTTTAGGTGGGATGTTGTTTGACCATTTGTTGGCTTCCTTGTTTCCCGAGGTTTGTTGACGTTCTTCCTTGTCCGTATCGTTTTCTTTATGCTTCCTTCCTTCGATGTACCTATCTATGAGGCCTTGCCGAGCCAATCTTTCTAATAGATCTTTGGCTATCACGCACTCGTCGGTTGTGTGCCCATACTTTTGATGGAAAGCACAGTGTTTACTTTTGTCGACGAAGCGCTGATCTTGGTAGCTTCTTGCCCTTGCTGGTGGTTTTATGATCTTGGCGTTGAGAATTTCTTTAATTATCTTTTCCCTTCTTGTGTTGAATTTGGTGTAGTTGTCAAATTTTGGGGTCAGTCTGAAGGGCTTTCTGGGGTCTTTGACATTTTCCGACTTTGTGGTTCTGTCATCCTCTCTCTTTGGTTGTTTTTTCTCTATTTTTTCGGCTTTGCAGAGTTCTTCAATCTCCATTTGTCCTGCCGCCCTTTCTCGGAATTCTTCCAATGTCTTCGGCTTGGTTACCGCGATTGTTTCCCGAATTTTCCGGGTCGGAGTCCGGCCTTTAGGGCATGCAAGTGGACGGCTGGATCTAGATTGGGTATCTCCATGGTTGCTTCTGCGAATCTGGTCAAATAGTCTTTCAAGCTTTCATGAGGACCTTGGCGAATGGTGCCGAGGTAG
The DNA here is from genome assembly GCF_003086295.3 of Arachis hypogaea. Classification (NCBI taxonomy): domain Eukaryota; kingdom Viridiplantae; phylum Streptophyta; class Magnoliopsida; order Fabales; family Fabaceae; genus Arachis; species Arachis hypogaea. Next base: position 25,376,650 of record NC_092049.1, read on the forward strand.
TCTGATCCGTGTACCTATATCTGTGCTGCAGTGAAGTAGTCTATGAAAGATTTTGCCAGTTCCTCAAAAGAGGAGATTGATCCTGCAGGTAATTTTGAAAATCAAAGTAGGGCAGTGCCATCGAGGTAAGTAGGGAAAGCTCTGCAAAGAACAGGTTCGTTATTAGGGCCATTAAAGAACATCATAGATTGAAATTTCTTAATATGAGCCCAGGGGTCACCAATCCCCTTATATGGCTCGAGTGAGGAAGGTAGTGTGAAGTGTTTTGGCATCTGGTAGTTGGTGATATCCTCAGAGAACAGGTTGTCCAGGGTCAGCTTCTCCTTTGGTGGGTCTACACTTAGTAGGTCTGCGTTGCCTTTTCCTTTCGAACCGTTTTCTTCGCGTTTACTAGCATTACTTTGGGTGGAAAGTTCGGCAAGTCTTTTGACTTCCGCTTGCAGCTCGGCCATCTGGGCGATGAGTTCAGCCTGGGTGAGTTGGTGAATCCCATTGTCGGCCATACTCGAAGGTTGGGTAACCCTGCGTAAAAAAGAAATACAAACTGCAATGTAGAGAAATAGTGGGGTTAAATTAACTTTTCGGCCACACGGTGGGCGCCAAATGTTCCGTTCTGATTTGACCGAGTTCTTTATCTTTCAATCGAGGCTGCTCGGCTCTTGGGAGAGTTATACGTCGTCCGTAAGGTAGCCTTCAAGGATGACCTCGGCACGATGAAACACGGTGGCGGGAGCACCTGCAAAAAGCACTCCGACGCTCAAGTAAGAATGTGAGTTATAAGAAAGTAAGAGAAATAACTTAGAGTGAGTTCTATGACCTCTTTCTCCTGGGCTATTGGGTTCGGTTTTATAGGTGAACAAAGTGCTTTGCTTGTTCTGATAATCGTGGTTCGGTTGGTGAGTTCCGTTGCTGTTGGTAACGGCTAGTGGCTAGTGTTTGACTTGTGCTTAGTTTTTGGTCAAGTGGTTATCTCAGATATGTTCGTTCGTCTCCGATCTTTATGGTTGGTCTTTAGTTCTGATCTTATCTCCGAGTTTATGGGGTACACATCACACCCCAATATAAAAAATAATTTGCAATTCAATTCTGTTGGTGGTGCATGTAATTTTATTTTGATATGGGAATAAGTAATCGCAGGGTCCAATTACTTTGTAAGTTAGATTTTTAAAATTTTTTTTGATATCAAATCGGAGGATCCGATTTGTTTGTTGTGATTTTTAAAAAAAAATTCATAAATAGGAGGGTCCTATTTTTGCTCTTAATAAATCGCATGGTCCGATTTCTATATTTTAAATAAAAAAGTTCCACATTTGAAACAACACCTTTATCATCCATAATCCTAAAAAACATCATTTCCACCTCAATATCAAAAATAATTTGCAGTGGCGGGGTTCATTTTAATTAAAAGTTACATATTTTAATTGTATCTAATTAAACTATTATTTATTTTATTTTACAAATTTTTGTTAATTAAATGAATTATTTTTGTATTAAAATATATCTTGTCTCGTAGCTTACTTAACTAATCACATCACTCTAAAATTAGCGTTTAGTTAGAATTGTCAAACGGAATCAAACTTTGATGATTATTAAGTTTAAATTTTTTATGATAAGTCTTATCAGCCTCTTGATTTTTATCAGAAATAATTATTTAATATATATATATTAAAAATAACTAATTATTAAAATAATTAAGTGTTTTATAATAACATACGTAATTTAATTTATCATAACAAAATGAATAATTAATTTTTTTTATAACAGCGCAATACAGTTTTTACATAAACATCATATATATATATAATGATTTTAACAAAAAAATTTGTTTATATAAAAATAAGTTTTGAAAACTGTTCGGTGGTCGGGTACCGGACGATTTGGGTTGGTTTCCTAGTTGATGAGGGGGAGGTCTCGCCTGGTTGTGAGTTACTGGGTTGGAGTAAACGACGTCCCGAGCACTTCGTGTGAGGAGGGGGGTGTCACCTGCAAAGACACTCCGACGCTCTAGTAAGCAAAGTGTGCAGGTGAAAAAAGGGTGAATGGTATGTGACGTACCTTCCCCATATATACCGTGTCAGAGGTGGGCCCATCAAGGATAGGCCCACCTTCCTCGATGCTTCCTTCGCACAGCTGTAGCAAAGCTGTCAGGGACGCGTGTCCGGGTCGGCGACTGAGCGCCTCGCTCCTGACCATTCGGGTCGGTGGTGCTCGGGTCGGGCCGGCCTGCAAATGGTTTGGACCAGGCCGTAACAGTGCCCCCAACGCACCAGCAATGATCGTGAAGGTGGTTGGTGGCGTGTTATCTCTTCTTATGTGTGTTGTCGCCAAGTCGGCCGCCCGTGGAAGGGACGTGCCTCTTGCGCGCGTGTCTATTTGTTGCTGAGGTGACCGTTTGTCGCCTCGTTCCTCGCGTGGAGCATTAAATGCTCATAATGGGTTAAAAATTCCGCGCGCAAAGACTATTTTGCCCCCAGGCCTTTTGCGCTTCTTGAGTGGCAGTTTTAAACAGTTTTGCATTTGTTCTCCTCTCATATCCTCACTCCAACCATCTCTATCATCTTCTCCTTTTGAGTTCCCAGAGTGTCATTTCTACATTCTTTCGCATTCGCTCTTCTTCCTCCTCTTTCGAATCTTCGTAATCAGTTCAGGTAAGCATTCTCTTCGTTCTCTGCTTCGTGTTTATTTTGTTGTTCTTCTGCATGCATGTTGTTTGCTTGATTTTGTATGATAGATGGCCTTTTAGTGTCAAGTAGGTGCATTAGGGGGGTTACCATTCCAGGGTAGGCTTTTGTTTGGATTTTGCTTTTAGCCATGTTTGATCTTAGCTGTTGAATAGGACAAATGTAGTTTCTGGGCTTTTTCCGGACTCCCGACCTCATAGACTAACCGAGTGGTACCCCCACTGTAGGTATGCCTCGCGTCATTTCTCGGGCCTCTCCTTCCGTCGCGAATTACGACCCCTACGCTTGGGTGACTTCCGACGTGAAGGACTCGCCGAATCAGATGGGCGAGGAGGAGCTGACGGAGTTCCGACAAGGCGAGTACTTGTGCAGAGGGACAGACGAAGAAGCCAATTATGACGTCTTTGTTCCTGCCCCCAATGAATGACTATATGAGCTTAACTTCCATTCTCCTCGGGTCCCCGAATGTATCTGGTTTTATAAATACATGTTCACCCAGGTAGGGGTTCGTATCCCGTTTTCTCCTTTTCAAATGGCGCTTCTTAACCGGATCTCCGTGCGCGCCGTCGCAACTGCATTCGAACAGTTGGGCTTCTATTTGCTGTTTCGAGATGGTATGTGAATACTTAGAGTTGCCGGCGTCCGTTGACGTCTTTCTCTTTTTCTTCAACCTCACAAATCCTTCGAAGGAGGGGAAAGCGAGGAAAGGGTTCATGTCCTTCCGATCTGCCCAGGATCGGAGGATTTTCGGCTTGTTCGAGGACTCTTATCATGGGTTTAAAGGCAAGTATTTTAAGGTGCGTCCGGTCAGAGGTTGTCACCCCTTCTGGCTGTCGTTAGAAGGGGAACGCCTCATCCCAACGTACTGGAGCTTCGGGGCAGGATCTAACACTTTCATTAAGGTGACTTATAAGGGGATGTCCGTTGTGGACAAAAAGGTCGCCGATGTATTGTTGGCTTTTTTGGGAAGAATCATGTGAATCCCCACCTGTTAATGGGTGATCGGGAGGTCGCTAGAAATTACATTTATGAGTTGTTTTGCCTTGTATTTTTGCGTTTCTATTCATTCGCTTGGTTGTGCCGGTTTCACGACTAACTTGTTTACTTGTTTGTTGCAATGGAGATGTGTGCTTCTGTGACAGGGCTTGAGGACTTGTTCAAGACTTTCTTGGCAAACAACGATGAGGAGGAAGCTAAGAAGGTTGACGGGAAACCGGAGGACCCTCCTGAGAATAAGGATCAGGCGACGCCGTCACCCCGTGATACCGAGGTGACGGATAAGAACTCTGACGGGGCGCGCGTTTCTCCTATCCGTGAGGAGACGGCCGGCCCCGAGCACTCGACCTCCGCTCAGCAAGAGGATGACGATTTGAAGCTTATCCCTACCCCCAAAAGGCAAAGGGCATCCTCCAGCCCAGAAGGGGTTCTCACCGTAATGGAGCGGAACTTCGACGCCGGGACCTTTATAGATTTGCAGCTGCTTCCCGGCACAGAGGATCACTTCCTTGGCACCGAGCTTGCGGGGCAGGCGAGGTGGATGTACCGTACCCTTCTCCGCGGTGCCGCAATAGCTCGGAAGGCTGAATTCGAGTTGTCGGGGATGCAGTCGCTGCGTAGGAAGCTCGAATCTGCTGTCAAGGCCAATAATGAATTCAAAACTCAAGTTGAAACGCTTTGGGAGCAACTGTCTGAGACGGGGAAAAATCTTAAAGCTGCTGAGGAGAAAGCCACGTCTGCCGAGGAGATGCTGAAGGCCTCCGATGACACCGTGTCCCGTTTAACCGAGCGGGAGATGACTCTGGAGAGCCAACTTAATGCCGCGCAAGGTCAGGTGGTGGCTTTGGAGAAAGAGCGTGACGTGGCCGTCTCGTCGGCTAAGGCCGCTCAAGATGAGGTTGAGGAGCTTAAGAAGAAACATAAGGTGACTAGAGAGCAGGGAAAGAACGCGATCTTCATGACTGAGGAGGCCCTTAAGGCCCAGTGAAGATTGTGGCTCCCGACTTTGATACGTCGGCAATTGGAGTTTTCAAAACAATCTAGGATGGCAAGATTGTTGACATGCCCAAGAAATGAGTTACTGTACCTTATGCTTTTGTATGGATTTGTGGTTTTGTTGTAGAACTTGTGAAGCTTACTTCGTTATACATTAAGAGTCGCTTGGTCGGCTTGTGATTATCGTCTTCTTTGCTTGTCTGATAGCATTTTTGTTTTGTTTTGTTACCATTTGTCGGTGTGAGCTTTCCGCTCGTGTTTATTTACCGTTGCATTGGTAATTCGGCGAAGCCAGGTCATGGCCTTGCTATCATTGTAGCCGTTTGTTATGGCTTTAACTTAGGTGGCTCCCGGGATGATCAGTCCCGGGGTGCCGTATCGTGGTTCCGTTTAATGCGTTGTGGAACTTGTTGCCGTGTGATGTGTAAGTAAGGAAAAAAGAACAATAGAGAGGTAATTTTTTGACAAGTAAACATTAATCGGTAATTAAACAAGTCTATTACCGTAGCGAGTACAAAGGTAAATGATTAAGCTCGTTAGATCGCCTGGCCGGCGCACTTGAGCTAGGAGTAAAACCTTCTCAGGTTACTTGCGTTCCAAGTTCTTGGGATCTCCCTTCCATCGAGCTTCTCTAGTTTGTAGGCGCCCTTGCCTATCACTTCTTTGACTCTGTAGGGGCCTTCCCAGTTCACCGCCAGTTTACCTTCTCCTTGGGTCGGTAGCCCGATGTCGTTGCGCCGTAGGACAAGGTCGTTTTGCTCAAATTCCCTCTTGAGTACTTTGGAGTTGTAGCGTAGGGCCATTCTTTGTTTTAGTGCTATTTCTGACAAATGGGCTATCTCCCTAGCCTTGTCTGCTAAATCTTTTTCCACCGCTTCCTCTACTCCCTTCAGAAGTAATCGTGGGCTTGGCTCGCCGATCTCAACGGGTATCATTGCGTCCACTCCGTAGGTCAGGCGGAAAGGGGTTTCACCTGTGAAGGATTGCTCGGTTGTTCGGTAGGACCAGAGAACCGAGGCGAGTTCGTCGGCCCATGCCCCTTTTTTGTTGTCCAGCCGCTTCTTGAGGCCTAGCAAGACGACTTTGTTTGTGGCCTCAACTTGACCGTTTGTCTGGGGATGTTCTATTGAGGAGAATTTCTGCTTTATGCCCAGGCCGGCAAGGAACTCCATGAATTTCTTGTCGGTGAACTGTGTCCCGTTGTCAGAGATGACGACTTCCGGTATGCCAAATCGAGTTATCATCTGTCTCCACATGAACTTTCGACAATTGGCTGAGGATATGCTCGCCAGTGGTTCAGCCTCTATCCATTTGGTGTTGTAGTCGATGGCGACTATGAGGTATTTGACTTGCCCCGGGCCAACCGGGAAAGGTCCGAGTAGATCGACTCCCTATTGTGCGAAAGGTCGGGAGGACGTTAGCAGGCTTTGTTCAGTTGCCGGCGCTTTGTGGAAGTTGGCGTTCTCTTGGCACTTGACACATTTCTTTACGAACTCTTTTGAGTCGACCATCATCGACGGCCAGTAATATCCAGCTCGGATGAGCTTTCTTGCTAGGGATTTGCCCCCAATGTGGTGACCACAGCATCCCTCGTGGACTTCTCTGAGTACGTAGTCCGTTTGGTCGGGATGAAGACACTTCAGCAAGGGCTGGCTAAGTCTCTTTTTGAATAGTTGGCCTTGTATGATCTCATATCTGGCCGCCTCCCTTCTCAATGCTTTAGCTTCCTTCTCATCTTCAGGGAGTTTTCCGTTTTCCAGGAAGTCAGTGATGGGGTCCATCCATGAGGGGCCTATCTTTGTCAGGTGGAGGGCGACTGCCGGTTCCTTTATCATTCCTTGAATGAGGGATCTGTTGCCCACCCCCGGTTTCATGCTTGCTAGCTTAGATAGGAGGTCTACCCGTGTGTTCCTTTCCCTTGGAACGTGTTGGACTGCAACCTCTTCGAACTGTTTGGCCAGCTCTTTGACCTTCTCCAAGTACTTTTGCAATAGCGAGTCCCTAGCTTGGTAGCTTCCGTTCACTTGCGAGGTAACGACCTGTGAGTCGCTGCACACTTCCAACCTCGTAGATTTGACTTCCCGAGCTAAGATCAAGCCGCCCAGAAGGGCCTCGTATTCCGCTTGCTTGTTTGATACGGGAAACTCGAACTTGATTGATTGTTCGTATATGACCCCGGCAGGGCTTTCCAGGATGATTCCTGCGCCTCTGGACGTTTGGTTGGAGGCTCCGTCCACATGGAGCTTCCACCGTGTGCCCGCTTCCTCGGTCGGATCTCCTGTTACTTCCACTAGGAAGTCTGCCATTGCTTGTGCCTTAATCGCATGTCGAGGTTCATATCTCAAATAGTATTAAGATAGCTCAATGGCCCAGGTCATCATCCTTCCCGCTAAATCGGGTTTTTGGAGCACTTGACGAATTCCCTGGTCCGTTCTCACGACCACCTGGTGACTTTGGAAGTATTGCCGTAACCTGCGGGAAGAGGTCAGGAGTGCTAGTGCCAGTTTCTCTAACTTGCTGTATCTCAGTTCTGCTCCTTGCAGCGCTTTACTCACAAAGTAAATCGGTTGTTGAGCTTTTCCTTCTTCCCGCACCAAAGCCGCTACCACCGCTTCTTCCGACCTCGGGCTTACCGAGTACAGGTGGCGTTGCAAGGATCTCTTTGAAGTGATTGAACGCTTCCTCGCACGCTGGAGTCCATTCAAACGCTATCCCCTTTCTCATCAGGTTGAAGAAAGGCAGGGCTTTCGCTGCCGATGCCCCAAGGAAGCGAGATAGTGCGGTGAGCCTTCCTGCCAGTCTCTGAACGTCTTTGATGCAGCCCGGGCTCCTCATTTTAAGTATCGCTTGGCATTTTTCAGGATTAGCTTCCACCCCCCTTTGAGTTATCATAAATCCTAGGAATTTCCCGGCCTCCATGGAAAAGGCACATTTGAGGGGGTTGAGCCTCATGCCGTGTCGTCGGAGGGCCGCGAACACATTTCCTAGGTCGCTTAGGAGGTCCTCAGGGCGAGTGGTCTTGGCCAGGATATCGTCCACATAGACTTCCACCGTCCTGCCTATGAGGTCGCTGAATATCTTGTTCATTAGCCTTTGGTAAGTGGCCCCGGCGTTCTTCAGGCCGAATGGCATTACCTTGTAACAATATATCCCCCTCGGCGTTATGAACGCTGTTTTCTCTTCGTCAGGTCGGTGCATCGGTATCTGGTTATAGCCAGAGTAGGCGTCCATGAAACTTAGGAACCGATATCCCGCCGCTGCGTCGACGAGTGCATCAATGTTGGCCAGGGTGTAGCAGTCCTTGGGGCATGCTTTGTTGAGATCAGAGTAATCTACGCACATCCTCCATTTTTCATTGTGCTTTTTCACTAGAACTACATTCGACAGCCATGTCGAGTAGTCAAGTTCTCGAATAAATCCTGCTTCGAGGAGGCTAGCCGTCTGCCTGGCCACCTTCTTTGCTCACTCTTGTGACATCTTCTTCCTTCTTTGGGCTACTGGTCTGGCCTCTGTCGTCACGGCCAAGTGGTGTGACATGAGCTGGGAGTCTATTCCCGGCATGTAGGCTGGTGTCCATGCAAATAGGTCGTCGTTGGTCCTAATCATTTCCATTAGGGGCCCCTTCAGCTCGTGTGGTAGGTTTCTATTCACGAAGGTGAACTTCTCGTCCGTGTCGCCGACTCTAAACTTTTCCAAGCTCCCTTCCGGCTCGGGTCTGGGCTTGTCTTCGACTCTCGCGTCTAGGTCCGCAAGGAACACTCCTGCTGCTTCCTTCGACTTCTTCCTTAAGGAGAGACTGGCATTGTCACAGGCGACTGCCGTTTCCAAATCTCCTTTTATGGATCCCACGGATCTGTCGTCAGCCACGAACTTCATTATCAGCATCTTTGTGCTGATTACTGCCCCGAGATCATTGATGGTCTTCCTCCCCAGGATGATGTTGTAGGCTGTGGAGTCGTGTAGAACCACGAACTTGGCCATTGCCAAGCCTCGTCCCTGCCCGTGTCCTACTGATATCGGTAAAGAGATTATGCCGTCTGGCTTAATGAAGTGGTCGCCTAGCCCTACGACACCGTGCTGGTGGGTCTTCAAATCGGCGTCCCAGAGTCCCAAAGTGTCGAACACATTACGGAACATGATATTCGAGTCGGCACCGGTGTCTATGAGGATGCGCTTGATGAGGCCGGTTCCCACTCTGGCCGTGATGACCATGGGGGCTTTCCGCGACCTCGTCAAACCACTGGTCCTCCGGGCCGAACGAGATGGGTGGTGACCTCGACCTCTTGGGGTTTTGTGCAGATGATGAAGAGATTGCCAGGACTTTGGCGTCTTTCTTGTGCACCGACTTCGACCTTGGGGGTGCGTCTCTCGCCGTCACAACGTTTACTATGGTGAGACCTTGTTCGTTGTCGTTCTGGTCGTGACGTCGTTTTACCGTGTGAGTCTTGTCCTTTGTCTCTCGGTCGCGATCTCGTCTTCTTGGCTCCCTGATGAGATGGGAGAATTCAGCCAGCTTCCCGTCCCGGATCGCTTGTTCCAGCGCGTCCTTTAGGTCGAAGTAGTCATGTGTCTTGTGTCCATAGCCTTTGTGATAGTCACAGTAAAGGCTTTTGTTTCCCCCTATTCGGTCCTTCAGAGGTCGGGATTTTGACAGAATCCCCTTCTCGGCTATTTGTTGGTAAACTTCTATGATGGGGACGGTGAGAGGAATGTAATTAGTGAACTTTCCGACTCTAGGAAATGGCCTGGGTGTCTTGCTCGGACTGCCGTCCCTGGCGTGTTTCTTCTGTCTTTCTCCGCTCTCGTGATGCCGGGTTTGATTGTAAGAGGGCTGCCATTTGTTGGCAGCCACGACCTGGCTGACTTTTTCATCGTTGATGTACTCCCTGGCTATACATTGGATCTCTTGCATTGTCCACACTGGCTTCGTGGTGAGGTACTTTCTGAAGTCCTCGTTTAGGAGTCCGTTCGTCAGGCATAGGCTAGCAACAGAGTCAGTCAGCCCGTCGATGTCCAAGCACTCATCGTTGAACCGATCTAAATATTTCCTTGTCGGTTCTTTGGATTTTTGCGTCCCTCTGAGCAGATTGATCGGGTGCTTTGCCTTTGCTATTCTGGTAGTAAATTAAGCTAGGAAGGCGTGGCTAATATTCGAAAACATGGCCACCGAGCCCTGCGGGAGGCTATTAAACCACCGTATTGCAGGTCCTGCGAGGGTGACCTCGAAGGCCGTAAGGTGCTCCTGTGGGTCTTGGGTTCCGTCGTACCTCGTGTCCGTTGGCTTGTTAAAGTGTTTTGGCAGCCGGACTTCGAGGATGGAACGATGAAATCGGGTCGCGCCTATTATGACTGGTCCATGCGTTCTCCTTGTTCTTCCTTCGTCGTCTTCCCGTCGACCGTCTTCCCGGTCACGATCTGTGGTGCGTCTCCTCCTGCGCCTGGCATATATGATGGGGTCGCGGCGCCTCCTTGTGCGCCCTTCCTCCCTGGCGCTCTTGGGCTCAGATCTTGGGCTAGCTGTGCGTCGGGAGTGGCTTCTCGGGGGGGGGGGGAACGGGAGTAACTTGATTCGGGAGTTTGCTGGTGATATTCCCGGTCTGCCAGCCGGCGCTCCAGGTCCTGCATCCTGTGACGTAGTTCCAGCATTATTCTGGCGCTATTGTCGCCAGTTTCCCCGAAGGGGCGTCTTTCCTGGGATCGTGTGGTTCGTCGAGGAGGGGATCTCGTGCGCTCCCGGGAGGATGCCACAGAGGCTTCCCCTCTGTGCCCGGCTTCTCGCCCTGCTCCTCCTGGGCCCAGTACAACTTCCATTTAGGCGTGTCCCCACAGACGGCGCCAATGTTCGGTGGTCGGGTACCGGACGGTTCGGGTTGGTTTCCTAGATGATGAGGGGGAGGTCTCGCCTGGTCGTGAGTTACCGGGTTGGAGTAAACGACATCCCGGGCACTTCGTGTGAGGAGGGAGGGTGTCACCTGCAAAGACACTCCGACGCTCTAGTCAACAAAGTGTACAGGTGAAAAAGGGGTGAATGGTATGTAACGTACCTTGGGGGAAGGGTAGGACCTTCCCCATATATACTTTGTCAGAGGTGGGCCCATCAAGGACAGACCCACCTTCCTCGATGCTTTCTTCGCACAGCTGTAGCAAAGCTGTCAGGGACGCGTGTCCGGGTCGGCGACTGAGCGCCTCGCTCCTGACCGTTTCGGATCGGGTGGTGCTCGGGTCGGGTCGGCCCGCAAATAGTTTGGGCCAGGCCGTAACAAAAACGTATCGGATATGGTTAGGTATTTTTTGTTTAAATTAGTTATAAATTACATCGTTTTAAGTAAATTTTATTTATTTTTAAAAATATTTAGATGTGAAATTTAAATCATTAATATGATTATTTAAAATATTTAAATATTTACTTTTTAGTTTTTAATTTAAGATCAATTAAATTTGACATAAAATATATTTTTTGGTTAAAAAATATCATTTACCTTTAAAAATGTGCAAAATTTACTCTTATATAACATACCTACTTAATTGTACCTTTTTCTTTTTTATTTTCGTATTTCATTTCATACTCGTGTTTATACTACTAGTTATAGGTACAAATACTGTGAGACTCGTATTCATGCAAAAATTAAATTGCTAGACATTCAAAAATACATATAATCAAACATTCAGAACTACAAATTCAAATTAACAAAAATCTCATAAAATCCATCATCCAAAAGTATCTTATTCAAGCTTTACAATTCAAATTAACAAAAATCTCATAAAATCCATCATCCAAAAGTATCTTATTCAAGCTTTACAATCTGAATTTCACGAGATTTTTTTCATGCATCAAGTCTTTACTTCTTTATTTTTTGGTTGTTTTTTTAGTTTTATTTTTTTTTTCGATTAAAGTAAATTATGATACTAGCATAATTGGTGAAATTACTGATTTTGGATGTATTTTTTTTATGCAATTTTGTTAAGAAACAAACTAGAAGGTAGTCAACTAATTGAAAAACAGGAGGTCTGTTATTAAAAAAAAAAACTCTCCACTATTTTAATTTTTTAAATTTTAAAACTAAAAATATAAAAAAATTGGCTTAAGTTAGTTTATATTATAGTTGGCTTCCTAGACTTTTCTTTACACAATTCTAAGGATTTTAGTTACATGGTTGTGCTAGTTTTCTGTCTCCTGCTTCTATTTTTCGAAGCAAATTATTTACAATCTAGAGAACTTTACTTCTAGCATGAAAAATTGAATTTAGAGATATTATTTATACAGAATATTTAAAAACTTTTATTTTTATCAATGAAAAAAATAAGAGGATTCAAAATTTTAATTATGACTTGGTATCTAAAGTTAGTAAAATCTTGAAGAAAAATTGAAAAGTTGAGATTAAATTTATTAAAGAGATATCAACTAAGTTGCTAATGTTTTAACAAAATTTACAACGTCTAATAACATTCATCAATTGAAATGAGAGAAGTCTTAAAAAAATTTACCCACACTACTCCAAAAGAACTATGTTCCTAGCTCTTAAGAGTTGTTCTTTTTTTTTTCATATTTTTTTTAAAATCTCTTGTCACAAAAAAAAATACTACATATATCCAAGTTTATAAGAAAATATATGTAAAATTAAAAAAAATATATATTAACAAAAGTAACTCTACGCAAATACAATAACAATAATTAGAGAATTTTATCAAACAATGCTTAGAAAAGACAACAAATGATTACGTACTTCTTGTTCAGAAGGACTTGCACTGTATATCCAAAACGATTGGATTAATGTCTTTTTTTGGAATTCAAACAATGAAACAATATCATGAGGCAATGGTGGAGGAACGATGTTGACGACAGGCGGGAGACGGTAAGCAAGCGGACAAAGTTGCCAATGTTTTAATTACTCTTGTGAGAAAAAGAGCTCCTATAGTTTTTTTACATAGAAAGAAAGTCTTCTTTCAAGTATACAACTTTAGTTTTAATTTTTTTTCCAAAGGCAAATTTATTCATTTCATTAACTTAAGAAATGAGTACAGTGTCTAATTGGGACAAAAGATAGAAAAGTGGGGGTTAACTCAGTGCACATCACCGTGCTACATAGCTTTCTCAAGTAAAGGGAAAATAACAATTCCTAAAAAGGAAAATAAGGTTGAATGGGGTTGCTTAAACAGATAGAGAAGAGGAAAAGTGCTTCGCCAATTGAGCTATTTCTATTAGGGGTCTTGCTATATGCTCAAATAAGAATTCATTGCGAGACTTCCATATCCACCAACAATAGATACCCAACTTTTTCAGCTCCACATTCTCCATCTTCAGATGTTAGAAGTGTGTTTTCTTGTCTTTCCAGCAAAGGTAGAATTGTTCTTTGTCTTCCCCTATTATGATTCCATTAAAAAGGCTTTTGACACAAATTTCTTGTACTCTGATGCAGTGAAATAGGTAGTGCATGATAGTCTCCTCCTCTCCATGGTAGAAAGGACATTGTGGAGTTGTTATTGCAGCTCGCTAATGGAGGTTCGCCATGATCGGAAGGCTCTCTAGCAGGGCACGCCGGAGGAAGAGCAGAACTTTTGGGGGTAATTTCAATTTTCAAAACTCTTTCCATACTTCTTTTCTTGCAACCAATTCTGGAATGAACTCAATTGGTAGGTGATTAAAGTGGTATGCAACTCGATATCCCGATGAGACTTCAAACTGACTAGACTTGTGAAAGAGCCAGTGAGCTTTATCCTCTCCCTCCCTAATTTGAGTTGATAATATCCTTTGTGATATTTGGGTTGGAAAAATATCTTTCACTAATTTTTGGTTCCATTTTCTGTTTGAGCTCATCAATTGACTGACTGTTGCCAGCGTATGCACTGAGGTGATAGTGCTCAACAGTTCTGGGGTGGAGAGCCCTTGCATACGCGGCAACCATGGATCTGAATAGATGCTGATGTTTGTGCCAGAGCCAACTTTCCAGAGGAGTCCCTTCTCAATGACCTTCCTTCTTTCCAAGACACTTCTCTAGCCCCGGAAGGTAAGTTTTCTATCACTGCTTTCATTATGTCAGTATACCTAAAGTATTTTTCTTTGAGCATTCTAACTAGCAGGGAATTAGGCTTCGTTATAATTCTCCAATATTGCTTTTCAAGTAAGGCTAGGTTTTGGGCTCTTAGGTCTTTGAACCCTAACCCCCATCTGACTTAAGCCTTGATAGTTTCTCCCAGCTTACCCATGATATCCTCCTTTCGGTGCCTCTCTGCCCCCACCAAAATTGCGTTAGGATACTGTGAATTTCTTGAATCAACATGTCAGGTAGTTTAAAATATGATAAGGTATATATTGGAATAGCTTCTCCCACTGCTTTAATGAGAACATGTCGACCTCCTGCTGAGAGAAGTTTCCTCTTCCATCCTTCCACTTTTTTCCTAACTTTATCTTTAATTATGCCAAAGGTTGCTTTCTTTGATCTTTGGATGAGAGAGGGTAAGCCTAGGTATTTGTCTTGTGCTCCCACATGTGTAATGTTTATCCTGTCCGCTAACAAAAGTCTCATATTTTGAGAAGTATTGTTGCTGAAAAACACTGCGGACTTGGCCAAATTCACCTTTTTCCCACTATACCGTTCATAAGCATCTAAAAGAGCTAAAATATTATCACAACTTTGATCCAAGGCTTTACAAAAGAGAATAGAATCATCTGTAAAGAGGAGATGGTTGACTCTAGGACACCGTTGGTTTAGCTGAATACCTTGAATGCAACCATTTTGCTCTGCTTTGTGTAGTAAGAAGGAAAGGCCTTCTGCACAAAAAAAAAAAAGGTATGGGGATAGAGGGTCTCCTTGACGGATACCTCTAGTTGGTTTAAAGAAATCATAGGGTTGCCCTTCCACAACAACAAAGTAAGAAACGGTCATCACCACCTCCTGTATCCACACAATCCATTTAGCATCAAAACTGAGCTTTTCCATCATAAACCAGAGAAATTTTTATTCCACTCTATTGTATGCCTTGCTCATATATAGTTTCAGTGCCATCTCTGTATCTCTACCCTCTTTTTTATTTTTTAGATAATGCATGCACTCATGGGCAATAAGGATATTATCAGATATAAGCCTCCCCTTTAAAAAAGCACTCTGATTATGACTCACAAGCATATTCATTATACCTTGTAACCGATGAACCAAAACCTTGGAGATGATTTTGTAGCATGTGGAAGAAAGGCTAATAGGTCTTATTTGAGTCATGTCTTGTGTGTCTTGGATCTTTGGTATAAGGCAAATTTGTGTGATTGAATCCTTTCAAAATCCGCCCACTTGAGAAAAAATAATGAACTGCCCAAAAAATATCATTTCTAACAATATCCCAATAGAAGTGAAAGAATTTTATAGTGAAACCATCTTCTCCTGGGGCACTCTGGGATTGAATGCTAAATGTGGCACTTTTAACTTCTTCAATTGAAACTGGCCTTACCAAATTTTGGTTCAGATCTGGGGTCACTTTTGCTTCAAATTCATTAAATATTTCGTTAGGGTCTTCTGTGTCACCTGCTGCAAAAATATTTTTAAAGTATGTTTCAGCGACATTTGCTATATCTTCGTTACTCATAGCCATTACTCCATCCGGACCTTTTAGTCTCCAGATTTTATTACGTTTGCATCGTAGCTTGGTGTAGCGGTGAAACAATTGGGTGTTTCTATCTCCTGCTTGAAGCCATTTGATTCTAGATTTGTCTCTCCAGAATCTCTCTTCATTGTTAAAGGCCACTTCAAGCTTTCTCTCAAGTTCAGTAATGTGTTCTCCACCTTGTACCCTTGCTGCCCTTAGTGTACTAATCTCTTCCTAAATTAGTTTGATTACTTTGGCTAAATTGGACTGAGTAGATTGCTGTCATTGGACCAATGAATGCCTACAAATCTTTAGTTTTTGTGCTAGGATATACATTGGCGATCCATCTATTCTCGTGCTCCAAGCCTCCTTGATTCTATGTTTTATCTCTTCAACACCACACCACCGTTCTTGAAACTTAAACCTTCTTTTAGAGCGATGAGCGGTAGGGCTAGTATTAAGAATGAGTGGTGCGTGGTTGGAACCATCCTCACTAAGCCTTGTAACAATTGCATTTGGGTAGACATCTAACCAATCGACCCCTGCCATCATCCAATCTAGCCTCTCCTCAATTAATTCCTGCCCTTGTCTTCTATTCGACGACGTGAAGGGCCGCCCTATCATGCTAAGATCCTTTAGACTATTTTCATCAATGAATTCATTAAAATCATTAATGGAAGTAGGTGATTTTGTGCTACCCCCACCTTCTCATGCTATCTGGAAATAGCATTAAAATCTCCCAAAATGAGCACCCTACCAGTTAACATGTCTAGAACTGAAGCCACTTCTTCAAACTGCCCCCTTTGAATCTGATCACTACAGCTGAGGTACATTCTACCATGCCCCAGTCCATATTCATCTCTGTATCCTTCACTTTGGTAGCTATGAAGAAGTCATTTGATCTAACAACTTCCACCTCATACCCTTCTTTCCAAGCCAATGCAAGCCCACTAGTTGTCTCCATCGGGTCACAAAGAAACCAATCATTGAAACCACTTGCTCTGAGTTTTTTTTCCACCTGACGAGATTGGTTTTTAGTTTCACAGAAGAAACCAATCTCGAGAGGGTAGGATCGACAAATCCTTTTCATGTTGTGAACTGTCAGAAGTCTCCCAAAATCCCGACAGTTTCACATTAGCACTCTCATGTCGCCTGGGGCGCCAATTGATGGCTGGCGCCCTCTACCTCAGCAGCATCATTACGGTCTCCTTCCGAACATAATTTCTTCTGTGGATTCACATTCTCCTTTCCTTCAAACCCCTTTTCTAGCAATCTGCTTAAGTTTTGATATTTTATGACCCCTAAATATTGAGGTTGCCTCATTATGTTCAGATTGCATAATGTCACGTTTGGATTTTTCCTTCAGCACATCTTCACTCTTTGTCTTCGACCCTGCATCATTTGATTTCTCTCTTGAACCTCCTCCGCCCTCAATTCTCGGTATATGGCCAAGACTTAAAGTCTCATTTGATTCTTCTTGTTGCTCCTTTACTGACAAACTGGAAAAACTATTGAGTAGCCAGGCGGGCATTGGCTTCTTTTTTGGCTTATCTTTCTTCTGGTTTCTGTCAGACTCAAAGTTTTTGTTCCTAGAATCTACCACTTTAACATGGCACCCAGTTTGGTCTGCTTTTATCCATTTTCCCACCTTATCCTCCTTAACTTGCCCCAGAGTCGTGTCCCTCATGAGAGCCTGGCACAACTGAGCTTCATGTCCGAATTTGGCACAATATGTGCAGAACTTTCCAACGCGTTCATATCTTAAACCAATCTATATCAGTTTCTGGTCAGGCCCTATAATTTTAACACTGTCTCTGATGCGTTTGTTGGCATCCAGCTCCACTTTGACTTTGATAATTCTCACTTCCTTCCCTTTTACGTCAAAGAGTCCCATGTCAGTCACCCTTCCAATACTATTTCCCATCTTCCAACCTGCTTCAATTGTCTTAAAGCTCTCTGGTAGCCCCCAAATCTGATTCCGGACCGGGAATGTATTGATCTGCTCAGCAATAGGCTGATCTTGCTCAGTTCATCTTCTCACATGAAAAACATAATCCTTAAACAGTCATGGCCATCCTTTTTCTATTCTTATTATATCCATCTCATTGCCAAAGAAGAATTGAAATAAATTATCCCTTTTACTTGCTGCCCTGAAACCCTCAAGTCTTTTCCAAATAACGCGTAGTGCACCCTCCATTGTCCCCATAGAAAAAGGTTTATCAGCAAAAACCTTTCTTATGAGACTGTTGACACAAGCGTTGATAGCCCCTTATATCCTCCTCCTTCAACTCCACCACTAGATCTTCTTCATTGTCGTTGTCTTCTTTATTGCCTCGGTTGATTCTTCTCCCTAATTCCATACTCCTGGTTAGGTTATGAATTCAAATTTCAAAAATGGTATTATGACTACGTACGCTCCAACAGAGCACTAAAACCCTATCAGAGCACTAACTTATATAATAACTTTAGTTTTAATTTATCAATATTCTAATAAATATTTATAAATAAAAATTATAATTTAGTCATTATTAAATTATTAATTTTTAATTTATATTTGTGAATAATTGAGTCATCCACAAGACCACAATATCTTGTCATGTCTTAGGTGTAGAAGAGTTTTATTAAAAATTATTAGAAATCTCACTTATTAAAACATACTTTTTATTCTTAATATGTCATCTATTATTCATTATTAAAATTAAATTTTTACATTTAATAATAAAATTGATATGACATGTTTTCAGAGTATTATTTATTTATTTTTTTAATTTATTAAATTCAATCAATTATAATAAATTAATTATATCAATTAATTAATTTAATAAGATATTTTCTAACTTGCTTCTTTTAATTCAATAAATCAAATCAATTATACTAATTATTTGTATTAACTAATTGATTTGATTAATTTTTAAAAATATTTTTATTTATTTTATTTTATTTATTTAAATATATTAATTATAATTAATCAATTATTAAATTTAATTAGGATAGATATCAAATTATTTAAATTAGTGATGGAATAAACGTGAAATATTTTTAGAGATATTTTTTAATTTATTTCTTTTAATTTATTAAATCAAAGTAATTATATTAATTATTTATATCAACTAATTAATTTAATTAATTTTTGAAGATATCTTCTGATTTAATTTGTTGAATTCATTTGAATTCATTAATTATAACTAGTATATATTATTTGATTTAATTCAAATATATATGTTAATAAAATTAGTATTGGGCTATAGTTTAATTAGAGAATTATATTATAAATAGGGATATGATACAATAATGTAAGGGACAAGATGTAATTGAAAACTTTACTTTGTGTGTGTTTGGATTACAGTTTACATACGGGAGTTTACATAAAATTAATTTTGCAAACTTGATTTTGATTAAAAGTAAGTTTGTGTTAACGCGATTTATGTTTGACAATCTTTATGTCAAAATGGATTATAGTAAAATAAATGTTGTTTAGATTATACTACTCAAAATTATTTTTAGATAAAAAATTACTAAAAGAGACATCAATTTAAATAATTTTTTATACTATCCTATTATTTTACTTTAGATATTTAAATAGATCTTATTAATTAATTTTATAATAAAATTAATATTTACTTATTAATATTTACTTTTATATTTACATATAAAAGTTGACAAAATATATTTTAATACATAAAAATATTAATAATATTAAATTAAAAAATAAAATACTAATAAAATACATAAAAAATAATATCTTATACAAAATTAGTACATAAAAATACTATTATTTCTATTGCATGTGATTAATAATTTGATCCCTAATCGAGTCTCGAACACAGTCCATTTCTGTAGAAGAGTAAATGAAAAAAAAAGTTCATATAAATTAAGAACCAATAAGAATTCTAAAAATTAATAATATACATGAAAAAACAGAATACTAAAAAAAATAATATAAAAGATATTTATCATATAAATAAAATAAATACAATGAAAAATAAAAATATGAAAGAGAATACTTTAAATTTGATAATGTCAAACAAAAAGAAAATGTTCTATAATTTTTTTAGTATTGCTAATACTCTTTAATTTAGTATCATTTTAGGCTATAAATTTTCATTGTTTATAACTCTATTATTACTTATAATTAGTTTTTGTTTATTTATTTTATCCTTTTTGATGGGATTATAATTCATATTATACAAAATTTTGATAACAAATATAGTATATAATAATTACAACTATAAATTTTTACAGAGTCGAACAAAAATCAAAAAAATTTCATACAAAACGAAAATAAAGTATAGTAAAGAATAGAAAAAAAATACTCATACAAATAAAAAACAATAAAAATTTTATAAAATCAATAACATATATATCATATGAACAAATAAATTACAATAAGAAGTAAATAAAATTCATATGAATAAAACTAAATAAAAAGATAAAAAATTTTATACACAACATAAACATAGTACAATAAAAGATAGAAAAAAAGAATTTATATAAACAAAAAATATTAAAAATATCATAAAAAATAAAAATTTATATCAACAATAGTTGTCATATGAATAAAAAATACAATAAAAAATCATATAAACAAAACCAAATAAAAATAAAAAAAAACTTCATAAAAAATATACATATAAAAATAGTATAGTAAATGATAAAAAAAAAGATTATGCTACGTGTACACCAAAATCAGTTCCCAAAGTTAGTCATAAATATAAAATACATGTTAAAATATAAATACACATAGAAAATAAATTAAACCACACATGTATTTATATACAAATACATTGGTGGTTGATTTTAGTGGTTGAATTTGGTGTACAAATAGCATTTTTGAAAAAAAAACTCATATGAACTAGGAGGTAGTATGAATTCTAAAAATATAACATCAGAACACTAAAAAAATAATATAAAAAATATTTATCATATAAATAAAAAATACAATAAAAAATATAAAAATCAAAATATGAAAGTGGGTACTAAAAGTAATAAAAAATTAAAATATTTATCTTAGCAGTGTTTCAAACAAATCTGAAAGATATTGATGAAAAAAAAATTGGAACAAAGAACACAAAGAACTACTATGAAAGTTATATGTTTAATTTGTATCCTTTTTATAGAAGAAAATAAAGGGTAGGATTGGTAGAAAAGAAATAAAATTTTCATCTAATTTTTCAATGGTAATCAGCCTTCCCAACGTGAACGCAGAAGCTACAATTTTTAGCTTTACGTGAACGTACGTTCAGAGGTGAAAGCACTTATGCCTTTAGAGGTTCCAAAAATTGCCAAACATAAGAGTGGAGCATTCAAGACACTCAAACGAGTTTTATCTTCCCTAACGTAAACCCCAAACACACCCTTTCTCTCTTTGGCCCTAGTATTAGGGATTTCTATTGTAACAACCCAACTTCTAGCATGTCATGACCAATGCTAGCCTCCAAGCGCTACTTCACGACTTTTCTTAGATACTCTAAACCTTATATTAAATATATACATATGAGCCTATAGCGCTTGTCGAGATCGCGTGTTAGATAGATATAACGGAATAAGAAATAGTTAAACGGATAATATCTACATGAAGCATAGAAAACATATATAGTAATATCATACACATATGCCCGAATGCTCATTTAGTACATCATAGTTCACGCCAGATTATGTCGTTACTTATTTATGAAAATATTTATAGACTCCATTATTTATATTAACAAGCTTTGACTCATAAGAGTCACCCTAGTTTAGGACCCGTTCTAACCTTTTCAGATAGATATTTACAAAATCAACTAGCCCTTTAAAATTCTATACAGAGCAAAGGCAAAGACCACTACAACTATTGCTACTTTTACTGCTATTGCTCATGGATATCTTGGTAGCTGAGAAAAAACTGTGCTGAAGTAAGGAAAGAGTCATCAGACACACCGTGATGTTGTTGCTCGCCTGTCCAAATGCGGAGAACTCAAAGAAGAACATGCTGGTTCCCATCTGCGAAACGAGAAAAAGTAAGGGGGTGAGAACCTAAGGTTCCCAGCAGGGTACTACATGTAAAACCTAAGGACTTCTGCAACCTAAGGACTTCTGCAACCTAAGGACTTCTGTAACCTAAGTCTAAGAGTTTGCGTAGTTGTGTCAGTAAGTCTCGCAAATAAGTATAAGCACAAGTATATAGCAGAACAGTAAACAAGCACAGAGTACAGGAAGTAGAGATAAATCATAATCACAGAGAAATGCAGTAACCAAGTATGATGCATGCTTGGTCCTATGCAAGCCATGAGCTCATGCGTCAGTTGACTACCTGCCACCCAACGTTACCTATGAACTAGTCCTAGATATGGTTTTCGCAAATGCGTACATTCTACATACGTGCCTAATGGACAAAATCACGTGCGTTTTGGCAACTGGTAATCGTCACAGAGCTTGACGCCATAGTATGCTAAGAGTTAGAGGAATAGGTTTCAACACAAAATGTGGGTATCCCTACAACGTATGATTTTGGTTTTGTCGGAGCAAAAACTCCTCCTCCCCAGCTATTCTCTTAGGATGGTTCTGGTTCCATCAGAACAGATGCTCCTCCTCCTCATTTAATCTCTTTGCACATTGGGATTTACACACTACAAGAAAAATACCCTTTCAGCCACACTTTTTTTAAGCTTCATTTGAAAAGGGTGTCCTATTCTATGAATGGCTATGCTTTTCTCTGTGTTTCCTTTTTATAAGAGAATAGTAAACACAATTGTGGTAACATTTAAAAGGTGTAGCCTTATATACAATAAAAATTATTTATAAAGCGTAGCCTTATGTTGATATCTATGAATATACTTTTCGTACCAAAGGGAGCGCTTTTAAAAAGTAACTTATTTATTATGTTTTGGGTGCGCTTCAAAAGTGATGCCTAATGTATTTAGGCGAAATGCTTGACACTTACTGAATTTGTTCACCCTTTTTCCCCAAAGCACAGAACACCTAGTGAATTTTTTTCGCACATACACTTGGTGAATTTTTTTCACCTTTCCCCTGAGCTATCATCGTTTCGCACAAAGCTAAGAGAGAGTTCATACGCCATCACATGGCTCTTCTCCTTGCACCACATCCTCACACGGCTCTGCTACGCCACGCCACCACTGCGGCTCTGTTACACCGCACCGCTGCCGCAGCTCTGCCACTTCGCAATGATGCCGCAGCTCTCTTACGTTGCACCACCACCTCGGCGTGCTCTTCTGCTTTGCTCCATGTCTCCTTTGCCAATCGTGCCACCTCTGCTCCGTCTATCCCTGCTCGATTCGCTCTCTCATCCACAATAGATAGGCTTTTAATTTTTTTCCTGATTTAGGCAATTAGGGTTCCTAATTCCCACTCCCTAATCACTAGCCTGTGTTAAATTTAATTAGGGTTCCTATATCACAATTTTGTTTTTAATTAGGATTTTTCTATGTCTGGTTCAATTTTTGTCATGCTGTCTGTGTTAGAAGCTTTTTCGTGTCACATTTGAGCATTGCTTGTTATTATTAGTGTTAAATTCTAGTTTTGTTGTTTATTCAATTTGTGATGAATTAGGGGTTTTTAGCTTTCTCGTGTTATAGCTATTGGATATGCCACTAGGAATTGGGGGTTTTAGCTTTAGAACGATCCACCTGAATCGCATTATCCTGCAGATCAATGGCGAGCAATAGACTTTCTTTTTCTCTCGGTGTCATTTAATCAGAAAAGAGGAGAAACTATTAGTAAGTGTAGCTTCTGCTAAATGCTTCCATTCATTCATTCATCTTCATCTTTTTATTCCTACTACTGAATGCATAGTGACTAAAACAAAAAAGAAAAATGAATGTTGCTTTGTGTGCCTCCGTGCTTTAAATGTAATTCATGTACCTAAGCCAAATTGCAACCTGTTTTGATTACATTTTTGTTAATATGCTTTGTTGTAAGATCATAAAGCTAAGGGTGTTCAAAACTTATTCTAATGGAGACGAGAATATTATCAGCTTTTATTCAGAATAATTCCAGTTCCTGCTTTTGATTGGATTGGCAAAATTAATATAAAATCAATAGAGATAGGACTTGAGGCTAATTTATTTTACAAATCAACTCATTTTTTTCTTGGATTTGGTGGAAATCAGAAAGTGGTTGGTGCGCGGAATTACACTTCACACAACTGAACCATCAAGTAAATTGGGTCGTCTAAGTAATACCTGAGTGAGTCAGGGTCGATCCCACGGGGATTGTTGGCTTGAATCAAGCTGTGGTTATCTTGTAAGTCTTAGTCAGGTGGATAGAAAAGTTGTTTGTTTGTTTAAAGCACATAAAAGTAAAATAAAGATAACGTTACTCAATTGAAGGTGAATGCAATGATTAGAAGATGGTTAAGGCTTCAGAGATGCTTTATTCTTCTGGATTAATTCAGTCTCACTGTCTATACCAAATGTGAATGATTTCTTCTATGCCAAGCTGTATGTGATCAACACCTTTCTTGAGAGGTCGCCGATCTTCCTCCAGGCTGAACACCAGGGTTAGTGCGCATCCAGTCTGATTGAGGGTGAAGCTCCTGCAGTACATTTCCCTTGATGATCCTACTCAAAACACCACAGACAAGGTTGAATCTTTCGGATCAGAGAATACTGTGCCTTTGGTTCTAGACTTTACCACAAAGATCCTAATCTCCCCATACCTCGGCTGAACTGGTGTCTCGAGAAGTCCCAATGAAGTCGTGGATTAACCATCTAAGAGATGTATAATCAAGCTAGTGGTTCATTGATATCTGATGAAAGACGCTCACTGAACCCATGTAGAATAGAGATAACCTTGTGCCGGTTCAACTCATTCATAAGGTTGAAGAACGAAGATACATCTTAGAATAGAGAATCAAACACGAATTGAGATAGAACAGTATACTTTTATTAATCCATAAAACTCAGCAGAGCTCCTCCCCTTAACCTAGGAGGTTTAGAGACTCATACTGATAGAAAATATAATGAAAGGTTCGAAAAATGATAGGAGAGATTCTAAACAAGGGTGATCTTCTCCTTTTTATACTAAACTAATGACTAAGGATTACATAAAAAGGGTAAAACAGTCTTTTAGTGCAAAAATCCATTTCTGGGGCTCACTTGGTGAGTGTTTGGGCTGAGCTTTAGTGTTTCTCACGTGTTAAGACTCCCTAGGGGCGTTGAACGCTGGATAGGAGCCCCCTTTTGGGCGTTGGACGCTGGTCTCCTCCTTGTGGGCGCTGGACGCCAAAATAGAGTAGATAGCTGGCATTGAACGCTAGTTTTGGGCCTTCAATTCTAAAGCAAAGTAGAAACTATTATACATTGCTGGAAAGCTCTGAATGTTAGCTTTCCATAGCTGTTGAGAACGCTCTATTTGGACTTCTGTAGCTCCAGAAAAGCTCTTTCGAGTGCAAGGAGGTCAGATTCTGACAACATCTGCAGTGCTTTCTCTGCCTCTGAATCAGGCTTTTGCTCCAGCTTCTCAATTTCAGTAAAAAATATCTGAAATTGAAGAAAAACACAAAAACTCGTGGTAGAATCCAAAAATATGAATTTTGTACTAAAAACTATGAAAATATAATAAAACTTAAATAAAACATGTTAAAAACTATATGAAAATGATGCCGAAAAGCGTATAAAATATCCACTCATCACAATACCAAACTTAAACTGTTGCTTGTCCCCAAGTAACTAAAAATAAAGTAGGATAAAAAGAATAGTAAGATACAATAAATCTCAAAGTTTTCAATGAAGCTCAGTTTTGATTAGATGAGCGGGACTTAGTAGCTTTTTGCTTCTGAATAGTTTTGGCATCTCACTATCCATTGAAACTCAGAAGTGTTGGTCTCTTTAGGAACTTAGAGTCCAGATGATATTATTGACTCTCCTAGTTTAGTTCTTCTTGATTCTTGACAGTCTTGGCTGTGGTCCTAAGCACTTTATTTTTCAGTATTACCACCGGATACATAAATGCCACAGACACTTAACTAGGTGAACCCTTTCGGATTGTGATACAGATTTGCTAGAATCCCTAGATAGAGATGTCCAGAGTTCTTAAGCACACTCTTTTTGCTTTGGATCATGACTTTAACTGCTCAATCTCAAGCTTTTCACTTGACACCTTCACATCACAAGCATATAGTTAGGGACACTATTCATTTGAAGTGCTTAGGCTAAGATTTTGTTTCTTTTAGGCCCTCTTAACCATTGATGCTCAAAGCCTTGGATCCTTTTACCCTTGCCTTTTAGTTTAAAGAGTTATTGGCTTTTTGCTCTTGCTTTTTAGTTTAAAGAGCTATTGGCTTTTTCTATTTTTTGTTTGTTTCTCTTTTTTTTCAGCTTGCTTTCTCTCTCTCTCTCTCTCTCTCTCTCTCTCTCTCTCTCTCTCTCTCTCTTTTTGATGTTTTTTTTTTGTTTCAAGAATCAATTTTTGGATTTTTCAGATTACCAATAATACTTCTCATTTTTTATAATTCTTTTAAGAGCCAACATTCTTAATTCCAACTTCAAATATGCACTGTTTATTCATACATTCAGAAAACAAAAACAATGCCACCACATCAAAATAATTAATTATTCTTAATATATAACTCGAAATTCATGCATCTTACTTTTCTTTTTCAATAAAATAATTTTTCTTTTAAGCAAGGTGAGAGATGAATGGAATATTTCATAGCTTTAAGACATAAAGACAGATGATCATGCACTAGAAACAGACAATAAAATAGAATACATGGAAAACAGAAAAATAACATAAGTAAGCAGGAGATAAAAGGAACGGATCCACCTTAGTGACGGTGACTATTGCTCCCTTTAGAGAAGCCAATGGACCGCTTGATCTCTTCTATGTCAAGCCCTTGTCTCTGTTGTTCTTCCCTCATGGCTTTTTGATCTTATCTTATGTTATGGAGGATGGTGGAGTGCTCTTGATGTCCCATCCTTAGTTGATACATGTTGGAGCTCAATTCTTCTAGAGAAGTGTGCAATTGGTCCCAAAAAATTTTTTAGGGAGGAAAATACATCCTTGAGGTTTCTTAGTGATTTCTTGTTGAGGCAGCTCCACATGCTCTTGCTTTGGTCCATTTGCTGGTTCTCTAACATGCTCCATCTTTCTTTTAGTGATGGGCTTGTTCTATGGTTCCACCAGTCTTTGGTGTCATACTTAGGAGTGGTAGAAGTCAAAAAGCAAAGCTTTTGCAACACCAAACTTAAGAGTTTTACTCGTCCTCGAGCAAATATGAATAACTGGGAATGAGAGAGTTAGGTGGGGTAGGTGGAGTTTTTGTGGGACCCACAGGTCCTAGGAGGCTAGAGAATTCAAATTCTCTGCCCCCTTGTGGGTGTTGAATGCCTGATGAGCGGATAATTTATACGCTTTTTGGCATTGTTTTTAGTATGTTTTTAGTATATTTTTATTAGTTTTTAAATAAAAATCACTCTTCTAGACTTTACTATGAGTTTGTATATTTTTCTGTGATTTCAGGTATTTTCTGGCTGAAATTGAGGGACCTGAGCAAAAATCTGATTCAGAGGCTGAAAAAGGACTGCAGATGCTGTTGGATTCGGACCTCCCTGCACTTGAAGTGAAATTTCTGGAGCTACAGAAGTTCAATTGGTGCGCTCTCAATTGCGTTGGAAAGTAGACATCATGGGCTTTCCAGAAATGTATAATAGTCCATACTTTGCCCAAGATTTGATGGCCCAAACTGATGTTCCAAGTCAGCTCAAGAATTCTGGCGTTTAACTCCAAAACTGGCACAAAAGCTGGAGTTAAACGCCCAAACTGGCACAAAAGCTGGCGTTTAACTCCAAGAAAAGTCTCTACACATGAAAGCTTCAATGCTCAGTCCAAGCACACACCAAGTGGGCCCGAAAGAAGATTTCTGCATTAATTACTGATTTCTGTAAACCCTAGGCTACTAGTTCTCTATAAATAGGACCTTATACTACTGTATTTTAAAATCTTTGGACGTTTAGTCCCTAGACCTTGGAGGCTGGCCATTCGGCCATGCTTACACCACTATCACTTTTGTATTCTCAACGGTGGAGTTTCTACACTCCATAGATTAAGGTGTGGAGCTCTGCTGTTCTTCATGAATTAATACAAAGTACTATTGTTTTTCTATTCAACTCAAGTCTATTTCTTCTCCAAGATATTCATTCGTTCTTCAACTTGATGAATGTGATGATCCGTGACACTCATCATCATTCTCACCCATGAACATGTGCCTGACAACCACCTCTGTTCTACTAGCAATGGCTTGAATGCGTATCTCTTGGGTTTCTAATCTAAGATTGGAACCTTCGTGGTATAGGCTAGAATTATTGTCGGCCATTCCTGAGATCTGGAACGTCTAAACCTTTTCTGTGGTATTCTGAGTAGGATCTGGGAAGGGATGACTGTGATGAGCTTCAAACTCGCGATTGTGGGGCGTGTGACAGACGCAAAAGGATCAATGGATCCTATTCCGACATGATCGAGAACCGACAGATGATTAGCTGTACGGTGACAGAGCATTTGGAATGTTTTCACTGAGAGGACGGGAAGTAGCCATTGACAACGGTGATGCCCAACATAAAGCTTGCCATGGAAAGGAGTATGAATGATTGGAAGAAGGCAATAGGAAAGCAGAGGTTCAGGGGGAACAAAGCATCTTCATACGCTTATCTGAAATTCTAACCAAAGAATTACATAAGTATCTCTATCTTTATTTTATGTTTTATTTATCTTTTAATTATCAATTCTCATTCACCATCTGAATTCGCCTGACTGAGATTTACAAGGTGACCATAGCTTGCTTCAAGCCGACAGTCTCCCTGGGATCGACCCTTACTCACGTAAGGTTTATTACTTGGATGACCCAGTGCACTTGCTGGTTAGTTGTGCGGAATTGTGACAAAGTGTGATTCACATTTGAGAGCTCCAAGTCTTTGGCGCCATTGTTGATGATCACAATTTCGTGCACCAAGTTTTTGGCACCATTGCCGGGGATTGTTCGAGTTTGGACAACTGACGGTTCATCTTGTTGCTTAGATTAGGTACTTTTCAGAATTTTTAAGAATGGATTCTAGAGTTTCAAGGTGATGTTCTTATCATCACAAAAGCTGATTGATTCTCATCAATTTAGCTGCTGAATGTAATGTCCTACTAAAGCTTGGCCAAACATGTCTAATTTTTTTTAGACTGAAGCTTTAAACTAACATTGCATGATTCCTGGAATTCTTATTAAAAGTTTTGAATCCCTTTATTTTTTTTCCATATAAGTTTCGAAAATCACAAAAAAATTTTATAAAATTTTAAAAATAAAAAAAATATTTTATGTTTCTTGTTTGAGTCTAGTATCAATTTTTAAGTTTGGTGTCAATTGCATTCTTCTTGCATTTTTTGAAAACATGCAATATGTTCTTCATTAATCTTCAAGTTGTTGATGATTTCATTGCTCTAATCTTTAAATTCTCTTGTTTTGTGTGTTTTGTTGTTTCTCACATGCATTCTCAATTTGTTAGTGTCTCCTATATGAAAATTTTTAAGTTTGGTGTCCTGCATGCATTGTTTAGTTGATCTTAGTTGCATTTTTTACTATTTCTCATCATTAAAAATTCAAAAATATTTTCAAAATTGTGTCTTTTCAAGTCAATAATACAGAGAATTGAAGATTCAGAACATTCAGCAGAGGAATCAAACAGAAAAAGCTGGACATTCAAAACGCCCAGTGAAGAAGGAAAATTGGCATTTAAACGCCAGCCAGGGTACCCGGCTGGGCGTTTAATGCCCAAAAAGGTAGCATTTTGGGCGTTAAACGCCAGAATAGATGCCATTCTGGGCGTTTAACGCCAGAAGGACACAAGAGGGAAGATTTTGTTTTTAATTCAATTTTTTTTTCAAATCTTCATAATTTTTCAAAATCAAATCTTTTTCAAATCATATCTTTTCAATCATATCTCTTCAAAATCAATTTCTTTCCATTTTTTATTATTTTCAAAAATCCTTGTTATAATTAATGATTTACTTCAAAATTTTCAAGTTGTTACTTGCCTATTAAGAAAGGATCAAACTTTAAATTTTAGAATCATATCTTTTAATTTCTTGTTAGTCAAGTAATCAACTTTAATTTTAAAAGCTTTCTTTTTCTAAATTGATTTTCAAACATATCTTCTCAATCATATCTTGTCAATCACATCTTTTTCAAAATTAACTCTCAGTCATATCTTCTTAATTTCTAATTTCAAAATCTTTTTTCAAAATCACTTAATTTCTTTCCCAATTTTAGTTTTCGAAAATCTCAATCAAATTTTCAAAATTTCTTTTTAATTATTTCAAAATCTTTTACTTTAATTTTGAAAATTCTTCCCCTCTTCTCACATCCTTCTATTTAAAGGACTAACACTCTTCCTCAAGGTACAATTCGAACTCCCTCCTTCTTTATATGTTTGAATTCTCTTCTATCTACCTCCTCCTTCTATTCTTCTTTTCCTCTGACACCTCAAGGAATCTCTATACCGTGACATAGAGGATTCTCTACTTTCTTGTTCTCTTCTCTTTCATATGAGCAGGAACAAAGATAAAGGCATACTTATTCAAGCTGATCCTGAACCTGAAAGGACCTTGAAGAGAAAGCTAAGAGAAGCTAAAGAACAATTCTCTTTAGAGGGCCTAACAGAGCTTTTCAAGGAAGAAGAAACCATGACAGCCAAAAACAACAATGCCAACAATGCAAGGAAGGTGCTTGGTGACTTTACTGCACCTACTCCCGACTTCTATGGGAGAAGCATCTCAATCCCTGCCATTGGAGCAAACAACTTTGAGCTTAAGCCTCAATTAGTTTCCCTAATACAACAGAATTGCAAGTTTCATGGACTTCCATTGGAAGATCCTCATCAGTTCTTAGATGAATTCTTGTAAATCTGTGACACTGTCAAGACCAATGGGGTTGACTCTGAAGTCTACAGACTTATGCTTTTTCCTTTTGCTGTAAGAGACAGAGCTAGGACATGGTTGGATTCACAACCTAAAGAAAGCCTGAACTCATGGGAAAAGCTATTTAATGCCTTCTTGGCAAAGTTCTTTCCACCTCAAAAATTGAGCAAGCTTAGAGTGGAAGTCCAAACCTTCAGACAAAAGGAAGGAGAATCCCTCTATGAAGTTTCGAAAAGATACAAGCAATTGATCAGAAGATGTCCTTCTGACATGCTTTCTGAATGGAGCATCATAGGTATTTTCTGTGATGGTCTGTTTGAACTATCCAAGATGTCATTGGATAGCTCTGCTGGATGATCTCTTCATCTAAAGAAGATGCCTGCAGAAGCTCAGGAACTCATTGAAATGGCTGCAAATAACCAATTCATGTACACTTCTGAAAGGAATCCTGTGAATAATGGGATAGCTCAGAAGAAAGGAGTTCTTGAGATTGATACTCTGAATGCCATATTGGCTCAGAATAAAATATTGACCCAACAAGTCAATATGATTTCTCAGAGTCTGTCTAGAATGCAAGCAGCAATAGGCAGTACTAAGGAAGCTTTCTCTAAAGAAGAAGCTTATGATCCTGAGAACCCAGCAATGGAAGAGGTGAATTACATGGGAGAACCCTATGGAAACACCTATAATCCTTCATGGAAAAATCATCCAAATCTCTCATGGAAGGATCAACAGAGACCCCAACAAGGTTTCAACAACAATAATGGTGGAAGAAACAGGTTTAGCAATAGCAAGCCTTTTCCATCATCTTCTCAGCAACAGACAGAGAATTCTAAGCAAAGCCACTCTGACTTAGCAACCATTGTCTCTGATCTAATCAAAACCACTCAAAGTTTCATGACTGAAACAAGGTCCTCCATTAGAAATTTGGAGGCACAAGTGGGTCAGCTGAGTAAGAAAATTACTGAACTCCCTCCTAGCACTCTCCCAAGCAACACAGAAGAGAATCCAAAAAGAGAGTGCAAGGCCATAACCACAACCCATACGGCCGAACCTGGAGAGGAGGAAGAGGCATTGATCTCCACTGAGGAAGACCTCAATGGACGTCCACTGACCTCCATGGAGTTCCCTAATGGGGAACCATGGGAATCTGAGGCTCAGACTGAGACCATAGAGATTCCATTGAATTTACTTCTGCCATTCATGAGCTCTGATGAGTATTCTTCCTCTGAAGAGGATGAAGATGTTACTAAAGAGCGAGTTGCTAAGTACCTTGGAGTAATCATGAAGCTAAATGCCAAGTTGTTTGGTAATGAGACTTGGGAGGATAAACCTCCATTGCTCATCAAAGAACTGGATGACTTGACTAGGCAGAGATTACCTCTGAAGAGACAAGATCCTGAAAAGTTCTTAATACCTTGTACCATAGGCACCATGACCTTTGAGAAGGCTCTGTGTGACCTAGGGTCAAGCATAAACCTCATGCCTCTCTCTGTAATGGAGAAGCTAGGGATCATTGAGGTACAAGCTGCAAGAATCTCACTAGAGATGGCAGATAATTCTAAGAAACAGGCTTATGGACTTGTAGAGGATGTCTTGGTAAAAGTTGAAGGCCATTACATCCCTACTGATTTTATAATCTTAGAGACTAGGAAGTGTATGGATGAATCCATCATCCTTGGCAGACCCTTCCTAGCCACAGCAAAAGCTGTGATTGATGTTGACAGAGGAGAATTGATAATTCAAGTGAATGAAAACTCCCTTGTGTTTAAAGCTCAAGGATATCCCTCTGTCACCATGGATAGGAAGCATGAAGAACTTCTCTCAATACAGAGTTAAACAGAGCCCCCACAGTCAAACTCTAAGTTTGGTGTTGGGAGGCCACAACCAAACTTTAAGTTTGGTGTTGAACCCCCACATTCAAACTCTAAGTTTAGTATTGGGAGGTTCCAACATTGCTCTAAACATCTGTAAGGCTCCATGAGAGCCCACTGTCAAGCTATTGACATTAAAGAAGCGCTTGTTGGGAGGCAACCCAATCTTTACTTATCTATGTTAAATTTCTATTTTCTTTTGTCATTTTATGTTTTCTGTAGGTTGATGATCATGAGAAGTCACAAAAACAATTGAAAAAGCAAAAACAGAAGGAAAAATAGAATGAAAAATAGAACACCCTGGAGGAGAAACTTACTGGCGTTTAAACGCCAGTAAGGGTAGCAGAATGGGCGTTAAACGCCCAGTCTGGCACCATTCTGGGCGTTTAACGCCAGAAATGGGCACCAGACTGGCGTTTAACGCAAGGAATGGGTAAGAAGCTGGCGTTAAATGCCAGAAATGGGCAGCTGCCTGGCGTTTAACGCCAGGATTGGCAGCAAGGGGCGTTTTACACGCCACATGGTGCAGGGATGAGAAATCCTTGATACCTCAGGATCTGTGGACCCCACAGGATCCTCACTACCCCACCTCTCTCTCCTCTTCACCCATTCACCATTCACCAATCACCTCAATACCTCTTCCCCAAAAACCCCTCACCTATCAAATCCCACCATTCTCTTCACCACTTACATCCATCCTTCATAAAACCCCACCTACCTCACCATTCAAATTCAAACCACTTTCCCTCCCAAACCCACCCTATATGGCCGAACCCAAACCCCCTCTCCATTCCTATATAAACCCATCTTCACTCCTTTATTTTCACACAATATACACACCACCTATCCCCCTTGGCCGAAACACATAGCCCCCTTCATCTCCTCTATTTCTTCTTCTTCTACTCTCTTCTTTCTTCTTTTGCTCGAGGACGAGCAACTTCTAAGTTTGGTGTGGTAAAAGCTAAAGCTTTTTGTTTTTCCATAACCATTTATGGCACCAAAGGCCAGAGAAACCTCTAGAAAGAGGAAAGGGAAGGCAAAAGCTTCCACCTCCGAGTCATGGGAGATGGAAAGATTCCTCTCAAGGGTGCATCAAGACCACTTCTATGAAGTTGTGGCCAAGAAGAAGGTGATCCCCGAGGTCCCTTTTAAGCTCAAAAAGGGCGAATATCCGGAGATCCGACATGAGATCTGAAGAAGAGGTTGGGAAGTTCTCACCAACTCCATTCAACAAGTCGGAATCTTAATGGTTCAAGAGTTCTATGCCAATGCATGGATCACCAAGAACCATTATCAAAGTGTGAACCCAGACCCCAAGAATTGGCTTACAATGGTCCGAGGGAAATACTTAGATTTCAGTCCGGAAAATGTAAGGTTGGCATTCAACTTGCCCATGATGCAAGGAGATGCACACCCATACACTAGAAAGGTCAACTTTGATCAAAGGTTGGACCAAGCCCTCATGGACATCTGTGAAGAGGGCGCTCAATGGAAGAGTGATTCAAGAGGAAAGCCGGTTCAACTAAGAAGGCATGACCTCAAGCCCGTGGCTAGGGGATGGTTAGAGTTCATCCAATGCTCAATCATTCCTACTAGCAACCGATCTGAAGTTACTATAGACTGGGCTATCATGATTCATAGCATCATGATTAGAGAGGAAGTAGAAGTTCATGAGGTTATATCCCAAGAACTCTACAAGGTGGCGGACAAGTCCTCCACTATGGCAAGGTTAGCCTTCCCTCATCTCATTTGTCACCTCTGCAATTCAGCTGGAATTGACATAGAGGAAGACATCCTCATTGATGAGGACAAGCCCATCACTAAGAAAAGGATGGAGCAAACAAGAGATCCCACTCATGGACAAGAGCATGAGAAATTTCCTCATCATGAAATCCCTGAGATGCCTTAAGGGATGCATTTTCCTCCATAAAACTATTGGGAGCAAATCAATACCTCCCTAGGAGAATTAAGTTCCAACATGGGACAACTAAGGGTGGAGCACCAAGAGCATTCCATCCTCCTCCATGAAATTAGAGAAGACCAAAGAACCATGAGAGAGGAGCAACAAAGGCAAGAAAGAGACATTGAGGAGCTCAAGCACTCCATAAGATCTTCAAGAGGAAGAACAAGCCGCCATTACTAACGTGGACCCGTTCTTTAATTTCCTTGTTCTTTATTTTTTGTTTTTTGAAAAATATGCCTTATGTTTATTTATGTTTGTGTCTTTATTATATGATCATTAGTGTCTAAGTGTCTATGCCTTAAAGCTATGAAAATGAATCCATCACCTTTCTTAAATGAAAAATATTTTTAATTGAAAAAGAAAAAGAAGTGCATGAATTTCAAATTTTAAAACAGTTTAATTATTTTGATGTGGTGGCAATGCTATTGTTTTTCTGAATGAATGCTTGAACAGTGCATATTTTTGAATTTGTTGATTCATGAATGTTAAAATTGTTGGCTCTTGAAAGAATGATGGGAAAAGGAGAAATGTTATCTGATGATCTGAAAAATCATAAAATTGATTCTTGAAGCAAGAAAAAGCAGTGAAAAGCTTGCAAAAAAAAGAAAAAAAAAAGAAGAAAAAGAAAAGCAAGCAGAAAAAGCCAATATCCCTTTAAACCAAAAGGCAAGGGTGATAAAAAGGATCCAAGGCTTTGAGCATCGGTGGATAGAAGGGCCCACAGGAATAAAATCCTGGCCTAAGCGGCTAAACCAAGCTGTCCCTAACCATGTGCTTGTGGCGTGAAGGTGTCAAGTGAAAACTTGAGACTGAGCGGTTAAAGTCGAGGTCCAAAGCAAAAAGAAGAGTGTGCTTAAGAACCCTGGATACTTCTAATTGGGGACTCCAGCAAAGCTGAGTCACAATCTGAAAAGGTTCACCCAGTTATGTGTCTGTGGCATTTATGTATCCGGTGGTAATACTGGAAAACAAAGTGCTTTGGGCCACGGCCAAGACTCATAAAGTAGCTGTGTTCAAGAATCAACATACTTAACTAGGAGAATCAATAACACTATCTGGATTCTGAGTTCCTATAAATGCCAATCATTCTGAACTTCAAGGAATAAAGTGAGATGCCAAAACTGTTCAGAAGCAAAGAGCTAAAAGCCCCGCTCATCTAATTAATACTGATCTTCATAGATATTTTTGGAATTCATTGTATATTCTCTTCTTTTTATCTTATTTGATTTTCAGTTGCTTGGGGACAAGCAACAATTTAAGTTTGGTGTTGTGATGAGCGGATAATTTATACGCTTTTTGGCATTATTTTTAGTATGTTTTTAGTATATTTTAATTAGTTTTTTTTTATATTTTTATTAGTTTTTAAATAAAAATCACTATTCTGGACTTTACTATGAGTTTGTGTATTTTTCTGTGATTTCAGGTATTTTCTGGCTGAAATTGAGGGACCTGAGCAAAAATCTGATTCAGAGGCTGAAAAAGGACTGCAGATGCTGTTGGATTCTGACCTCCCTGCACTCAAAGTGAATTTTCTGGAGCTACAGAAGCCCAATTGACGCGCTTTCAATTGCGTTGGAAAGTAGACATCCTGGGCTTTCCCGCAATATATAATAGTCCATACTTTGCTCAAGATTTGATGGCCGAAACCAGCGTTCCAAGTCAGCTCAAGAATTCTGGCGTTTAACTCCAAAACTGGCACAAAAGCTGGAGTTAAACGCCCAAACTGGCACAAAAGCTGGCGTTTTACTCCAAGAAAAGTCTCTACACATGGAAGCTTCAATGCTCAGCCCAAGCACACGCCAAGTGGGCCCGGAAGAAGATTTCTACATTAATTACTGATTTCTGTAAATTCTAGGCTACTAGTTCTCTATAAATAGGACCTTATACTACTGTATTTTAAAATCTTTGGACGTTTAGTCCCTAGACCTTGGAGGCTGGCCATTCGGCCATGCCTACACCACTATCACTTTTGTATTCTCAACGGTGGAGTTTCTACACTCCATAGATTAAGGTGTGGAGCTCTGTTGTTCTTCATGAATTAATACAAAGTACTATTGTTTTTCTATTCAACTAAAGTCTATTTCTTCTCCAAGATATTCATTCGTTCTTCAACTTGATGAATGTGATGATCCGTGACACTCATCATCATTCTCACCCATGAACAAGTTCCTGACAACCACCTCTGTTCTACTAGCAATGGCTTGAATGCGTATCTCTTGGGTTTCTAATATAAGATTGGAACCTTCGTGGTATAGGCTAGAATTATTGGCGGCCATTCCTGAGATCCGGAACGTCTAAACCTTGTCTGTGGTATTCTGAGTAGGATCTGGGAAGGGATGACTGTGACGAGCTTCAAACTCGCGATTGTGGGGCGTGTGACTGACGCAAAAGGATCAATGGATCCTATTCCGACATGATCGAGAACCAACAGATGATTAGCCGTGCGGTGACAGCGCATTTGGAACGTTTTCACTGAGAGGACGAGAAGTAGCCATTGACAACAGTGATGCCCAACATAAAGCTTGCCATGGAAAGGAGTATGAATGATTGGAAGAAGGCAATAGGAAAGCAGAGGTTCAGGGGGAACAAAGCATCTTCATACACTTATCTGAAATTCCAACCAAAGAATTACATAAGTATCTCTATCTTTATTTTATGTTTTATTTATCTTTTAATTATCAATTCTCATTCACCATCTGAATTCTCCTGACTGAGATTTACAAGGTGACCATAGCTTGCTTCAAGCCGACAGTCTCTGTGGGATCGACCCTTACTCACGTAAGGTTTATTACTTGGATGACCCAGTGCACTTGCTGGTTAGTTGTGCGGAATTGTGACAAAGTGTGATTCACGTTTGAGAGCTCCAAGTCTTTGGCGCCATTGTTGATGATCACAATTTCGTGCACCAATACCCAGCTCCTGCTCCTTAGCTGGCGTTCAACGCCAGCTACATGCTCTGTATTAGGCGTTGAACGCCCATTGGGAGCCTTCTTCCTGGTGTTCAATGCCAGGTCTCTGCCCCCTGGCTGGTATTCAATGCTAGCTTCATGCTCCCTGGCTGGCGTTCAATGCCAGCTTTGCTGCTCCTCATGGGCATTGAACGCCCACTCTAGCCCCCTTGTCTGACGTTCAATGCCAGCAAGGTCTCTGCTCCAGAGTGTTCGATTTCCGGCTTTGACTATTTCTGTTTCTGTTTTAACTACTTCACCTGATCATAAACATTAAAAAGCAAGGGAAAACTCTAAAAATAAAATAAAATAAACTCAAATGAAAATAAATAAAAGAAATAAAAAATACTCTATTCATGGTTGGGTTGCCTCCCAACAAGCGCGTCTTTAATGTCATTAGCTTGACACTCGATCGCTGACTTTCTTCCTCTTCTTCCAGTTGGTTAACAGAAATGACTCCATGGGAGAAGAGGAGGAGATTAGTGCCCTCAGATTTGAATTCCTCCTAATAAGCTTTCTTTAGTGTGATGAGATTGATTCTCCTTGCTTGTTAGGGTAGGGGTTGTATTATTTCTCCATTCCCTATGTATCTTTCTCTTGGGACCTTCCTCCTTGGTGGGTGATGATTGCCCAACACCAAACTTAAGTTTGATGTTTGGGAAAATTGGATGAGTTTTCACCAAGGGAGGAGGATTTAGTATTGTACTCTGCATGGTAGTACCTCCTTTGTCAGGGGGTAGTAGAGGTTGAAGGACCTTGATAATCATGTAATCTTTCTGTAACCTCATCACTAATTCGCCTCTCTCAGCATCAAAGAGGTTTCTTCCAATAGATAGAGACCATTGCTCCAAAACCTCAACAAAAGGAATATTGAACTGCAGCTTTTCATAGCCTTCCAAGGATTGTGAGCAGTGCTCATCCTTGGTCTCCTTTTGGGGCATCTGAGGATGTGGTACTTCAGGCTTTCTTCCCATAAGAGGGGCATGCAATAATGTACTTCCAGCCTCTTCTTGAGTCTCTTCTTCATTTAGTTCCTCAACAGTGTGTATCATTTTAGGCTCAACCTCCTTGGTACTAATGAGGGCAAGACACTATTCTCTTATCTGTTCAGATAAGTGCTGTGTAGTTTGACTCAATTGTGCCTCTATAGTCTTGTTAGAGGCTCAGGCTTCTTGCAGCATCTCTTGAAATTTCAACATTTGTTGTGCAAGGGAGTGTAGTTGCTGGGTTAGTGACTCATTTTGCTCAGGAGGGTCTGACTTAGTGGACACTGTCTTAATCTCTCCTTTCATTGGAATCTCATTAGATGAGTACAGATGCTGATTATTAGCAACTGTCTCAATGAGCTCGTGAGCTTCCTCAATTGTCTTTTTCATGTGGATTGAACCACCAGCAGAATGGTTTGAAGACATCCTAGCCATGTTTGTAAGGCCATAATAGAAGATATCTAATTGCACCCATTCTGAAAATATTTTAGTGGGGCATTTCTGGAGCATTCTTCTATACCTCCCCCAAGCATCATGAAGAGATTCATTGTTTTCTTGCTTGAAGCCTTGGATGTTTAGCTTTAACTGGGTTAGTTTCCTTGGGGGAAAGTATTGATTCAGAAACTTGTCTACTAGCTGCTTCCATGTTTTCAAGCTAGATTTGGGTTGGTTATCTAACCACTTCTTTGCTTGATCTCTTACAGCAAAGGAAAAGAGTAGTAGTATGTAGACATCCTGATCTACTCCCTCAGTGTGTACTGTGTCAGCAATTTGTAAGAATTTAGCAAGGAAATCTGTGGGCTCCTCTTGAGAAAGTCCCTGAAACTGGCAGTTTTGCTACACTAGAGAGATCAACTCTAGGTTGAGCTCAAAATGAGCTACTCCAATAGGAGGTATACTAATATTCCTTCCATAGAAGTCAGGAGTGGGGACTGTATAAGACCCTAACGTTCTTCTGAACTGTTCATCCCTATTTGGGTTCATGGTGAACTTTTTCTGTTCCTGTATACTTAGGCAAGAAACAAGGAAATGAGAAGGTGTGTGTCTCTATATCAGAGTATAGAGCACTTCCAGTAAGATGTCTTGAGAAGACAAGAAGAATGGAGGTAAAGGGAAAGAGATGTAATTCGAATTTTTTTGAAATTAAAAAGAAAAGAAAATTAAATTATTATTTTTTCGAAAATTAAATAAATAAATAAAAATAAAAAAGGAAAACTAATTCGAAAATAATAAGAAAAATAATTAAAAAATTTCGAAAAAACAGGAAAAAGGAAAGATTAAGAAAAGATATGACAACCAATTAACTAACAAGATTTAAAATCAAAGAGGGGATTTTCGAAAAGGAAGAAAGAGAAAGTAGTTAGAAAGTATTGAAAAAGAGGAAAGAGAAAGGAGAATAAAAGATAAAACAAGAAACTAACTAATTAACAAGATTTAAGAACAAAATAAAAGATTTGATTTTGAAATTAAAAGGAGAAAGTTTTGAATTTTAAAAGTTGAAAAAGATTTGAAACATATTTGAAAAGATAAGATTTTGAAATTTAAATTTTGAAAAAGATTTGATTTTGAAATTTGAAATTTGAATTTTTGAAATTTGAAAATTGAAATTTAAAATTTGAAAATTGAATTTTGAAAACTTGAATTTTGAAATTTTGAATTTGAATTAAGATAAGATAAGAATTTGAAATTTGAATTTTAAAATTTGAAACAAGATAAGATAAAGGTTTGAAAAAGATTTGACTTTTGAAAAGATTTGATTTTGAAATTCAAATTTAAGATAATATAAGATAATGATTTGAAATTTAATGAAAGATAACAAAAGATAAGATAAAGATTTGAAAAAGTTTTAAATTTTAAAATTTAAAAGAAAGATGAGATAAGAAAGAATCAAATTAAATGAAAGATATGATAAGATATAAAAAGATAAGATTTGAAATTTGATTTTTGAAATTAAGGTAAGATAAGATAATGATTTTGAAATTAAAATTTGAAATTTTGTTTGAAATTTTCAAAAATAATTTTGAAATAAAGATAGAAAAGATATTTTTGATTTTTTGAATTAATGAAGAAAGAGAAAAACAACCAAAAGACACCAAACTTTTAAATTTTTAGATCTAAGACTCTAAATTTTGAAAACTTAAAAAAATAAAAACACCAAAAGACACCAAACTTAAAATTTTTAAGATCAAACCAAGAAAAATACCAAGACCAATTCGAATACAAGGAAGAACACTCAAATACACTTTTCGAAAATTTAAGAAAAGAAAAACACAAAGAGACACCAAACTTAAAAATTTTAAGATCTAATA
This sequence comes from Arachis hypogaea, assembly GCF_003086295.3. NCBI lineage: Eukaryota > Viridiplantae > Streptophyta > Magnoliopsida > Fabales > Fabaceae > Arachis > Arachis hypogaea. The sequence goes on from NC_092049.1 coordinate 25,416,873, forward strand.
ATACTAATTTTTGAAAATTAGAGGAAAAACAACTAAAAGACACCAAACTCAAGATTTTTAAAATCAACCAAGAAAATTCACTAAGAACAATTTGAATATGAAGAAGGAAAAATAAGACCACCTTCAAAAATTTAAAGGAAAAGGTAAAAACAGAGAGGCCACCAAACTTAAAAACTGACACAAGACTCAAACAAGAGACAAAGATTACTAAAGAAAAGAAAAGATTTTGAAAATTTTTGAAAAAGAAAACAAGAAATAGGTAAGACTCAAAGTAAAAAAAATCAAAAGAATATACATGGCCAAAAACAGAAAAAGTTTTGAAAAATTTTTGAAAAGAAAACAAAAGACATAAACAAAAGAGCAAATAAAACATAAAGAATACCTAATCTAAGCAACAAGATAATCCGTTAGTTTGTTTAACTGGACTAGCAAGTGCACTGGATCGTCCAAGTAATGCCTGAGTGAGTCAGGGTCGATCCCGCGAGGATTGTTGGCATGAATCAAGCTGTGGTTATCTTGTAGATCTTAGTCAGGCGGATAGAAAAGTTGTTTGTTTGTTTAAAGCGCATAAAATTAAAATAAAGATAACTTTACTTAATAGAAGGTGAATGCAATGATTAGAAGATAGTTAAGTCTTCAGAGATGCTTTATTCTTCTGGATTAATTCGGTCTCACTGCCTATGCCAACTGTGAATGATTTCTTCTATGGCAGGCTGTATGTGATCAATGCCTTTCTTGAGAGGTCGCCGATCTTCCTCCAGGCTGAACACCAGGGTTAGTGTGCATCCAGTCTGATTGAGGGTGAAGCTCCTGCAGTCTATTCCCCTTGATGATCCTACTCAAAATGCCACACACAAGGTCGACTCTTTCGGATCAGAGAATGCTGCGCCTTTGGTTCTAACCTTTACCACAAAGACCCTAATCTCCCCATACCTCGGTTGAACTGGTGTCTCGAGATGTCCCCAACGAAGTTGTGGATTAGCCATCTAAGAGATGTATAATCAAGCTAGTGGTTCATTGATATCCGATGAAAGACGCTCGCTGAATCCATATAGAATAGAGATAACCTTGTTCCGGTTTAACTCATTCATAAGGTTGAAGAACGAAGATACATCTTAGAATAGAGAATCAAACACGAATTGAGATAGAATAGTAATACTTTTATTAATCCATAAAATTCAGCAGAGCTCCTCCCCTTAAACTAGGAGGTTTAGAGACTCATACTAATAGAAAATACAATGAAAGGTTTGAAAAATGCCAGGAGAGATTCTAAACAAGGGTGATCTTCTCCTTTTTATACTAAACTAATGACTAAGGATTACATAAAAAGGGTAAAACAGTCTTTTAGTATGAAAATCCACTTCTAGGGCCTACTTGGTGAGTGTTTGGGCTGAGCTTTAGTGTCTCCCACGTGCTAAGACTCCCTAGGGGTGTTGAACGCTGGCTAGGAGCCCCCTTATGGGCGTTGGACGCTGGTCTCCTCCTTGTGGGTGCTGGATGCCAGAATAGGGTAGATAGCTGGCGTTGAATGCCAGTTTTGGGCCTTCAATTCTGAAGCAAAGTATAAACTATTATAAATTTCGGGAAAGCTCTAGATGTTAGCTTTCCATAGCCGTTGAGAACGCTCCATTTGGACTTCTGTAGCTCCAGAAAAACTCTTTCGAGTGCAAGGAGGTCAGATATTGACAGCATCTGCAGTGCTTTCTCTGCCTCTGAATCAGGCTTTTGCTCTAGCTCCTCAATTTTAGCCAGAAAATACCTGAAATTGAATAAAACTTAAATAAAACCTATGAAAATATAATAAAACTTAAAACTTAAATAAAACTTATATGAAAATATAATAAAACTTAAATAAAACATGCTAAAAACTATATGAAAATGATGGCAAAAAGCATATAAAATATCCGCTCATCAGTGGTCAAAGGGAAGATCCTTAATTCATCAACTTTGAATGTTCTGTATGAAGTTGATGGTCATTGGGATAGGTATTATATTGTCTTTAAAATTTTTCATTTATCAATTCTTAAATAATTAATTTTATTATATGTTTAGATTTATGCTAATTTCATAACCATTTTGATGGGGCAGAACAATAAAAGTGAAGGATACAAATAACAGAAAAGCGAGAGTGATATATGATGCAAAAGAAGTCATTAATAGGCTGCAAGCACCAATTGTTAAGGATGCAGAGGAAACATATATAAGACTATTCTCTATGATAACATAGCATTTTATTTGTCTCGTAAGATTCACATTGTGTAGTCAACACCTGAAAATGAGTTTTATAAGATCTTATACTTTTTCATCACACGAGCTAGTAGCTTTGTGTTGCAATCTAGTATAATTGTGAATGCAGTAGCTCAACCAAGTTGCTTTCTAACTATTGGCAGTTTCTACTGAGTTGTTTTGCTGGTTTTGGCACTTATTTTGCCTTGAGATAATTGGAGATACTTAGCTTTCTTGCATAGGTAGTCAAATAATGCACACTTAGGAAATAGTTTCTTTTTGATTCTGTGGTTTATTCTTCTTAAATGACTTGCATAATACATATTAGTGTTTTACATGTAGAAGATCAAAATTTGTGAGACTGAGGGATTGCCAATAGACTAAAATGTATTCATAGCTTCTCCTAACTTGATCAATAATGGTGGGACTATAGATTTAATATGGTTTAAGGTATCAAGCCCATGAACCCCAAGGGAGAAGCTTACCAAATAATCCTATCAACCTTTTTCCTGCATGATAATGATGATGATTATTGCTATTTTTATTTTTGTATGAAAATAAACAGGAAGAATTATGTACTTTATGATAGAAATAAGGTTTGAGCTGATATTAAATGAAGTTTTGTAGTTGACTGATCTATAAGTAAGTTTGTACACCTTCTAATTGATACTTTACTTTTTTATTTTCTTTTAATGGTAAAAATTTTTGGAAGGTATTAATTCATTGCATATAGTTGAAAATTGAAAGTTTTAGTTTTTAATTAATATTTTTAACTATTGAAGTCTTAAACTAACAACTTATTTCGATTGGCAAAACCCTTAGATTTATAGGGTGTGAGTTCAAATCCTAGGGTGGAGATTCTTCTTAAACTTATAAAATAAGTAAACATATCTCATCGTCTTAAAATAGGTATATGGACCAAGAAGTACTAAAATTTTCATTGATTTTTAGTGTCGAGTTTGCTATATCCGATTAGAAAAGTAGTTACCATGAAAAATCTCACTTTAGCATCATGTGTGAATGTTCATGTTCTCACAAACCACACCTGACTTATGAGGATTTGTAGGGAAAGAAGGGGATTTGGCTTAAGTTGCCTATTGAGAAAAGATAAATTATTAGTACTTATCATAATAACATAATATGATAAGTACTAACTAATATCATTAATTTATCATAATATCACCATGTCTTCCCCGCATGCTAACAAATTATTAGTACTTATCATAATATGTTATTCTACTTCTATGCTTTTAGGGTTCATCAAATTTCTGGGACCTTATTACATGCTGCTTATAACAAAAAGAAGGCAAATTGGTGCAATCTCTGGTTACACAGTATACGCTGTCTCAAAGATTCAGATGATTTTGCTGCCTAATTCTTCGGTTCGGGCTGATATCATCAATTCTAAACACAAAAACAGGTCTTTACAATTCCACATGCTATCAAAATAAGTCTCTTTTTTTCCTTCTTTTTTTCTAATTTTAATTTCGTCTTTAGTTATCCTGCTGATTATATCCCTCTGTCCAATGTTTACATTATTTTTATTCTTCTCTATTCATATTTCTTTTAATTTTGCCAGAGTATCTTGCTCATGATCCTCTTGTTGGCACTAGTGATCAAGTTTTTCAGTTTTGGAAAAGCACTTGCTGCTATTAAATAATTAATACTGCCTAAAATAGGATCCAAAAATTTAGAATATGAATTAGAGAATTTAAATATGATATTTGGACTCAGTAGATTTTTATGAGTTAGAAAATATAATTTTCTGCAAAAAACTGCATAAAAACTCAAACTGGCAGATGAACCGGCCAAACCGGTTTAAGTTTGTCTGGTACTGTGCGAGAATAATTAAAAATAGTAGAAAACCTTAGGAAAATATCTAGAACTAAAAACCGGGCACTAATTTTAAAGGTTTGGCCCGAAATTGGGCCAAAATGAGCAAAAAACGCTAATGGGTTAGACCGGGCCCAAGTTGGGCCCAAGCCCAACATATATAACACTTCATTAATGAGCCCATCAGCCATAAACACAGCACAACATAGCTGAGAAGAGAAGAGAGAAGAGGATTCCATTAACACTATTCACCTCAAACTTTCCAAGCTCAAAACTTGAGCTACGGAGCTTCGATCGCCGCACCGTTTGCGGCCACGCGATCACCACAAAGAGCTCTACAAAACCCACTAAGAAACTGGTAAGGAAATCACAAATCCTTTCTCAGACTTTTCTTCAAAAATTCAAAAATCTAGTGTTCGGGGTTTTTGAGATTTTGGTGTTTTGATGTGTTTAGGATCAATCTAGCTTGAGGAATCTATTGGGTTTTGCTTCCAAAACTGTTGGGTAAGGTGAGTTGTTCTTAACCCTTGTGAAATTGTGACTATGATGAACCCTAGGTTAATTAGCTATGAATTGTGATGGTTTCAGTGGCTAAGAGAAGGGGGGTTGAATCTTAGCCCCCTTTTTTTATGTTGCTAACACTTGCTGAACTCAGAGGAGACTTTTCTGTTTTAGCTCGTCTCTGGACACGAGACTTTTTGTTTTTGCTCGTCACTTGCCACGAGACATTTTGATTTTTGCTCCTGTGCAGTATAAAACAGAAATGGAGTTGGAGAGAGGAAAGATTACACCCAGATATATCCTGGTTCAGCTGCTAAGTGTAGTGCAGCCTACATCCAGTCTCCATCACAAACATGATGGAATTTCACTATAATCAATCTGATTACAACTTGTAAAGTGCTAACCCAACTTACAAGGGGATTCCCACAGAATCATGAAACACAACATAGATGAACAAAGGATCTCTAAGACATCTATGGATTTTTCTTTTAATTTTGCACTCTCTGCCTTTTTCCGCTCTATGGCTTTTTCATTACAAACCTCACTGTTTGCCTTTTTCCATGAGACTCAAGACATGACAAAATTAAACAGAAAAATACAAAATTGAATACATTGAAGGAGAAGAGAAAACTGTTAGCTCAGGTAGCTCTGAGAACTCTGTGCCTTGCACTCTCAAATTTTCTCCTTGCTTCAAACAGTGGCTGTCCACCCTTAATATAGAAGAGGGGAGCCTCCACTTATTGAAGCCAAAACCGAACCAACTTCTTCCTCCTTCAACAAACCGGTTCGGCCACATAGAGAGAGAAGAGATAACCATGCATTAACCAACATGCAATTACCTCTAGTCCTTTCTTGATCATCACCCTTCATCAATCCGAGCTCTCCATCCTTGGCTTGCTCTCCAAGATGGAATTCTGGCTCTTGATGCTTCATGATGATGATGACTTCATCTGCTTCAATCTCTGCCTTCAACCATCACTTCGCCACTCTAGCTACTCCCTGTGGTGGTTGAGCAGAATCAAAGACAAGCCATGCTTCAAGAATCTCCCTTGCTGGCCGAGATCTTCTTCTTCCTTTTTGAGCATGGAAAGCTCAAGATAACCTCACCAAATCTGACCACATTTGGTAAGTATCTTAGCCACAGCTTATTTTTATTTTAGTATGTTTTCTTGCCATCATTAGCTTGATGGTCTTGATGCATGCAGCTTCTTCTTTTTCTTGGTTGAAGAACACTTCTTCCATTGTTTCCTGGACAAGGACCGAAGAAAGAAGAAGAAAGAGATGAGAGAGAATAAGATATTCAATGGTTTTTGATCAAGTAATTAATGTAGCAAAGAGAAAGAATAAAAGTGCACTCATGTTTCCTACTCCCCTTTGCTGAGAGGCGTGCATTGTCATAATAGCCATCAAATCAATCTCCTCTCTATTTCTTATGTTTTCAATGCATTAAATTAACTTTGAATTCCATCCAAAGTGAGAAGTGGAATCCGTTGGAGGCAAGTAGTAATACTTGGTTTCGGACCAAGCTTGGAAACATTTACCAACAATAAGATTGTGCTTTGTAACATTGGATTTTAATCTAACCCAACTTTGTAACATTTGCTTTCCTGATGGATATTTATCGGATCAAGCATAGAGCGCACAAGGAAGCATTTGTTTGGGCTTGCAGTAATAATATTTATTCTGGCCCAAATAAAAATTCAGCCTCATGGTACAAGAAACATGTAGCAAGGCTTATTGTTGGGCTTAAATCAGGATTTCATCTTTCGGCCCAATATTAAAACCTGCAACAAAAATTATTTAATCAAATCAGATTATTAATTTTTGCAGTTAATTATTTTAAATAATGTTTAGTCATCACAAATATTAATCAAGAGTTTTCCAAACTCATCAATCTCCCCCTTGATGACAAACATTATTAAAATTGAAATGGGAAAAATTTAGAGATTGAGTAAAGAATACTCCCTTTGAATTTGAATTTCTCCCCCTTTCAAAATGTCACATTGCTCCCCCTTGATGTATGCTTATGTTACCAAGGGAAGCACTCAACCTGTAACATTTTTAAATCAAGCTTCAAGTAACAATGTTATTTAGCATATTTTATGATGCTAAATGCTTGATTTATGAGCAGTTTTAATTGATAATCAAAACTTATTTGATATCATAAACTGATTTACTGCTCAAACTTTTTCATACAAACAAAAAGCTATCCAATTATTTTTCAAACTTTTCCTATTAGTATATCAGAGCTAAACAAAGTGATGGAAAAATATTTGAAGTTCACATGATCAAACCAGGGCAGTTTTCATACATTACATAATTTAAAAACTGCCAAAAATAAGTTTATCACTGATATGTTAACAGCTAGGCATCTCAATACATCAAACATAATTATAAATGCCAAATGAGAATTAACTAATCATGATAAACCAAATGCAGTTTAAGCAACAACCATAGCGAATGCAATATCAACATGCATTCTTTGAACAAGGGTGATCATGAATTTTCAATTTGAAAATTTCAACCCCTGTTCCCCTGTTTTTCAGCAGCCCTTGTTTCGTTCCAATTTCAATTTTGGAACCTTAAATTCCTCCCCCTTTTGTCATCATGGGGGCACCTGCACAAAAACATTGTTATAGAAAACAGAATATGCCATATAACAGTCCAAAACATAACCAAATGGTGTCATCAAAGTATCACCTAGGTAGCTATTGTCAATTGCAACCCTAACAAAAAACAAAAGAGCTAATTGAGCCAAATTGTACCAATATCAAATAGTAACCAGAGAGTTAATCATCGAAAAGATTAAAGTAAGGTTCCTCCTCGGCGCCATCACTGCCAGCTTCTTTTTCAAGACTTTCCAACATTAGACTGACCCTCTCTTGACATTTCTTCCATGCCAATTCATTCTCATAAGCAAGTTTGCGGGCAGACTTGTGAAATTGAACCATGAGATCGGACATATTGGTGAATTCTGTGAGAATTTCTCTGAGGGAACCAGTCGTCTTTGAGGATTCTGGGCGGCCTTCAAAGTCATCATCAGATTTCTTTCCTCTTTTTGCAGCTCCGCCTGCTCTGATCATGGAAACACGGTTCTCTACATCCTCATTGGTTAAATCTACCTTAAAGTACTCAAAAATGCATGTAAGAAACATTCCATAAGGTAGATTGGCCTTTTTTGTACTTTTCACAGACTCCCACATGTGACGAATCATAATATAGCTAAATGAAATAGGAGTTGAAGTAACTAAAGCAAATATTATGAGACAATCAGATACAGTTACCCTATTGTGAGAACCACTTTGAGGAGTGAGAATGTGAGTTATGATGCGGTGCAGCAGAGAGTTAGTTGGACCCAAAGCCTTATGAGTCGGAACAGTTCCATCTAGACCAGACAGATTTTCACAGATTTGATGAATCACTTGCTTGTATGTAACTCCTACATGTGAGTCCCATTTATCACTCATATAAGCCTTTGGCCCTTCATCAATGTATCCAAGGGCAGAAGAGATTGTTTCAGAATCCAATATGATTTGAACCCGTTTCACATAAGAGTGAAGACTGCCATCAATAAACCTTAGATTTGCATAGAACTGCCTAACCAGCCCTGGGTACACCATTTTATGAATATGAAGCAGATGTGACCATTTAAGACCTTCAAACATGGGCTGTAAATCGAGTCCTTTGGATGCCAGAGATTTTAGATTCACTAGATAAGAGAGACACAAATGCCGTTTCTCCAGGACTTCATTGTGGAATTCAAAAGCAGCACACGTAGAGAACCTGGAAGGATCGAAATGTGAGTGTTGTTTGTGAAACTTGTTCTTGAACTCCATTGACCCAAGGTTCGCGGGTTCTCTGGTCTCATGGAACTCGAAACCCTTTGTCTTCTTGGAACACTTTCCGGATGCATGTGGAGAGGTTCTTTTCGGCGATGATGGAGAAGGTGAGGTATGAGACTCCTCTACTTCCTCTTCAATGCTGGGCTCCTTCGCCTTCTCGCTCTTCCTTCTTCCAGAAGATTTTTGAGCAATAACTTTGCGCCTCATAGTCTCGGTTCTCTTGGAGGGGGGTGAAAGAGAAGAGGAGGAGGTGGAATGGATGTGAATGTGGGTATGTGATTGGGGTGTAGAAGGTTTTTGAGATTGGCGAATTCTCTCACTCTTCCTTGGGGCTGTTTTCTTTTTCATAATGAAAGAGATCAATGGAGATGGAAGTTGGAGATGAAAGGGTGGCCGAATAGTGAGGTGAGTGATGGGAGGTTAGAGAAGCATTAAATGCTTAATTGGAGAGAGAATGAGAGAAGTTATTACCCATTAAGAGAGCGGTTATTATCCATGGGGGTTTCAAAAACTGAAAAGAGGTTTCCCTAAATCAAGGGATTAGTTGGAGGGAAAGATTTGATTTGACAACATGCTTCTTCCAACAAGATTTGATAAGACAACCAAGGGATTTTGTTGATTTAATTTTTCAAAAGAAATGAAACTAACAAAACTGTCTTGGTGGGGTCAAGGAATTTTTTTGGTGGGGCCCATAAAATTCGAATTCTGCGTTGCCTCCCCCTTGACCATAGCTCTTCCATTCTGCCATTTATTGTTTCTCGTCCGAATCTACGAGCAAAAACTGAGCAGAGTCAAATATTCACAAATTTTCAATGAAACTTAAATCAAACATTCCCAAGCTTTTTCTCAAGGTACAGAATCTGTCTTCACAGAGGGGTTTTGTAAAAATATCAGCAATTTGGTCTTCTGATTTTACAAATTGAATATCAATAGTACCCTTTTGTACATGTTCCCTAATAAAATGATACTTTATCTCAATGTGCTTGGTTCTTGATTGCAAAACAGGATTTTTTGAAATATTTATTGCACTCATATTATCACAAAATAGGGGTATACTACTGATTTTTAATTTGTAATCTTCCAATTGTGTTTTTAACCAAATTAATTGTGTGCAACATGCAGATGCGGAAATATATTCTGCTTCAGCGGTGGATAAAGCCAATGTGGCTTGTTTCTTGCTTGACCACATGTTGAGTGAGCTTCCAAGGAAGCAACACATGCCGGACGTGCTTCTTCTATCCACTCTATCTCCCGCATAATCTGCATCACAAAACCCTACTGCACAAAATTCATCAGATTTAGGATACCACAAGCCATAATCACAAGTTCCCTTAATGTATCTAATGATGCGTTTAACAGCCGTAAGATGGGATTCTTTTGGGTGAGATTGAAATTTTGAACATACACCCACACTTTGAACAATATCCGGTCTAGAGGAGGTAAGGTACATGAGTGAACCTATCATTCCTCTATACCTTGTTTCATCCACATCTTGGCCATCATCATCTTTTTCAAGTTTTGTATTAGGATGCATTGGAGTGCCCATTGCTTTGGAATTTTCTAGGCCAAACTTTTTAATGAGTTCTTTTGCATATTTTCCTTGGTAAATAAAAGTACCACTCGGAGTTTGTTTAATTTGGAGGCCAAGAAAGAAAGTAAGCTCTCCCATTAAGCTCATTTCAAACTCACTAGTCATGAGTTTTCCAAACTCTTCACACAAGGAAATATTGGCCGATCCAAATACAATGTCATCAACATAAACTTGAACAAGAAGTATATCATCATTAGATGCTTTAATGAACAAAGTAGTGTCGGTGGTACCCCTTTGAAATTTATTTTCCAACAAGAAGGCACTAAGCCTTTCATACCAAGCTCTTGGAGCTTGTCTAAGACCATAAAGAGCCTTAGTTAATTTGAAAACATGATTTGGAAACTCTTTATGTTCAAAACCGGGGGGTTGTGCCACATACACTTCTCTATCAATAAAGCCATTAAGAAAAGCACATTTAACATCCATTTGAAACATTTTGAAACCTTTATGAGCGGCATAGGCAAGAAGCAACCGAATTGCTTCCATTCTAGCTACCGGAGCAAAAGACTCATCAAAATCTATACCCTCTTCTTAATCGTAACCTTGGGCCACTAATCTAGCCTTGTTACGAACAACTTGTCCATCCTCACCAAGTTTATTTTTAAAGACCCACTTAGTACCCGTTACCTTCATACCATCCGAATAAGGTACTAATGTCCAAACCTCATTCTTGTCGAATTGAGCTAGCTCTTCTTGCATGGCCTTGACCCATGATGGATCTTCAAGAGCTTGTTTGACATTGTTGGGCTCCATTTATGACAAGAAAGCAAAGTTGCTAGGTTCAGTTTGTCTTTTGGTGGAGGATCTTGTTGTTACGCCATGAGAAGGATCACCAATGATGAAATCATAAGGATAACCCCTCATAGACTTCCATTCTCTAGGCTTTCGAATAGGTGTAGAACTTTGATGAACTTCTGGTGGTCTCACTGTTTCAGTTGCTCGTGCCTGTTCAGGAGACAAAATGGAAGTGTCTCCTCCAATCTGACGAGACAGAACCGGGCTAACAGATTCTTCATTCTGGACAGATTTGGGATTTTCTTTGCTTGTTCCATCCTCTTCACAATCTGAATCAATATCCTTCACAATACTGGGAATTAAGTTAGAATCACAAAAAGTAACATGTATGGATTCCTCTATTGTCCTATGTTCCTTGAGATAAACTCTATAGGCCTTGCTTGTGGTGGAATATCCAACAAACATTCCTTCATTGATTTTGGATCAAATTTTCCAAGATTTTCCTTATTGTTAAGCACAAAATATTTGCATCCAAAAATATGAAAGTACTTAAGATTTGGAGGGGTTCCTTTCCATAGCTCATAAGGCGTTTTCTTTAACCCTTTTCTAATGATTGTTCTATTCAAAATATAACATGCTGTGTTCACAGCCTCAGCCCATAAGAATTTAGGAATTTCACTCTCACATAACATAGCCCTAGTCATTTCTTGAAGGCTTCTATTCCTTCTTTCAACCACCCCATTTTGTTGGGGGATTCTAGGACATGAAAAGTTATGAGAAATCCCTAAGTCATCACAGAATTTTTCAAAATCTTAATTTTCAAATTCTCTTCCATGATCACTTCTCAAATGGGCAATTTTCAAATCCTTTTCATTTTGAATTTTCTTACAAAGGGTGGAAAAAGCATGAAAGGCATCATTCTTATGAGTAAGGAAAAGTACCCAACCAAATCTAGAGTAATCATCTACCACCACAAGACCATAATGTTTACCTCCTAAACTTTGAGTTCTAGTAGGACCAAAAAGATCAATATGTAACATTTCCAATGGCCTTTTGGTTGAGATTCCATCTTTTGATTTAAAAGAGGATTTTACTTGTTTGCCTAATTGACAAGCGTCACAAGTAAGATCCTTATCAAACTTGATGTTTGGGATTCCTCTAACCAAATTTCTTTTGACTAGCTTAGAAATTTGATACATGCTAGCATGTCCCAACTTTCTATGCCAAAGCCATTTTTCAGATTCAAAAGATGTGAAGCATGTTACATTTTGTTCTTTTAAATCCTCAAGAGTTAATCCATACACATTGTTACATCTTTTAGCTTCAAGAAGAACATTTCCAGTTTTTTCACACACAACTAAACAAACAAATTTCTTAAAGATAACTTCAAAACCCAAATCACAAAGTTGACTAACACTAAGCAAGTTATGTTTCAAGCCATGTACAAGGAGAACATCATTTATACAAGAAGAAAAGTTTTTACCAACTTTCCCAACAGCCACAATTTTTCCTTTTGCATCATCACCGAAAGTGACAAGTCCTCCATCATAGTCATCAAGCTTTATGAAGAAGGTTGCCTTTCTGGTCATATGCCTAGAGCATCCGCTGTCCATATACCACACATTTTCCTTCCTTTTGGATGCTAGGCACACCTACAAAACAATGCTTAAGTAACCTTAGGTATCCAAATCTTTTTGGATCCTTTTACGTTAAACCATCTTCTATGTCCTAAGCCATTGTAATCAAAAACAATTTTATAAACCTTGTCACCAACCATTCTTTCACCGAAAAAGCATTGAATGGGAAAGTGTCCATTCCGATTGCATAGTCTACAAAACCTTGGAGTTGCATTTTTGTTAAAGTAGGTGGGATCTTGAAATCTTGTGTCATTAGAAGATGAAGCAATATTTTCAAAATGTGAATTTTTAGATTTATAAAATCCCAACCCAGCCTTATCATAAAGAGGTTTTTGACTAGCCAAGATGTGATTTAAACTTTCGGAACTTTGTGTAAACTTGGCCAAGTCTTCCTTAAGTCTTTTAACCTCTTTAAGCAACTCTTCATTTTGCTTAAAACAGTCCACATATGCAAGAACACAATGGTTACTTTCACAGCTCCTAACTTGGGCTCTTAACTGCTTATTTTCTTCAACAAGATCACAAGCAGTTTCAGCCTCTCTCACTTTTTCTTTTAGAAAACTGTTTTCGGCCTTAAGAATGGTAATTTGATGTTCAAGTTCTTGATTTTCCAGCAGAAAACATATTTTTTCAGAAAGGTGGTCTATCATAAGATGGAGATCTTCAGTGTTAGGGTTATGAAAGACTACCTGATCTATGTGGTCTGCCATGAGACATGTCTGTGACTTGGTCTCGGTTTCTTCATCATCATCATCAGAGTCATTCTCCAGGTCTTCCCATGTGGCCATCAGTCCTTTCTTCTTTCCTCTTTTCGGTTTTTCCTCCTTCTTCAGCTTGGGACAATCAGATTTGAAATGCCCCATTTCCTTGCAATTATAGCAAGTTACCTTGCTAAGGTCTTTCTTTACTCTCCTTGTGCTGCTGCCTTTGCCTTTGAGCTTAGCCATTTTCCTGAATTTTTTGGCAAATAAAACAAACTCATTTTCAGAAGAGTTATCACTGGATTCATCATCCAGAGGGTTAGTCACAGAAGAAAATGCAATTCCTTTCTTATTTGTATCTTTTTTCAAATAGGTATTTTCGAAAGCAAGAAGATTTCCTCTCAAATCATCAAGAGTTATGGAGTCTAAGCTACTGCTCTCAGAAATAATTAAAGCTTTAGTTTCCCACTCTTTTGTGAGACATCTCAACACTCTTCTCACTAGCACAGAATCAGAATGTGTAATTCCCAGAGCATCTAAGCCAACAATGATAGCATTGAACCGTTCGAATAGTTCATCAATAGACTCTCCTTCCTTCATTGCAAACATTTCATATTCTCTATTTAGCATATCTGTCCGAGTCTTCTTGACAATGGTGGTTCCTTCATGGGTGATTTGCAATTTGTCCCAGATTTCCTTTGCCGTTGTGCATCTTGATACCCGTCGGTACTCCTCGAAGCTGATAGCACAATTGAGCAGATTTATTGCCTTGGCATTTAACTCCACCTTCTTCCTATCTTCCTCGGTCCATCTTGCTTCTGGTTTGAGAGAAACAACTCCTTCTGCACTTGTGATAGTTGGAAATTGAGGCCCTTCGAGAATAATCTTCCAAAGTCTGTAATCCACTGCTTGTACGAATATCTTCATCCTCTCCTTCCAATAGGTATAGTTTTTTCCATTGAAAAGAGGAGGTCTGTTGCTTGATTGACCTTCAGTTAGATTATAGGACACCACATTTGCGCCACTGTTTTCTGCCATGAGGATCTTTACTCCAAGCTACAAAGCTTGATCTCTTTGAGACCAAGCTCTGATACCAATTGATGGTTTCAGTGGCTAAGAGAAGGGGGGGGGGTTGAATCTTAGCCCCCTTTTTTTATGTTGCTAACACTTGCTGAACTCAGAGGAGACTTTTCTGTTTTAGCTCGTCTCTGGACACGAGACTTTTTGTTTTTGCTCGTCACTTGCCACGAGACATTTTGATTTTTGCTCCTGTGCAGTATAAAACAGAAATGGAGTTGGAGAGAGGAAAGATTACACCCAGATATATCCTGGTTCAGCTGCTAAGTGCAGTGCAGCCTACATTCAGTCTCCATCACAAACATGATGGAATTTCACTATAATCAATCTGATTACAACTTGTAAAGTGCTAACCCAACTTACAAGGGGATTCCCACAGAATCATGAAACACAACATAGATGAACAAAGGATCTCTAAGACATCTATGGATTTTTCTTTTAATTTTGCACTCTCTGCCTTTTTCCGCTCTATGGCTTTTTCATTACAAACCTCACTGTTTTCCTTTTTCCATGAGACTCAAGACATGACAAAATTAAACAGAAAAATACAAAATTGAATACATTGAAGGAGAAGAGAAAACTGTTAGCTCAGGTAGCTCTGAGAACTCTGTGCCTTGCACTCTCAAATTTTCTCCTTGCTTCAAACAGTGGCTGTCCACCCTTAATAAAGAAGAGGGGAGCCTCCACTTATTGAAGCCAAAACCGAACCAAATTCTTCCTCCTTCAACAAACTGGTTTGGCCACATAGAGAGAGAAGAGATAACCATGCATTAACCAACATGCAATTACCTCTAGTCCTTTCTTGATCATCACCCTTCATCAATCCGAGCTCTCCATCCTTGGCTTGCTCTCCAAGATGGAATTCTGGCCCTTGATGCTTCATGATGATGATGACTTCATCTGCTTCAATCTCTGCCTTCAACCATCACTTCGCCACTCTAGCTACTCCCTGTGGTGGTTGAGCAGAATCAAAGACAAGCCATGCTTCAAGAATCTCCCTTGCTGGCCGAGATCTTCTTCTTCCTTTTTGAGCATGGAAAGCTCAAGATAACCTCACCAAATCTGACCACATTTGGTAAGTATCTTAGCCACAGCTTATTTTTATTTTAGTATGTTTTCTTGCCATCATTAGCTTGATGGTCTTGATGCATGCAGCTTCTTCCTTTTCTTGGTTGAAGAACACTTCTTCCATTGTTTCCTGGACAAGGACTGAAGAAAGAAGAAGAAAGAGATAAGAGAGAATAAGATATTCAATGGTTTTTGATCAAGTAATTAATGTAGCAAAGAGAAAGAATAAAAGTGCACTCATGTTTCCTACTCCCCTTTGCTGAGAGGCGTGCATTGTCATAATAGCCATCAAATCAATCTCCTCTCTCTTTCTTATGTTTCCAATGCATTAAATTAACTTTAAATTCCATCCAAAGTGAGAAGTGGAATCCGTTGGAGGCAAGTAGTAATACTTGGTTTCGGACCAAGCTTGGAAACATTTACCAACAATAAGATTGTGCTTTGTAACATTGGATTTTAATCTGGCCCAACTTTGTAACATTTGCTTTCCTGATGGATATTTATCGGATCAAGCATAGAGCGCACAAGGAAGCATTTGTTTGGGCTTGCAGTAATAATATTTATTCTGGCCCAAATAGAAATTCAGCCTCATGGTACAAGAAACATGTAGCAAGGCTTATTGTTGGGCTTAAACCAGGATTTCATCTTTCGGCCCAATATTAAAACCTGCAACAAAAATTATTTAATCAAATCAGATTATTAATTTTTGCAGTTAATTATTTTAAATAATGTTTAGTCATCACAAATATTAATCAAGAGTTTTCCAAACTCATCAAATTGTGTGTATATATAGCTTGAAGTCTTGATTATTGGCATTTACTTGGAGCTTTGGAGTTGAATCGGTGGCTTGGTTGTGTTTGGAAGCTTGATTGCACTCAAATTGGGTTTTAGTGTATATTGGGAATCGTCCAAGATATGGTTTCGGTTTCCTCTATGTAATATATAATATTTCTGGACACTTAGGCTAGTGACCCATAGGATAGGATTGGATTAAATTGGTTGTTAAATTTGCTGAATGATGATGTATGATGATTTGATGACTTTGGGTTATTTTGATGGAAGTTGGTATCGATGTTGATAAATGATGTTGGATGTTGAATTGAAGTTGATTTCTCATGATTAGTGGTAATAGAATGATGATTGATGAGTTTGTTTTAAGCGATATAATTGATAATTCGGTTTGAAAATTTGATGATATGAGTGGTGGAATGTGATACACATGGTAAGAACTGATGTGAGTTGAAGTTGGTGTGGTTTTGGTTGAAGATTTTGGTAAATTGAGAAATTGGTGAACTTTAGAAAAAATGGATTTTTGATAAAATTCAACAGATCATATCTTGATCTACAGTTTGTGAAATAGAATGAATTTTATATCAAATCCAAGATAATTGAAAGAGCTTTAAAATGGTATCAATTTTGTAGAAATCTGAATTTTGTAGAGAAAGATATGATTGTTGCAAGTTGGTGTCTAAAATCTGAATTCTGTGAATGTTGCAGAATTTGTGATTTTTGGTTTGTGTGCGCATGCACAGCCCTGTGTGAATGCACACCCCGTGTATTTTTGAAAACGTGCGCACAGCGCACGCACGCACGGGGATATGGCTGCCGTTGGGAGCGCTAGCATGCTCTGTGCACACACACAACCAATGAAGTTTTGCAAGCTGTGCGCTCGCACAGCCTTGTGCGCACGCACATGCTGGAAGGTGCATTCTGTTGAGGGCGTTCGCACACATCATGCATATGAGCAGAATGGAAACTTTTACTTGCTGTGCGTACGGACACCTCTATGCGTATGCACACTTCTTGAAAATTCCTATGGGCGTGCGTATGCACAACCCTATGCGTATGCACACTACCCTGTTTTTCAATAAAAAGCTTGTTTTTAATTGTTTCACCTTCCCGGCAAGCTTGTAAACTTCCGTCACACTTATATAAAACTCTTTGGCTTGTTTTTGGATTTTGGTGCATGAAATTGTGATTACACTTTTCACAACTCTGCACAACTAACCAGCAAGTGCACTGGGTCGTCCAAGTAATACCATACATGAGTAAGGGTCGATCCCACAGAGAATGTCGACTTGAAGCAAGCTATGGTCATCTTGTAAATCTTAGTCAGGCGGATTCAGATGGTTATGAGTATTGATAATTAAAAGATAAATAAAACATAAAATAAAATAAAGTTACTTATGTAATTCATTGGTGGGAATTTTATATAAGTGTTTGGAGATGCTTTGTTGCTTCTGAACTTCTGCTTTCCTATTGTCTTCTTCCAATCATGCGTGCTCCCTTCCATAGCAAGTTGTATGATCCTCTCGGATGAAAAATACCAGTACGATCTCTGCACAGCTAATCAACTGTCGGATTTGTCGTCTCGGATCAAAAATACCAGGTACAGCTACCGCACGGCTAATCATCTGTCGGTTCTCACTAGCATCGAAATAGGATCTCTCTATCCTTTTGCACACTATCACTGCGTCTAACATTCGCAAGTTTGAAGCCCGTCACAGTCATCCCTTCCCAGATCCTACTCGGAATACCACAGATAAGGTTCAGACTTTCCGGATCTCAGGAATGCTGCCAATTGGTTCTAGCCTATACAACGAAGGTTCTGATCTCAGATTCGGATGCTCTGTTGTCAGGAGAGATGATGCGAATCGCGGATCAGAGACCCAAGAGAATATACTCCGGTTGTCGTCCAATGACTACGTTGAAAATCATGTAGATCGCTTGTGGTTATCAGGCATGCGGATCTTGGCTAAGCGAGTAACGAAGATAGTGGGTGATTGTCACAGGTCAGCCCTTCATTCTGACTTAACTGAATTAAGTACGAGAGTATATCTTGGAGAAGAAGTAAGCGTGAATTGAAAGAGAAACAATAGTACTTGCATTAATTCATGAAGAACAGCAGAGCTCCGCACCTTAATCTATAAGGTGTAGAAACTCCACCGTAGAAAATACATAAGAGAAAAAGGTCTAGGCATGGCCATGTGGCCAGCCTCCAAGTCCAAGGATAGTATCAAAGTATACGAATACAATAGTAAAAAGTGCTATTTGTATTAAACTAGCTACTAGGGATTACAGAAAATAAGTAACTAAGCGCAAATAGTGCAGAAATCTACTTCCGGGGCCCACTTGGTGTGTGCTTGGACTGAGCATTGAAGCTTTCACGTGCATAGGCCATTCTTGGAGTTAAACGCCAGCTTGGGTGCCAGTTTGGTAGTTTAACTCTAATTCTGGTGCCAGTTCTGGTGTTTTACTCCAAAAAAGGGTCTCTGGTGGGCGTTTAGACGCCTGTTTGGGCCATCAAATCTCGGGCAAAGTATGGACTATTATACATTGATGGAAATTCCAAGATGTCTACTTTCAACGCAATTGAGAGCGCGCCAATTAGGCTTTTGTAGCTCCAGAAAATCCACTTCGAGTGCAGGAGGGTCAGAATCCAACAACATCTGCAATCCTTTCTCAACCTCTGAATCAGACTTTTGCTCAGATCCCTCAATTTCAGCCAGAAAATACCTGAAATCACAGAAAAACACACAAACTCATAGTAAAGTTCAGAAATATAATTTTTGAATAAAAACTAGTAAAAATATAATAAAAAGTAATTAAGACATACTGAAAACTATGTAAAATCAATGCCAAAAAGGGTATAAATTATCCGCTCATCACAACACCAAACTTAAATTGTTGCTTGTCCCCAAGAAACTAAAAAAATAGGATAAAAATAAGAGAATATACAATAAATTCCAAAATTATCAATGAAGATTAGTTTTAATTAGATGAGCGGGGCTAGTAGCTTTTTGCTTCTGAACAGTTTTGGCATCTCACTTTATCCTTTGAAGTTCAGAATGATTGGCATCCATAGGAACTCAGAATTCAGATAGTGTTATTGATTCTCCTAGTTCAGTATGTTGATTCTTGAACACAGCTACTTTATGAGTCTTGGCCGTGACCCTAAGCATTTTGTTTTCCAGTATTACCACCGGATACATAAATGCCACAGACATATAACTGGGTGAACCTTTTCAGATTGTGACTCAGCTTTGCTAGAGTCCCTAGTTAGAGGTGGCCAGAGTTCTTAAGCACACTATTTTTGCTTTGGACCACGACTTTAACCGCTCAGTCTCAAGCTTTTCACTTGACACCTTCACGCCACAAGCACATGGTTAGGGACAGCTTGATTTAGCCGCTTAGGCCAGAATTTTATTCCTTTGGGCCCTCCTATCCATTAATACTCAAAGCCTTGGATCCTTTTTACCCTTGCCTTTTGGTTTAAAGGGTTATTGGATTTTTCTACTTGCTTTTTTCTTTTTCTTTCTTTTTCTTTATTTTTTTCGCCATTTTTTTTCGCAAGCTTTTGCTTTTCACTGCTTTTTCTTGTTTCAAGAATCAATTTTATGATTTTTCAGATTATCAATAACATTTTTCTTTTTTCATTATTCTTTCAAGAGCCAACAATTTTAACATTCATAAACTTCAATATAAAAAATATGCACTGTTCAAGCATTCATTCAGAAAACAAAAAGTATTGCCACCACATTAAAAATAATTAAACTATTTTCAAGATAGAATTCGAAATTCATGTACTTCTTTTTCTTTTTCAGAAAATATTTTTCATTTAAGAAGGTGAAAGATTCATGGAATCATTCGTAGCTTTAAGACATAGACACTAAACACTAATGATCATGTAATAAAGACAAAAAACATAGTCAAAACATAAAGCATAAAAATGAAAAACAGAAAAATAAGAACAAGAAAATTAAAGAACGGGTCCACCTTAGTGACGGCGGCTAGTTCTTCCTCTTGAAGATCCTATGGAGTGCTTGAGCTCCTCAATATCTCTTCCTTGCCTTTGTTGCTCTTCCCTCATGGCTCTTTTTGAGGTCCATGAGTGGGCTCTCTTGTTTGCTCCATCCTCTTTCTAGTGATGGACTTTTGAGATGAATCTCTTCATCTCCCATGACTCGGAGTTGGAAGCAATTACCTTCCCTTTCCTTATTCTAGAGGTTTCTCCGGCCTTAGGTGCCTGATAAACCACTATTTTATGGTTTATCTTGTGTTTAATTGAGTGGTTTCATCAAGTCTTTACCCACTTATTCATACTAATTGCATGGTTTTACATTTCCCTTCCTAGTTTTATTCTATGGTTGAAAACTTGCTTCCTAGAGATCTTTAATTTGTGTATTTTAATTCTCCTTTAGGCTATTCGATGCCGTGATCCGTGTGTTAAGTGTTTCAAGCTTTATAGGGCAGGAATGGCTTAGAAATTGGAGAGGAAGCTTGCAAAAATGGAAGGAACACAAGAAACTAAGGAGATGACCAGTGAGCATCGACGCGCACGCATGGCTCACGCGTGCGCGCGACATGGAGAAAATTGCAGTGACGCGTGCACATGCCTGACGCGGACACGCAGATTGGAGTCTGCACAAAAGACGCGCACGCGTGGACGATGCGTACGCATGACAAGGAAATTTGCCAAATGACGTGCACACGTGACTGACGCGTACGCGTGACCTGCACGATCTGCAGAAATAACAGAAAATGCTGGAGGCAATTTTGGACCGTATTTTGACCCAATTTTCAGCCCGGAAACACAGATTAAAGCTAGGGAACATGCAGAGACTCAACACACATTCACACATTCTCATTAGGATAGTTTTTAGGTTTTAGATCTGAATTTTGAGAGAAACTACTCTTCCTCTAGGTTTTGTTTACATTCATAGTTTCATAGTTTATTGCTTTTTCTTTTCGATATTGAAGAGTCATCACCTCCGTTGAAGATACTATTCTAGTTTGTTTGCTTACTTGCTCTTTTATTTATTCCATATTCTTAATTCTTGTGTAGAGTGGTAATTGGATTATTTTCATGGATTGTTAATGCAAAGGATTACTTTTACTTTTAATTAATTTTGAATCTCTATTTTATTTAAATTATTATGTCTCTTTTATATTCCAAACTCCCAATAACGAATATGGTATCCATGTCAATATATTAGATTCCCTACTTGACATGGGAGTTGATTAAGAGGAGACACTTGAGTTGAAATGCTCAAGTGGTTAGTTAAATTGGAAGTTGTTGGCTAATTCTGTATTTACTAATGCTAGACCTTTCCAAGGGAGAGGACTAGGATTTGTGAATAAGAGTTAGCTCAATCACTTGACTTTTCTTTATTTAGTAAGGGTTAACTAAGTAAAAATAACAACCTCTTTATACTACACTTGAGAGAATTCCAACAAGGACAAAACTTCCAATTAATCATTCTCCCAGTCAAGGCCTTTTTATTTTGAATAATATAAATTCCTTTTAATTTTCATTGCACTAAATTACAATTGTTTAATTTCTGTTATTCAACTCTCAAAACTCTTGGAAAACTCCTGATTAATAACTTAGCACCCTTTCTAGAAACTCGTTGGGAGACGACCTGGGACTCATACTCCCAATATTTTAATTCTAATTTTTGTGACACCTTTCTAAATTGATGCGGCGGATTTCAGCTGGTTAAGAGCTATACTCGCAACGCTGTTCTTATATTACAATCTCTTAATTGGCCTAATTTCTGCCATGTACCAATTTTTGGCGCCGTTGCCGGGGAGTTGCAATTGTGTGCTAAATTATTAATTAGTGTACATATTTTATTTTTATTTGCATATTTTATTTTATTTTGTTACCATGAGCTACATTTTTCTCTCATTGAATGACGCGTTCATTGCCTGATCTGAGCTTAGCCACATTTGACCCTGAAATTGAAAGAACTATTTCATATATTAGGCGAGCTCAACGCAGGTTAGCCTCTAAGGGTGGTGAAGTGATTGTTATCGATTCACCAGTCTCATTTGAGGGCAAATGTGAACCGCCATCTGAGAGCGAAACAAGCTCCTTTACTACTGATTCAGTTGATTCACGTGCAGATAACATGGCAGTACCTAGGAGGATCACTCTCCAGGAAGCTGGAGCTCCAGACTTTACACTGCAGCTGTATCAAGTGCATCATCCAACTCTGGCTGCAGATTTTGAGCTGAAGACTGCACTAATCAACTTGATGCCCAAGTTTCATGGCTTACCCGCTTAGGAGCCCATCAAGCACCTTAGGAATTTTCAGACAGCCTGTTCTACTGTTAGGCGTCATGGTGCAAATGAAACTTCTATTTTGTTAATCGCCTTCCCGGTTTCTTTTGAGGGAAAGGCAAGGGAGTGGTACTACTCCCAACCTAAAGCAACTGTTACCAACTGGGATATGCTCAGGAGAGAATTTTTGGAAAAATACTTTCCAGCTGAAGTTACAGACAGACTGAGGAAAGAGATCTCCTGCATTGTCCAAGGTGAATCAGAAACTCTCTATGAGTACTGGAAGTATTTTAAGAACCTTCTAGACGCATGCCCCCATCATATGATTGACAGGCTAGTGTTAATCAGTTACTTCACTCAAGGCATGAAGCCTAGGGATAAAACCACACTGGATGGTGCTAGTAATGGTTCTCTGAAGAAGTACAAGACCACAGATGAGGCATAGCAACTGATCAGCGACTTAGCTAAGTCCACCAGGAATCACAAGCACAGGAGCAGCCACTCAAAAGCTATTGCAGAAGTTTCCTCTAGCATTGAGACTTTTGCTCTTACACAGAGTATATGTGAAATGACCAACCTACTGAAGTAAATGCAGTTGAATCAACAACAACAAGCTCAGCCTTCCCCACCACAACAAAGGCAACAGTTAGTTCCTCAAAGAGTATGCAGAATATGTGCTGATTATAGTCATTATACTGATGAATGCCCGCAGCTCCAACAAGAAGACAATACTGTGGCAGCTACTCATAACTTCTATGACCGCCCGAATCAAGGATACAATCAACAAGACAGTAACTACAACCAAGGTGGGAACTATAGCCAAGTATAGCAGGACAACTCCAACCAAGGTTGGAGGGATAATTCCAACCATGGCTGGAGGGACAACTATAACAGAAGAGGCAGAGACAAAAATGGAAATCAGAGGTGGAATAACAACAATAGACAGCAGAATCAGAACCAGCCCTACCGAGCACCTCACCTGAGACAGTCACAAGGACCCCCAGCATAACCAACAATAAGTCCCTCAGATCACTTATCTTACTTCCTCATCAAATGACGAGATGCTTCGTTCTCTTGCATAAGGACAACAAGACATGCAGACTACACTGAACTCTACTCTAAATGGTCTGAATGCCACTTTACAAGCTCTCACCGCCCGGATAGATTCATTACCTGCTTCCACCAACCAACCTTCAAGCTCCATTGGAATTCCTTCTCAACCCTTACCTAATCCCAAAGGTGGCATTAATGCCATCACTTTGAGGTCTGGAACCACATTACAAGAGAGGAACCAAGAGGAGCCAAGCGCACTAGAACACACCCCAGCTGAGGATATGGTAGAAGTAGAAGATGCTGAAGAGGAAGAGGAAGTACAAGACAAGGTTGAAGAAGAAATAGCTCAACAAGGGAATGGAGCACCAAAGGATGCAAAAGCTGTAAGTGGCGCCATTCCTATCCCATTTCCACACCTTGCAAGGAAATCCAGAAAACAGATAGAACTTGATCCCAAAATGGTACAAATTTTCAAAAAGGTTGAGGTAACTGTTCCCTTTTTTATGTTATTCAACAAGTACCTAAATATGCAAAGTTTCTGAAAGATTTATGCATACATAAAGACAAAATTAATGAACTAGAAACAATTTCTTTAGGTAGCTCTATATCTGCTTTAATGGGAGGTATACCTGAAAAATGTAGTGACCCAGGTCCATTGATGAGCGGATAATTTATACGCTTTTTGGCATTGTTTTTAGTATGTTTTTAGTAGGATCTAGTTACTTTTAGGGATGTTTTCATTAGTTTTTATGTTAAATTCACATTTTTGGACTTTACTATGAGTTTGAGTGTTTTTCTGTGATTTCAGGTATTTTCTAGCTGAAATTGAAGGACTTGAGCAAAAATCAGATTCAGAGGTTGAAGAAGGACTGCTGATGCTATTGGATTCTGACCTCCCTGCACTCAAAGTAGATTTTCTGGAGCTACAGAACTCCAAATGGCGCGCTCTCAATGGCATTGGAAAGTAGACATCCAGGGCTTTCCAGAAATATATAATAGTCCATACTTTTCCCGAGTTTAGACGATGCAAAAGGGCATTGAATGCCAGTTCTACGCTGCAGTCTGGAGTTAAACGCCATAAACACGTCACGAACCAGAGTTGAACGCCAGAAACACGTTACAAACTGGCGTTCAACTCCAGAAAGAGCCTCTGCACGTGTAACATTCAAGCTCAGCCCAAGCACACACCAAGTGGGCCCCGAAAGTGGATTTATGGATCAATTACATACTTCTGTAAACCCTAGTAACCTGTTTAGTATAAATAGGACTTTTTACTATTGTATTTTCATCTTCGGATCATCTTTTGATCATTTTTAGATCTCTAGACCTCCATGGAAGGCTGGCCACTTGGCCATGCTTACCCTATGTTCACTTATGTATTTTTCAACGGTAGAGTTTCTTCACTCCAAAGATTAAGGTGTGGAGCTCTGTTGTTCCTCATGAATTAATGCAAAGTACTACTGTTTTTCTATTCAATTCAACTTATTCCGCTTCTAAGATATTCATTCGTACTTCAATCATTATCATTCCCCTACGAACGCGTGCCTGACAACCACTTCCGTTCCACCTTAGATTGGATGATTATCTCTTGGATCTCTTAATCAGAATCTTCGTGGTATAAGCTAGATTGATGGCGGCATTCATGAGAATCCAGAAAGTCTAAACCTTGTCTGTGGTATTCCGAGTAGGATTCTGGGATTGAATGACTGTGACGAACTTCAAACTCGCGAGTGCTAGGCGTAGTGACAGACGCAAAAGGAGGGTGAATCCTATTCCAGTATGGTCCAGAACCTCAGATGATTAGCCGTGCTGTGACAGAGCATTTGGATCATTTTCACAAGAGGATGGGATGCAGCCATTGACCACGGTGATGCCTCCAGATGATTAGCCATGCAGTGACAGCGCATCGGACCATTTTCACAGAGAGGATGAAAAGTAGCCATTGACAATGGTGATGTCCTTACATAAAGTCAGCCATAGAAAGGAGTAGGATTGATTGGATGAAGACAGCAGGAAAGCAGAGGTTTAGAGGAACGAATGCACCTCTATATGCTTATCTGAAATTCCCACCAATGAATTACATAAGTATCTCTATCTTTATTTTCTGTTTATTTACTATTATTATTCGAAAACTCCATAACCATTTGATATCTGCCTGACTGAGATTTACAAGGTGACCATAGCTTGCTTCAAGCCGACAATCTCCATGGGATCGACCCTTATTAACGTAAGGTTTTATTACTTGGATGACCCAGTGCACTTGCTGGTTAGTTGTATCGAAGTTGTGAATGAAAAACGATTTATTAAGACGTGCGTACAGAGTTTTTGGCGCCGTTGCCTGAGATCACAATTTCGTGCACCAAGTTTTTGGCGCCGTTGCCAGGGATTGTTCGAATTTGGACAACTGACGGTTCATCATGTTGCTCAGATTAGGTAATTTTCTTCTTATTTTGTTTTCAAAAAAAATATTTTCAAAAAAAAAATTTTTTTCAAAAATCTTCAAAAAAAATTTTTCCTTTATTTTTGAAAAAAAAAATAAAAATTTCTTTTCAAAAAAAATTTTTTATTATGTTCTTCAGAATTTTTAAGAATGAATTCTAGTGTTTCATGAAGCATGTGAAGCCTGGCTGGCTGTAAAGCCATGTCTAATTCTTTTGGATAGGGGCTTCCAACCATCAGCATAGAGGCAAGTTAATTGGAATATCAGATGTTATATGCCTGATTTGTATCTTCTAAGTTTGGTGTCTTGCATGTTTTCTTTGCATTGAAATTTTTTCAAAAATATGTTCTTGATGTTCATCATGATCTTAATAGTGTTCTTGGTGTTCATCTTGACATTCATAGCATTCTTGCATGCATTCATTGTTTTGATCCAAAATTTTCATGCATTGCATCATTTTCATGTTTTTCTCTCTCATCATAAAAATTCAAAAATTAAAAAAATATCTTTCCCTTTTTCTCTCTTAAAATTTCGAAAATTTGGATTGACTTTTTCAAAACTTTTTAAAATTTAGTTGTTTCTTATGAGTCAAATCAAATTTTCAATTTAAAAATCTTATCTTTTTCAAAAATCATATCTTTTTCATTTTTTTTATTTTATTTTCAAAAATTTCAAAAATCCTTTTCAAATTATTTTCAAATTCTTTTTCTTAAATTTATATCATATTTTCGAAAATCACATCATCAATTAATGTTTTGATTCAAAAATTTCAAGCTTGTTACTTGCTTGTTAAGAAAGATTCAAACTTTAAGTTCTAGAATCACATCTTGTGATTTCTTGTGAATCAAGTCATTAATTGTGATTTTAAAAATCAAACCTTTTTCAAAACTAATTTCAATCATATCTTTTCAAAAATATCTTTCTATCTTATCTTTTTCAAAATCATATCTTTTCCATCATATCTTTTTAAAAATCTTATCTTTTTCAAAAATTTGATTTTAAAATATCCCTTCTAACTTCTTATCTTCTTATCTTTTCAAAATTGATTTTCAAAATTTGTTTCAACTAACTAACTAACTTTTTGTTTGTTTCTTATCTTTTTCAAAACTACCTAACTAACCCTCTCTCTCTAATTTTCAAAAATATCTCCCTCTTTTTCAAAAATTCTTTTTAATTAACTAATTGTTTCAAAATTCAATTTTAATTTATTTCTTCTTTTAATTTTTGAAAATCAATAACCATTTTTCAAAAATAATTTTCGAAAATTCTCTCTCTCTCTCATCTCCTTCTATTTATTTATTCATCTACTAACACTTCATCTCACCCAAATTCGAACCCCCTCTTCCATCTGTGTTCGAATTTTCTCTTCTTTCCTTCTTTACATTACATTCTTTTCTTCTACTTACACAGGGACCTCTATACTGTGGTAAAAAGGATCCCTATTATTATTTTTCTGTTCCCTCTTTTTCATATGAGCAGAAGCAAGGACAAGAGTATTCTTGTTGAAGCAGATCCAGAACCTGAAAGGACTCTAAAGAGGAAACTAAGAGAAGCTAAATTACAACAATCCAGCAAGCACCTTTCAGAAATTTTCGAACAAGAAGAGGAGATGGCAGCCAAAAATAATAATAATGCAAGGAGGATGCTTGGTGACTTTACTGAACCTAATTCCAATTTACATGGAAGAAGCATCTCCATCCCTACCCTTGGAGCAAACAACTTTGAGCTGAAACCTCAATTAGTTTCTCTGATGCAGCAGAACTGCAAGTTTCATGGACTTCCATCTGAAGATCCTTTTCAGTTCTTAACTGAATTTTTGCAGATCTGTGATACTGTTAAGACTAATGGAGTAGATCCTGAAGTCTATAGGCTCATGCTTTTTCCTTTTGCTGTAAGAGACAGAGCTAGAGTATGGTTGGACTCTCAACCCAAAGATAGCCTGAACTCTTGGGATATGCTGATCACAGCTTTCTTAGCCAAGTTCTTTCCTCCTCAAAAGCTGAGCAAGCTTAGAGTGGATGTTTAAACCTTCAGACAGAAAGAAGGTGAATCCCTCTATGAAGCTTGCGAGAGATACAAGCAACTGACCAAAAAGTGTCCTTCTGACATGCTTTCAAAATGGACTATTCTGTATATATTCTATGATGGTCTGTCTGAATTAGCTAAGATGTCATTGGATACTTCTGCAGGTGGATCCATTCACCTAAAGAAAACGCCTGCAGAAGCTCAAGAACTCATTGACATGGTTGCTAATAACCAGTTCATGTACACTTCTGAGAGGAATCCTGTGAGTAATGGGACGCCTCAGAAGAAGGGAGTTCTTGAAATTGATACTCTAAATGCCATATTGGCTCAGAACAAAATATTGACTCAGCAAGTCAATATGATTTCTCAGAGTCTAAATGGAATGCAAGCTGCATCCAACAGTACTCAAGAGGCATCTACTGAAGAAGAAGCTTATGATCCTGAAAACCCTGCAATAGCAGAGGTGAATTACATGGGTGAACCATATGGAAACATCTATAATCCCTCATGGAGAAATCACCCAAATCTCTCATAGAAGGATCAACAAAAGCCTCAACAAGGCTTTAATAATGGTGGAAGAAACAGGTTTAACAATAGTAAACCTTTTTCATCATCCACTCAGCAACAGACAGAGAACTCTGAACAAAATACCTCTAATTTAGCAAACTTAGTCTCTAATCTGTCCAAGGCCACTGTAAGTTTCATGAATGAAACAAGGTCCTCAATTAGAAATTTGGAGGCATAAGTGGGTCAGCTGAGTAAAAGAATCACTGAAACCCCCTAGTACTCTCCCAAGCAATACAGAAGAAAATTCAAAAGGAGAGTGCAAGGCCATTGAAATGACCATCATGGCCGAATCCAAGGAGGAAGGGGAGGACGTGAATCCCAAGGAGGAAGACCTCCTGGGATGTCCTGTGATCAATAAGGAGTTTCCCTCTGAGGAACCAAAAGAACCTGAGGCTCATCTAGAGACCATAGAGATTCCATTAAACCTCCTTATGCCATTCATGAGTTCTGATGAGTATTCTTCTTCTGAAGAGAATGAGGATGTCACTGAAGAACAAGTTGCCAAGTACCTTGGTGCAATCATGAAGCTGAATGCCAATTTATTTGGTAATGAGACTTGGGAAGATGAACCTTCCCTGTTCACCAATGAACTAAATGCATTGGATCAACTGAGATTGCCTCAGAAGAAACAGGATCTTGGAAAGTTCCTGATATCTTGTACCATAGGCACCATGACCTTTGAGAAGGCTCTATGTGACCTGGGGTCAGGAATAAACCTCATGCCACTCTCTGTAATGGAGAAACTGGGAATCTTTGAAGTACAAGCTGCTAAAATCTCATTAGAGATGGCAGACAATTCCAGAAAATAGGCTTATGGACAAGTAGAGGACATATTAGTAAAGGTTGAAGGCCTTTACATCCCTGCTGATTTCATAATCCTAGATACTGGAAAGGATGAGGATGAATCCATCATCCTTAGAAGACCCTTCCTAGCCACAGCAAGAGTTGTGATTGATGTTAACAGAGGTGAACTAGTCCTTCAATTGAATGAGAACTCCCTTGAGTTTAAAACTCAAGGACATCCTTCTGTAAACATGGAAAAGAGGCACAGTAAGCTTCTCTCAAAACAGAGTCAACCAGAGCCCCCACAGTCAAACTCTAAGTTTGGTGTTGGGGAGTCTCAACAATGCTCTGAACATCTGTGAGGCTCCATGAGAGCCCACTGTTAAGCTATCGACATTAAAGAAGCGCTTGTTGGGAGGCAACCCAATTTTTATTTAATTATATTTTTATTAGTTATATGTCTTTATTAGGTTCATGATCATGTGGAGTCACAAAAACAACTGAAAAAATTGAAGAAAAATAAAAAACAGCAGAAAAAAATCACACCCTGGAGGAAGGACTTACTGGCGTTTAAACGCCAGTAAGGAACATCTGGCTGGCGTTCAACGCCAGAACAGAGCATGGATCTGGCGTTGAACGCTAGAAACAAGCATCATCCTGGCGTTCAAACGCCAGAAATGCACACTGAGGAAGAGCTGGCGCTGAACGCCATAAACAAGCATCTGGCTGGCGTTCAACGCCAGAAATATGCTGCATCTGGGCACTGAACGCCCAGAACAAGCATCAATTCGGCGTTTAAATGCCAGAATTTCATGCAAAGGCATTTTACATGCCTAATTGGTGCAGGGATGCAAATCCTTGACACCTCAGGATCTGTGGATCCCACAGGATCAACTCAGCATCTGTGGACCCCACAGGATCAACTCAGCATCTGTGGACCCCACAGGATCCCCACCTACCACCACTCACTCTCTTCCCTCTTCTCAATGTTCATCCTCTCTTCCCAATAAATACTCTTCCCCAAAACTCTTCACCAATCACCTCAATCTCTCTTCCCTATCACCACTTCACCACTCACATCCATCCACTCTTCCCCATAAACCTACCTCATAAACTCCACCTACCTTCAAAATTCAAAATCAATTTCGCACCCAAACCCACCCTATATGGCCGAAATTAACCCCCTCCCCTCCCTATATAAAGCCCTCCATTCTTTCTCATTTCCACACAACACAATCCTCTCTTCCCCTTCTTGGCCGAATACACCTCTCCCTTCTCTCCTCCATATTTTCTTCTTCTTCTTCATTTATTCTTTCTTTTCTTGCTCGAGGGCGAGCAATATTCTAAGTTTGGTGTGGTAAAAGCATAAGCTTTTTGTTTTTCCATTACCATTGATGGCACCTAAGACCGGAGAATCCTCTAGAAAAGGGAAAGGGAAGACAAAAGCTTCCACCTCCGAGTCATGGGAGATGGAAAGATTCATCTCCAAAGCCCATCAAGACCACTTCTATGATGTTGTGGCCAAGAAGAAGGTGATCCCCGAGGTCCCTTTCAAACTCAAGAGAAATGAGTATCCAGAGATCTGACATGAGATCCATAGAAGAGGTTGGGAAGTTCTAACAAACCCCATCCAACAAGTCGGAATTCTAATGGTTCAAGAGTTCTATGCTAATGCATGGATCACTAGGAACCATGATCAAAGTAAGAACCCGAACCCAAAGAATTATATTACAATGGTTCGGGGAAAATACTTAGATTTTAGTCTGGAAAATGTGAGGTGGGCGTTTGACTTGCCTATGATGCAAGGAGATGCACGCCCCTACACTAGAAGGGTCAACTTTGATCAAAGGTTGGACCAAGTCCTCATGGACATATGTGTGGAAGGAGCTCAATGGAAGATTGACTCAAAAGGCAAACCGGTTCAACTTAGAAGACTAGACCTTAAGCCTGTAGCTAGAGGATGGTTGGAGTTCATTCAACGCTCAATCATTCCCACTAGCAACCGGTCTGAAGTTACTATAGACCGGACCATCATGATCCATAGCATCATGATTGGAGAAGAGGTGGAGGTTCATGAGATTATACCTCAAGAACTCTACAAGGTAGCTGACAAGTCCTCCACTATGGCAAGGTTAGGTTTTCCTCACCTCATTTGCCATCTATGCAATTCGGCTGGGATTGACATAGAAGGAGACATTCCCATTGAGGAAGAGAAGCCCATCACTAAGAAAAGGATGGAGCAAACAAGAGAGCCCACTCATGGAGCTCAAGAAACGCATGAGGAAGCTCACCATCAAGAAATCCTTGAGATACCTCAAGGGATGCACTTTCCTCTACAGAATTTTTGGGAGCAAATCAACACCTCCCTAGGAGAATTAGGTTCCAACATGAGACAATTAAGGGTGGAACATCAAGAGCACTCCATCATCCTTCATGAAATTAGAGAAGATCAAAAAGCAATGAGGGAGGAGCAACAAAGACAAGGAAGAGACATAGAAGAGCTCAAGGACATCATTGGGTCCTCAAGGAGAAAACGCCACCATCACTAAGGTGGACTCATTCCTTGTTCTTACATTCTCTGTTTTTCGTTTTCTTATGATAAGTGCTTATCTATGTTTGTGTCTTCATTACATGATCATTAGTATTTAGTAACTATGTCTTAAAGTTATGAATGTCCTATGAATCCATCACCTCTCTTAAATGAAAAAATGTTTTAATTCAAAAGAACAAGAAGTACATGAGTTTCGAATTTATCCTTGAACTTAGTTTAATTATATTGATGTGGTGACAATGCTTCTTGTTTTCTGAATGAATGCTTGAACAGTGCATATGTCTTTTGAAGTTGTTGTTTAAGAATGTTAAATATGTTGGCTCTTGAAAGAATGATGACAAGGAGACATGTTATTTGATAATCTGAAAAATCATAAAAATGATTCTTGAAGCAAGAAAAAGCAGTGAATACAAAAGCTTGCAGAAAAAAAAATAGAAAAAAATAGCAAAAAAAAAGAGAGAAAAAAAGCAAGCAGAAAAAGCCAAAAGCTCTTAAAACCAAGAGGCAAGAGAAAAAAGCCAATAACCCTTAAAACCAAAAGGCAAGGGTAAATAAAAAGGATCCCAAGGCTTTGAGCATCAGTGGATAGGAGGGCCTAAAGGAATAAAATCCTGGCCTAAGCGGCTAAACCAAGCTGTCCCTAACCATGTGCTTGTGGCGTGAAAGTGTCAAGTGAAAACTTGAGACTGAGCGGTTAAAGTCAAGGTCCAAAGCAAAAGAAGAGTGTGCTTAAGAACCCTGGACACCTCTAATTAGGGACTTTAGCAAAGCTGAGTCACAATCTGGAAAGGTTCACCCAATTATGTGTCTGTGGCATTTATGTATCCGGTGGTAATACTGGAAAACAAAGTGCTTAGGGCCACGGCCAAGACTCATAAAGTAGCTGTGTTCAAGAATCAACATACTGAACTAGGAGAATCAATAACACTATCTAAACTCTAAGTTCCTATAGATGCCAATCATTCTGAACTTCAATGGATAAAGTGAGATGCCAAAACTATTCAAGAGGCAAAAAGCTACAAGTCCCGCTCATCTAATTGGAGCTATGTTTCATTGATAGTTTGGAATTTATAGTATATTCTCTTCTTTTTATCCTATTTGATTTTCAGTTGCTTGGGGACAAGCAACAATTTAAGTTTGGTGTTGTGATGAGCGGATAATTTATACGCTTTTTGGCATTGTTTTTAGTATGTTTTTAGTAGGATCTAGTTACTTTTGGGGATGTTTTCATTAGTTTTTATGTTAAATTCACATTTCTGGACTTTACTATGAGTTTGTGTGTTTTTCTGTGATTTTAGGTATTTTCTGGCTGAAATTGAAGGACTTAAGCAAAAATCAGATTCAGAGGTTGAAGAAGGACTGTTGATGCTGTTGGATTCTGACCTCCCTGCACTCAAAGTGGATTTTCTGGAGCTACAGAACTCCAAATGGCGCGCTCTCAACAGCGTTGGAAAGTAGACATCCAGGGCTTTCCAGCAATATATAATAGTCCATACTTTGCCTGAGTTTAGAAGACGCAAAAGGGCATTGAACGCCAGTTCTATGCTGTAGTCTGGAGTTAAACGCTAGAAACACGTCACGAACCAGAGTTGAACGCCAAAAACACGTTACAAACTGGCGTTCAACTCCAGAAAGAGCCTCTGCATGTGTAACATTCAAGATCAGCCCAAGCACACACCAAGTGGGCCCCGGAAGTGGATTTATGCATCAATTACTTACTTCTGTAAACCCTAGTAACTAGTTTAGTATAAATAGGACTTTTTACTATTGTATTTTCATCTTCGGATCATCTTTTGATCATTTTTAGATCTCTAGACCTCCATGGGAGGCTGGCCACTCGGCCATGCTTACCCTATGTTCACTTATGTATTTTTCAACGGTAGAGTTTCTGCACTCCATAGATTAAGGTGTGGAGCTCTGCTGTTCCTCATGAATTAATGCAAAGTACTACTGTTTTTCTATTCAATTCAACTTATTCCGCTTCTAAGATATTCATTCGCACTTCAACATGAATGTGATGAACGTGACAATCATCATCATTCCCCCACAAACGCGTGCCTGACAATCACTTCCGTTCCACCTTAGATTGGATGATTATCTCTTGGATCTCTTAATCAGAATCTTCGTGGTATAAGCTAGATTGATGGCGGCATTCATGAGAATCCGGAAAGTCTAAACCTTGTCTGTGGTATTTCGAGTAGGATTCTGGGATTGAATGACTGTGACGAACTTCAAACTCGCGAGTGCTGGGCGTAGTGACAGATGCAAAAGGAGGGTGAATCCTATTCCAGTATGATCGAGAACCTCAGATGATTAGCCATGCTGTGACAGAGCATTTGGACCATTTTCACAAGAGGATGGGATGCAGCCATTGACCACGGTGATGCCTCCAGATGATTAGCCATGCAGTGACAGCGCACCGGACCATTTTCACAGAGAGGATGAAAAGTAGCCATTGACAATGGTGATGTCCTTACATAAAGCTAGCCATAGAAAGGAGTAGGATTGATTGGATGAAGACAGCAGGAAAGCAGAGGTTTAGAGGAACGAACGCACCTCTATATGCTTATCTGAAATTCCCACCAATGAATTACATAAGTATCTCTATCTTTATTTTCTGTTTATTTACTATTATTATTCGAAAACTCCATAACCATTTGATATCCGCCTGACTGAGATTTACAAGGTGACCATAGCTTGCTTCAAGCCGACAATCTCCGTGGGATCGACCCTTACTCACGTAAGGTTTTATTATTTGGACGACCCAGTGCACTTGCTGGTTAGTTGTATCGAAGTTGTGAATGAAAAACGATTTATTAAGACGTGCGTACAGAGTTTTTGGCACCGTTGCCTGAGATCACAATTTCGTGCACCATCCATGCATGGTAAACTGTACCATTAGAGGTGTAATATTTTTTGATTGCATGTGTGACTTAGGAGCGTGTGTTAGTATAATGCCATTATCTATATATGATACCTTGAGGCTCCCTCCCTTAAAAAGGTCGGCAGCTCGTTTTGTGTTAGCAGATTAAAATATTATTACAGTAGTTGGAATTGCTGAAGATGTATTAGTGAGCATTAAGGGGCTCACATTTTCCATTGACTTCTATATCCTGGGAATGCCCCCTAATGACTCAGGAAGACCATCATCAATCCTGCTTAGAAGACCATTCCTGAAGACTTCAAAGTTCAAGCTGGATGCATTCTCAGGGACTTACTCCTTTGAGATAGATGGCAGAGCAGTGAATTTCAGTTTAAATAAAGCTATGAAGTACCCTCTAGAAAATCATTCTATCTTCCAGTACGACATCATTGATGAAACTGTAGCTGAAGTTCACCAAGAAAAAGTGGAAGAGAGACACATAGAGCAAGGTCCAAGTGTGGGGACACCCTCTGAACATAATGAGGATACTTTGCCATTATCACTAGCCCCGGATGATCCAGAGCCTAGCCATGAGCAGAAATTGGAATTGAAGCCCCTTCTTCCACACTTCAAGTATGCTTACCTTGAGGATAATCAGAAGTTCCCAATTATCATTGCAAGGGAACTCACTTCTCAACAAGAGGAGCAACTGCTTAGTGTGCTGAGAAAACATAAGAAAGCAATTGGATGGAGCTTGGCGGATATAGTAGGCGTCAGCCCTTAAGTTTGTGAGCACAGAATATATTTAGAAGAGGAATCAAAGCCCGTTCGTCAATCCCAAAGAAGATTGAATCCCACCATCTTAGAAGTTGTCAAGAAAGAAGTGACCAGGCTACTTGAAGCAGATATCATTTACCCCATCTCAGACAGTGAATGAGTCAGTCCAGTACAAGTGGTGCCCAAGAAGTCTGGGGTCACAACAGTAAAGAATGAGCATGGAGAGCTCCTAACAACTAGAGTGCAGAATTCATGGAGGGTTTGCATTGACTATAGGCGTCTCAACCAAGCTACTCGCAAGGATCATTACCCCTTGCCATTTATTGATCAGATGCTTGATCGTTGGTCAGGTAAATCCTATTACTGCTTTTTAGATGGTTATACAGGCTATTTTCAAATTCATATAGCTCCTGAAGATCAGAAGAAGACTACTTTTACATGTCCCTTTGGAACGTATGCATATAAAAGAATGCCTTTTGGCTTATGTAATGCACCTGCTACTTTCCAAAGATGCATGATGAGTATCTTTTCAGATCTTATTGAGAACTGTATGGAAGTATTTATGGATGATTTTAGCATTTATGGCGATTCATTTAACATTTGCTTGGATAGTTTAGCTAGAGTATTAGACAGGTGTGTTAGTTCAAACCTTGTATTGAATTTTGAAAAGTGTCATTTTATGGTAA
The DNA here is from genome assembly GCF_003086295.3 of Arachis hypogaea. NCBI lineage: Eukaryota > Viridiplantae > Streptophyta > Magnoliopsida > Fabales > Fabaceae > Arachis > Arachis hypogaea. The sequence continues at coordinate 25,452,895 of NC_092049.1, forward strand.
AACAAGGGATTGTTCTAGGACATGTTGTCTCCGAAACTGGTATTTCCGTAGATCCAGCAAAGGTAGATGTCATTTCTAGTTTACCTTACCCCTCCTCTGTGAGGGAAGTCTATTCATTCCTTGGCCATGCAGGTTTCTACAGGAGATTCATTAAGGATTTCAGTAAGGTAGCATTGATGCACGGAAAACTTGTCTCATAACAAATTTCCTTCGGCAAGTGTACCGAATTTATCGTCAAGTAAAAACTCACAATAGAGTGAGGTCGAATCCCACAGGGATTGATTGATCAAGCAACTTTAATTAGAGAAATATTCTAGTTGAGCGAATCAGAATTTGAGTTGGGAATTGCAGAAAATTAAATGGCGGAAAAGTAAATAACAGAAAAGTAAATGCTAGAAATAAAAAGCTGAATGTAAATGACGGAAAGTAAATTGCAGAATCTTAAATGGGAATGGGGAAATTGCTCATAAAAGTAAATGACTGAAATTAAAGAGAATGGGTAAGATCAGGAATGGGGAGTTCATTGGGCTCAGGAGATGTTGTATTCTCCGGATCAATTTCATTTTCACCTCTTCCTCAATCAATGCACTCATTGATCTCCTTGGCAATCTTAAGTGATCGAATTACAATTTCTTGTAATTCAATCTCTCAAATCTTGATCAATAGCCAATTCCTTGGTCAATTGCTCATGAGAAGAGATGAAGTATGGTCACTGATTATACCACATGCATTTCCCAAATCAAGTGTTGAGAGGATTATAGTCACATATCCATCCAAACCCAATTTGGTCCAGCATGAGAAAGCATTTCTAGCATGATCTCTTCATTCCTCTTTCAAGGTTCAGAAGAGATCCAAGTATGAATAGCTTCTTTTCCAAGATAACTACCCAATTGGATGAAGATCGAAAGCTTTCAAGTAAAATCAAGAGAAAAGATAGAAGAAGAATAATGAAAACTAGTATTGATCCATCAAATGACAACAGAGCTCCCTAACCCAATGAAAGGGGTTTAGTTGTTCATAGCTCTGGAAAATGAAAACAAAGATGGAGAATACATGATGAAACTAGAAGTGCAGATAAAGTAAAATACAGAGAGTAGTTCTATGCCCAGAGGCTCCCTATAATTTCCCAACTCTCATTCAATTCAAAGCTACTCCTATATATACTACTCTTCTGTTCTTCTAGTTGGCTCTTCAAGTTTTGGGTATGGGCCTTTGGATCTTGAGTTTGAAGCAGTTCTCTTCTTCATTGGGCTTGGCTTTACTTGCAGAGAGAAAGTGTGAAGTGGGCAGAGACTTTAGCTCAGGGCGTTAGTGGTGTTAACGTTCAATGAAAATATGGGTTCGAGAACGTTAGTGACAATCACCTTTTTCACTAACGTTCCTCACCAAAGTTAAGAGCCACGTTAACTTCAACGTTAGTGGCACAAACGTTGCCACTAACGTTTCCACTATGTCCTTCGCACACGTTATTGGGACTCAACTTTCCCAATAACGTTGAGAAGCCTCCCCCTTCCCTATGTTAGAGTCCACGTTAACTTAGTTAACGTGACTCTTTTAACGTAGGCTTGCCAACCTTCGAGAATGTTAGTGACACTTACCATTGTCACTAACGTTCCAATGTGCTCCTAATTCTCACGTTAGAGTCCACGTTAACTAGGTTAACGTGGCTTCTAACGTGGCCATGCTAGTCATCTCCAACGTTAGTAACAAAGTTGAGTGTCACTAACGTTGGCTCATCATTCCCTTATCCACGTTAGCTTCCACGTTAACTGAGTTAACGTGGGAGTTAACGTGGCTCATATTGGCTTGTGTGGGCTCACTCCAACGTTAGTGACAATGTTGGGTGTCACTAACGTTGGCGATCATCTCCTTTCTTCACGTTAGCTTCCACGTTAACTAGGTTAACATGGGAGTTAACGTGGCTTCTTGGGGCTAGTGTGGGTTCCTTCCAACGTTAGTGACAATGTTTGGTGTCACTAACGTTGTCGACCACCTTGTTTCTTCACGTTAACTTCCACGTTAACTAGGTTAACGTGGGAGTTAACGTGGCTTATTGTGACTTTGCCAACGTTAGTGATAATGTTGAATGTCACTAACGTTGGCTTCCCCTTTACTTCTTAACGTTAGAGGCCACGTTAACTAAGTTAACGTGGCAACTAACGTGGCCACTTATGAGCTTGGTCCAACGTTAGTGATAATGTTAAGTGTCACTAACGTTGGCTCCATTTCCTTTCTTCCACGTTAGAGTTCACGTTAACTTAGTTAACGTGACTCTTAACATGGGCAATGATGGCTTCGAGAGCGTTCTTGGCAATTACTTTTCTCATTAACTTTGCAAGCTACTCCCATTCCACGTTAGTGTAACTAACGTAGCCACTAATGTGGTTTTTCTTTGCTTCCTTTGTCCTGAAATCAAGCAATAAAGTGCATCAAAGTTCTAGTCCAAGTCATGGGAATTGCAACATCCAATTGTCATTAAATTCATGCAGAATCCTCATGAAATCATGTAAAGTGCACAATGTATGCTTGAATCAAGATGTAAGTGAATATCTACCCAAAACTAGCTTATTTCCTAAGGAAATGCATGAAACTACCCTAAAAACAGTAAAGAAAAGGTTAGTGAAACTGGCCAAAATGCCCTGGCATCACAACACCAAACTTAAAGCTTGCTTGTCCCTAAGCAAGTAATGGAACAAGAGAATGATGAATGGAATGCCAAGAGAAATGAGTCATTCTTGTGGAAGTCATGTCCCTGGTTTTATGGTGGTTTCATGCATAGCAACTTAGGTTCATTCCTGGATTTTAGACCTTTATCATGTCCTATAATACTCACCGTGATTGCATCCCATGAGACTTTTATTCATTGATCCTTTTGTTGTTATTTCAGGGCTTATTTGTGTTCTTAGGCTAAGTGTTCTGTAAGGGGGCAACTCTTTAAAATAAGCTTTCAGCCAACACTCCCGAACCAGTTGGTTCAAGGTGCTAGGTGTTGAAGCACCCCTAAGGACTTACTTGCTCAAGTCTCTCCCCCAAACATACACACCACAGGCATATAGTTTATTTATTTTCTTTTCTTGAGACCTTGGTGTCCAGCACCTCTTTGGGTTACTAAATGCTCTGTAGTGAGGGTTACTCTTGATAGTGGACTTTCAGCTGATAATCCCGAGTTAGTTAACCCAAGTTACCAAGTGATAAGGCACCCCTAAGAGCTTATTCATCCAAGTAGATCCCTCACACAGGAGCAGCACAGACACATGCCTCAAGATTAAAACCATTGGTGCCTAGCCTTATTGCTTACTCTTTTTCTTTTATTTTTTAACCTTTATTGTTCTTTCCCTTTTTCTTATTAGGATCTTCTTATTTAGCTAGTCTCATGGGGTGTTTCTCAAGCATAGTATTCCTGACAGATAGTTGTCTTCCCATCTTATGGTTGAACCAACTTAGCTAACTTATGACCATACCACAAACTTATGAACTTACTCCATAGTATGAACTCCTCTCTGGTCTTTAAAAACACACATTCTCTTTTCATTTGATTTAAAGGGACAAACATATAAGTAAGCAAAGTAAGGATGCAGTGACATAGAGACCAGCAAGCATAGACCTCTTCAACTCAAAACTTAAAAGATAGAAATAAAGAAAAAGTTCAAACTTAACATGGAAGCAAGTTCTATTTCATACAAGATCTTCCTTATTCAAAGCATAGAAGAAGATGGACCAAAGAAGGAACGTCACCACCTTTTACTCTTGTGGATGCCCATGCTTTCCTCCTTGTTTGTCTTCTTTGTGTCCTCTTGCATTCCCTCGCATTTGTGCCAATCTTGCTTGCTTCCAATCCTTAAGTGCCTTCCTCACTGATTCATGACTCTCTTCCACCTTTTGTCTTTCTTCTTGTGCTAATTCATCCCTCATTTCTTCATACATTGTGATTCCTGGATGCAATATAGGCAGTTGTCCTACCAAGTAACCGAGCCTGGCTTGAGTATTCATATGATGCCCAGTCTCGCTCAGGTAAACTCCTTCTGCGAATGCCCTTTGCTAGTCCAATAGTTCTGCCTGTTCTATCTGTCTTTGATGCATCTCATGTATATGTGCACCTTGATGTGCTTGGATGTTGATTAGCCTCTGGATGGATTCTTGTTGCTCATTTTGCCTTTGTTTCATCCTGTAGAATGTTTCACCCCATTGTTGCCCTTGACTCAGTTGCTGATCCATCATTTGCTTTTGCCACTCCCCTTGTTGAGTCATCCATCTTGAGAGCGACTCCTCTTGCTGCCCCATCATCTGTAGTTGAAGCTCTCTCTGTGCTCCTAGGCTTTCCAAATATTGTCGAGATAGTCCATCAATGGCTTCCTGTAATTCGTGCATATCCAAGGTGGCTGGTGCTTGCCCCTCTAAGACTTGTCCTTCCACTACTTGAGGGGCTGTCCTCTTCCTTTGCTTCCGTTGAGGCAGGGGGGATGCGGTAGCATTCATTCGTCGAACGGTTATTGGAATGCCCTCTTTTATCCATACGGGGTCCTCATCTTCAAACACCACCCCAGCTTTCTTGCACAGTCGGTAAATAGTGCTGGGGTAACCTAACGTTCCTCTTGAGTCGCTTTTCTCTGCCATTTTTCTAATGCCTTCTGCTATGAGTTCATGAACCTTGATTTCTCCTCCTTTGAGTATACAGTGTACCAGTGTGGCTCTCTTAAGATTCACCTCCGAGTTGTTCGCTGCTGGGAGGATGGACCTCCTTACAATTTCGAACCACCCCTTTGCTTCCGGAGTGAGATCTGCTCTCTTGATGAACCTTGGTCTCCTATCTGCATATCTTTCCCAGTCAGCTCCTGGTACACAAATGTCTTGCACAATCTGGTCATGATTAGGGTTGTTGTCCATTCTTGAATGATAACTCTCTTCTTCAAACGGTATGGACCGCAGTTTTAATGCCTTCATGACACTCATGGGACCAAAATCCACAATCTTTCCTCTCACAAAGCTTGTATATGACTCATCTGTCTTATCATATCGGACCGCATTTGCATAAAACTCTCTTATAAGATTTGTATTCACCTTAATGACCGGATCAGTGAGGAGCTCCCATCTTCTCTTTTCTACCTTCTTTGTGATTTCGGGACACTCAGTTTTCCTAACTTGAAATCCCAGCTCATAAATGATCTCCTTATCCACCATCCACCCGTATTGCAATGCATGGTGCAAGCTTCTAAATCTCTTTTCATCATACGGGTGTTGCTCCATAGGTTCCTTTCCCTTCCTTCTTTTAGAGCTCGAAGATGCCATGAATGAGGGTTAATGTGTGAAGTTGACAATGGTGTGGAGACTTTTGGTTGTTTAGGGTTGAGTGCAATGAAGGGAGTGAAGGGGGATCCGAAATGGAGAGGTGTGCAGAGTGAGGTACAGAACAAGGATCACTTATATAGAGAGGTTGTGAGTGAATGGAGGGTGTGGATTGATGGAGTGGTTGTTTGATGGACGGTTGGGGTTGTGCATGGAGAAAGGACAAGGATCATCACTTTATGATGGAGATTGCTCGGTCTTCAAGGGTCCCATCCTTTTCAATGTTGCATGGCAACATTTTCTAATGCCTTTCCTTTTTAGAACAAGTGTGTAGTTTCTCCTCATGAAGTGGCCAAACCCTTCTCATTTAGTTGTCCAATCAATCTCCTTCAATGTTCATCTCCTTTTCCCTATAAAATAAGAAAAATTAATGTCCTAAAAAGTATTTAAACTTTACGGCTAAACTAATAAAAAGAAGAAAAGATTTTGTTTATTCATGAACTCCAACTAACTAACTAACTGTGCATCCTTATATGCACATTGGTGGCACCATGGGGTGACACCAAACTTAGTTTGGAGCACTGTGATGAAAAGTTCTGTTCAAAGCTCCAAGACTAGCATGCTCTTAGTTGCATTCATGCTTTCTTGGCACGCTTTGAACACCAAACTTGTTCTTCACTATATACTGCAATATAAGGATTTCACCAAGTGTTTGTCAAGTTTGGGTTGGAATTCATGAATATTGACTTATTCACTAGTAAAAGCTAATAAAACATGGGTTGCCTCCCATGAAGTGCTTCTTTAGCGTCACTAGCTTGACATTTCTCCTTCATCAGGGAGGTTGATAATGCTTCAAGTCCTCCCCTCTTGCCTTGGACTTATATCCATTGGTTGTATCAATGATCTCTATATATTCCAAGGAGAGAACTCTGTTGATAGTGAAGACCTTAGGTAACTGAGATGGTACAGTGGGGAGATTAGGGGGGATATCTGGGAAGTAAGCTGAGATCACTTTATCCCCTGGAGAGAAGTCTTCCGTAGGGATCTTCTTGTTCCTCCACCCCCTTGGTACCTTCTTCTTTGTCCCTTTTAATGTTGCCTTGCTCTTTGTGGCTTCTTCCTCTAAGAGAATTTTGTTGTTGTCTTCACATGTCTCTGGTGGTTTAGGTTCCTCCAGCTTTTCCTTGAGTTGTGACAACTGCTTATTTCCTTGTTCATCAACCAAGGGCTTTCCCAGATGGGCTGGTTGTGCTTTAGTGCTTGCTTTCTCTGTCAGCATCTCATTATGATCTTTGCTTGGTTCTTTGTTTTCTTGGTCTGCTTCTTGTGAGAGTTTGAAGACATTAAAGCTGAGTCATTCATCATGGATCCTCAATATTAGCTCTCCTCGCTCCACATCTATGAGTGCTCTGGCTGTAGCTAGGAATGGTCTTCCCAATATGATTGGGTGAGTGTGACTCTCTTCCATGTCCAAGATGACAAAGTCTGTGGGAAGAAAGTATTTCCCAACCTTTAACAACACATTTTCCACCATCCCTATTGCTTGTTTTTGAGTTTTGTCAGCCAGCCTGATGACTACGTCTGTGGGCATTATCTCATTGATCCGCAGCCTCTTCACCAGGGATAAGGGCATTAAGTTGATGCTTGCTCCCAAATTGCAGAGTGCTCTATCAAACATTGTTTCTCCTATGGCACAGGGGACATGAAAACTCCCTGGATCTTTTCTTTTTGTAGGCAATTGTGGTTGAATGAGGGCACTGCACTCCTTGTTCATCACTATAGTTTGGCCTCCCTTGAGTGAGCTTTTCCTGGGAAGCAGCTCCTTCATATACTTGATGTACGCAGGCATTTGTTGAATAGTCTTGATGAATGGTATGTTGACATGCAGAGATGCAAACAAATCTAGAAACCTTGAGTATATTCTCTTCTCCACAGCACCATTGAGCAGTTGGGGAAAAGGTGCATAGAGTCTCAGCAGCTCCTGTTGTGAGATTTCTGGTTCTTGATAATCTTTTTCCTTCTTCTCTACTGAGGTATCTTCAGGTTGTTCTGACAGCTTGCTTGGCTTGTCCTCAGTCTCCTTATCACTTATAGTAACCATCTTGCAATCTTTCCATCTTACTTTCTTTGTTTCACCTCTCGGATTCTTCTCTGTGTCACTTGGGAATCCATCTGTGGGTTTGGGAATTTGCTTAGAGAGATACCCCACTTGAGATTCCAACCTCTTGATTGTGTCTCCCTGGTTCTTGAAACTGGCTCGCACTTCCTCCTTGAACACCTTGTTGTCTTGAATCTCCTTGCCTATGCCTTCAAGTAGATTCTCAATCCTTGAGAGTCTATCATCAAATTATTGTAGATCGGGATTAGAGGTGGAAGGATGAGGTGAGTTATTTTGGTTTTGATATGGATGTGGAGAGGTGTTGTTATGGGGGTGTTGATATGGTCTAGATGTGAAGTGTTGGTGGGCTGCATTGTTGGGATTTGGGCGTCTTTGATCAAGGCTTTGGTCTTGTTGATTTTCCCACCCAAAGTTTGGGTGATTCCTCCATCCAGGGTTGTAGGTCTTAGAGTATGGATCATGGTTTTGCCTAGGTGAATTCCCAATGTAGTTGGCTTGCTCTTGACTTCCCTCTGCTTCTTCATTCACTCCTTCTTGGGTTGTTGATGAAGTGGCGATTGCTGCTACTTGGTTCCTCTCCATCTTCTTGGTGAGGTCAGCCAGCTGCTGGGTAATGAGCTTGTTTTGGGCCAGCAGAGCATCTACATTGTTTAGCTCCATTACTCCTCTTGTGTTCCCTCTTTCGGAAGCATAGAAGTAGTCATTCTCTGCTACAGTTTCAATGACATCTATGGCCTCCTCAATGGTCTTCTTCTTGTTCAAAGATCCTCCAGATGAATGGTCTACGACCTTCTTTGACTCATAAGAGAACCCTTCATAGAAAATGTGCAGCTGCACCCATTCATTGAACATATCTGGTGGGCACCTCCTTGTTAGGTCTTTAAACCTCTCCCATGCTTCATACAGAGTCTCACCATCTTGTTGCCTGAAAGTTTGAACCTCAGCTCTCAGCCTATTGATTCGTTGAGGGGGGTAAAATCTTGCTAAGAATTTATTCACCACATCTTCCCAAGTTGTCAAGCTCTCCTTTGGGAAAGACTCCAGCCACTTGGCTGCCTTATCCTTGAGTGAGAATGGAAATAAGAGCAGTCTATAGGCGTCAGAATGAACACCATTAGACTTCACTGTGTCACATATTCTCAGGAAGGTGGTTAGATGTTGATTGGGGTCTTCTTGGACACTTCCTCCGAACGAACAGTTGTTCTGAACAAGGGTGATGAGCTATGGTTTTAGTTCAAAATTGTTGGCATGGATGGTTGGCTTTTGAATGCTACTTCCACAGTTTCCAGGGTTTGGATTGATGTAAGAGCCTAGAACTCTTCTATCCTCCCCAGCATGATTTGCTCGTCCTCTTCCGCCATGGTTGTGAGTCTCTTCTTCATGATGGTTTTCCATGTTTTCTTCCATGTTTGGTTCAAAGTATTCCTCAAAGTGTTCCTCCTCTTCTTCAGCACCAACTACACGTTTTTCTCTTACCTCCCTCCTTAGTCTAAGGAAGGTTCTCTCAGGTTCAGAATCAAAGGAAGTTGAAGCCCCGCTTCTTCTCCCTGTCATACAACCAACAAGTACAAGCAAAGAGAATAGGTGCAGAAAGTATATCCATCAGAATTACTGTTAGTGTGAGTGATGCAATATATCAAACAGTTAGTGGGTTAGTGAAATGAATGGTAAATAACAAAGAAAAAGTAGGGGGAAGGGAAAAAATTAACTAAAACAGAAAGTAAATGACTCAAACAGAAAATTAAATCAAACAAAAAATAAAATGCTCAATCTAGTTATCCTCCAATTTAATCATTGTTGATGCACAATCAATCCCCGGCAACGGCGCCATAAACTTGATGCACGAAAAACTTGTCTTATAACAAATTTCCTTCGGCAAGTGTACCGAATTTGTCGTCAAGTAAAAACTCACAATAGAGTGAGGTCGAATCCCACAGGGATTGATTGATTAAGCAACTTTAATTAGAGAAATGTTCTAGTTGAGCGAATCAGAATTTGAGTTGAGAATTGCAGAAAATTAAATGGCGGGAAAGTAAATAACAGAAAAGTAAATGCTAGAAATAAAAAGCTGAATGTAAATGATGGAAAGTAAATTGCAGAATCTTAAATGGGAATGGGGAAATTGCTCATAAAAGTAAATGACTGAAATTAAAGAGAATGGGTAAGATCATGAATGGGGAGTTCATTGGGCTCAGGAAATGTTGCATTCTCCAGATCAATTTCATTTTCATCTCTTCCTCAATCAATGCACTCATTGATCTCCTTGGCAATCTTAAGTGATCGAATTACAATTTCTTGTAATTCAATCTCTCAAATCTTGATCAATAGCCAATTCCTTGGTCAATTGCTCATGAGAAGAGATGAAGTATGGTCACTAATTATACCACATGCATTTCCCAAATCAAGTGTTGAGAGGATTATAGTCACATATCCATCCAAACCCAATTTGGTCCAGCATGAGAAAGCATTTCTAGCATGATCTCTTCATTCCTCTTTCAAGGTTCAGAAGAGATCCAAGTATAAATAGCTTCTTTTCCAAGATAACTACCCAATTGGATGAAGATCGAAAGCTTTCAAGTAAAATCAAGAGAAAAAATAGAAGAAGAATAATGAAAACTAGTATTGATCCATCAAATTACAACAGAGCTCCCTAACCCAATGAAAGGGGTTTAGTTGTTCATAGCTCTGGAAAATGAAAACAAAGATGGAGAATACATGATGAAACTAGAAGTGCAGAGAAAGTAAAATACAGAGAGTAGTTCTATGCCCAGAGGCTCCCTATAATTTCCCAACTCTCATTCAATTCAAAGCTACTCCTATATATACTACTCTTCTGTTCTTCTAGTTGGCTCTTCAAGTTTTGGATTTGGGCCTTTGGATCTTGAGTTTGAAGCAGTTCTCTTCTTCATTGGGCTTGGCTTTACTTGCAGAGAGAAAGTGTGAAGTGGGCAGAGACTTTAGCTCAGGGCGTTAGTGGTGTTAACGTTCAGTGAAAATATGGGTTCGAGAACGTTAGTGACAATCACCTTTTTCACTAACGTTCCTCACCAAAGTTAAGAGCCACGTTAACTTCAACATTAGTGGCACAAACGTTGCCACTAACATTTCCACTATGTCCTTCGCACACGTTATTGGGACTCAACTTTCCCAATAACGTTGAGAAGCCTCCCCCTTCCCTACGTTAGAGTCCACGTTAACTTAGTTAACGTGGCTCTTTTAACGTAGGCTTGCCAACCTTCAAGAACGTTAGTGACACTTACCATTGTCACTAACGTTCCAATGTGCTCCTAATTCTCACGTTAGAGTCCACGTTAACTAGGTTAACGTGGCTTCTAACGTGGCCATGCTAGCCATCTCCAACGTTAGTGACAAAGTTGAGTGTCACTAACGTTGGCTCATCATTCCCTTATCCACGTTAGCTTCCACGTTAACTGAGTTAACGTGGGAGTTAACGTGGCTCATATTGGCTTGTGTGGGCTCACTCCAACGTTAGTGACAATGTTGGGTGTCACTAACATTGGTGATCATCTCCTTTCTTCACGTTAGCTTCCACGTTAACTAGGTTAACGTGGGAGTTAACGTGGCTTCTTGGGGCTAGTGTGGGTTCCTTCCAACGTTAGTGACAATGTTTGGTGTCACTAACATTGTCGACCACCTTGTTTCTTCACGTTAACTCGTGGGAGTTAACGTGGCTTATTGTGACTTTGCCAACGTTAGTGATAATGTTGAATGTCACTAACGTTGGCTTCCCCTTTACTTCTTAACGTTAGAGGCCACGTTAACTAAGTTAACGTGGCAACTAACGTGGCCACTTATGAGCTTGGTCCAACGTTAGTGATAATGTTAAGTGTCACTAACGTTGGCTCCATTTCCTTTCTTCCACGTTGGAGTTCACGTTAACTTAGTTAACGTGACTCTTAACGTGGGCAATGATGGCTTCGAGAGCGTTCTTGGCAATTACTTTTCTCATTAACTTTGCAAGCTACTCCCATTCCACGTTAGTGTTAATGTTAGTGTAACTAACGTAGCCACTAATGTGGTTCTTCTTTGCTTCCTTTGTCCTGAAATCAAGCAATAAAGTGCATCAAAGTTCTAGTCCAAGTCATGGGAATTGCAACATCCAATTTGTCATTAAATTCATGCAGAATCCTCATGAAATCATGTAAAGTGCACAATGTATGCTTGAATCAAGATGTAAGTGAATATCTACCCAAAACTAGCTTATTTCCTAAGAAAATGCATGAAACTACCCTAAAAACAGTAAAGAAAAGGTTAGTAAAACTGGCCAAAATGCCCTAGCATCAAGCATTACCTTTATCCAGACTACTACAGAAAGATATTGAGTTCGAGTTCAGTGAGGATTGCATGCAAACATTTGATAAGCTGAAGATCGCCTTGACTCAAGCTCCAATTGTGAGAGGACCAGACTGGAGCCAGCCATTTGAGATTATGTGCGATGCCTCAAACCATGTAGTAGGAGCGGCGCTGGCTCAGCACGATGGTAAGGATCCTTTCGTAATTGCTTATGCGTCTAAGATCTTAGATGCTGCTCAATCTAATTACACTACTACTGAAAAAGAGCTTCTTGCTATTATTTTTGCTCTGGATAAATTCCGAGCCTATTTACTTGGTACTAAGGTAGTAGTGTACTCAGACCACGCAACTCTAAAAAATTTATTAGCTAAAAAAGAGTCCAAACTAAGGTTGATACGTTGGATACTGTTGCTGCAAGAATTTGACTTAGAAATTAAGGATAGGAGTGGTAACCAGAATTTAGTGGCAGACCACTTGAGTCACCTTGATCACATTAAGGATGACTCCACTCCTATAAATGATGCTTTTCCATTTGATAGTTTGCAAGCAGTATCTGAAGTAGTTCCTTGGTATGCACCTGTAGCTAATTATCTAGTTAGCCATACTTTCCCTCCCAATTTTACTAAGCATCAAAGGGACAAGCTGAAAAGCGAGTCTAAATATTATATATGGGATGACCCATACTTACGGAGGTGTGGTGCTGACCAGGTAATTAGAAGGTGTATGCCCCAATCAGAATTCCAGTCTATTTTAGAGGCCTGCCACTCTTCTGAGAGTGGAGGACATTTTGGCCCTCAAAGAACAGCTAGAAAAATTTTAGACTGTGGATTCTGGTGGCTTACTCTTTTTAAAGATGCTGCTATTTTTTGTAAATCTTGTTCCCCATACCAAAGGTTTGGTAATATATCTAAGAGGAATGAGATGCCTCAACAGATTATGATTTTCTGTGAAATTTTTTATGTTTGGAGCATTGACTTCATGGGTCCAATTCCAAACTCTAATGGTTACCTTTATATACTGTTAGCTGTAGATTATGTTTCTAAATGGGTGGAAGCAATTCCTACCCGTACTGATGATGCTAACACTGTTGTTTTCTTTGTTAGAAACCATATTATTTGTCGCTTTGGATCACCACGAGCAATCGTGAGTGATCAAGGCACTCACTTTTGTAACAGGAGACTAACAGGATTACTGAAGAAGCATGGGATAGTTCACAAAGTAGCAACAGCCTATCATTCCCAGACTAATGGGCAAGCAGAAGTATCTAATAGAGAAATAAAGCGTATTCTGGAGAAGATAGTAAAGCCTCATAGGAAAGACTGGAGTGCCAGGCTACAAGATGCACTCTGGGCATATAGAACAGCATACAAGACACCCATTGGGATGAGCCCCTTCTGCTTAGTGTACGAAAAGGCTTGCCACCTCCCAGTAGAGGTGGAACATAAGGCTTTCTGGGATGTGAGGGAGTGCAACATGAATTTTGAAGAAGCTGGTGCTGAAAGGAAGCTGCAACTAGCAGAATTGGAGAACCTTCGCCTAGAAGCATATGACAACTCCAGGCGATACAAAGAGAAGATGAAGGCTGTCCATGACAGGCACATAAAAAGGAGAGAATTCAGACCAGGGGAGTTAGTTCTTCTTTATAACTCCAGACTGAGGCTCATGCCAGGTAAACTGAGATCAAGATGGGAAGGTCCCTACAGAGTAGAGAAGGCAGAGCCATACGGAGTTTTTCACCTGCGTCATCTTTCTAGCTCCAAATTCATAAAGGTAAACGGACATCGCCTAAGCCTTTATCTTGGAGAAAAGATGAAGGATTACAAAGAACTAGAGATCTTCCTCTTGGAAGACCCACCAACAGAAGCAGAATGAGCCTAAAAACCGTCCAACTTAAGGATGTAAAAGCAAAGTGCTAGGTGGGAGACAACCCACCATGGTATGATCGTTCCGTTTTAGTCTTAGTTTTGTTTTATTTTATTCTACTTTATTTTTCTTAGTGACTCTTCTCATAATCTCTGCATATAGTCTGCATTTGCATACTGTATAAAAAATGCACGCAACGCGCAAGCGTCGCTGACGCGTCCGCGTTATATGTGCATTCGAAACAACGAAGAAAAGAAGCAGAGAGTCACGTGGAGCGTGGCTGGAGGTGTGCCTTAGGCACAAACCTGCCCACGTGAACGCGTCCCTGACGCGTCCGCGTCTTTTGAAAAATCAGCCTCCCACGCATACGCGTCACCCATACGCACGCTTGACCCTGCAAAATCGATTTAAAGAGGTGTATAGCAGAGAGTTATAATATAGTGGGGCTGGAATGGTGCTGGAAGCACAAACCCCATCACGCGTACGCGTCATTTTTCAAAATTAGGCCATTCACGCGTGCGCGTCACCCATGCGCACGCGTCACCCAAAATTTTGGCCATGTGCGTATAATACAGAGAGTTGTGCATACGCGATGCTGCACTCGCGCCAATAGCACAAATCAGGTCACGCGTGCGTGTCACCCATGCGTACGCGTCACCTGAAATTATCACAAACTACGCGAACGCGTGCTCCATGCTTCCGCGTCGCATGCGACGCCAGCTTGACTAGATCTGCGCCATATATCTTATCTTTTCTTCCCCAATCCTAATTTTTTTCTTCTCCCTTCTTATTTCTTTCTTCTTCCTTCTTTCTTCTTTATTCTTTCTCACTTTTTACCTTTTCCCCCCTCTCTTTTTCACATCCATTATCAAGGTTCTTTTCTTTTCTTCTTCTCTTTTTACTTTTCCATTATTACTTTTATTTATGTTTTCTTCTTCTTTTTCTTTTTTTACTTTCATTATCTATGTTTTCTTTTTCTTTCTTTTTCTTTTTACATTCTTTTGATTGGTGTTAGAAATTTAACTGGGTGATTATTTTCTTCTATACTTGCTTGTGGATTGTTTAGAAGTTGTTTGACAATTAATATTACTTCTTAAGGGTTGCTTGCATGCACAATTTAATAATTTCAACAACATATTTACCATGCATGCTAAGTGTTTGTGAAAAAGTCCGTATGGCATTACGTATTTTTAAATTATTCTATTCTTCTACTCTAATGCCTGCTTTTCACTAAACCCCTTTTTTATATATAATTCATTGAATATAATTGTCAATACAAACAGGTTGTTAGTTTGAAAGAGTTGATAATCAAATTGGGAAATTAATGCTTGATCTATGCTACTCATGCCTTTGCCGACATGCCAATAAACATCTTGCATCTTGCCTGAATATGCCCTTGCTATATTTCCATTGATGAACTGATCACATGTAGTCATGACCATGTGATACAAATCATCCTTCTTTACCTTGGCATTGATTATCACTTGCCCTGTTCTTTTCCTTGCTCTAACTTTTAGCTTTACATGTACTTACCCTTTTCTCTTTTTAGGATGGCCACCAAGAAGGGTAAAGAGAAAGCTACTCCCAAACCACCGGCAAGAAAAGGAACAAAAAGAACACTAGCTGCAGAGCCATCTTCGACAGTAGTAAAGCCCTCAACAAAGCGAATCAAGAGGATCATCAAGGTCGATAAAAAAGAGAAAGCCTTTCCAGCAAAGGACACTGCGCAGTTCACTAACCGCTACTGTGAGCAGATGTTCCCCATCATGGCTGAGAGGAACTATAACAATGAATACCTACTCATCCTCCCAACCCACATTGTTGAATTTGTTGAGCCCCGCATTGAGCGAAGACAATGGGGATTCCTACGGAGACAGCCACGATAGGTTAACCTTTCATGGGTAGTTGAATTCTACTCCAATTTTCACAAGCCAACCATGTAGTCTGTCTATGTCCATCAGAAGCAAGTCTCCATAACTGAAGAGGCCATTCAACGAGCTTTAGATCTTCCCCCTGCTCCAGAAGGATTGGACGCATTCCAAGAAGCCTCATTCAAATGCCAGACATACCAATTTGACTGGGATGCCGTTTTCAGAGTTATAGCACAACCTGGCAGCAGATGGATCTATAGATACCATCGATCTCGACCTAAGAGCATATTGGCTTCAGTACTCACCTTGGAGGCTCGAGTATGGGCACAGATTATGTCCCATTACGTCTTTTTAAGAACTCACGAGTCCTCCTTCACTACAGACATGGTTGTTCTACTCTGGTGTATCCTTACAGACCAGCATCTCAATTTACCAAGACACATTCGGCATGCTTTGGGACACGTACAGATTGTGGGCAACCTACCTTTTCCCGCCTTGGTTTCAGATCTAGTCTCGACAGCCGGAGTCTCCTACAGAGCTGGGGACACCAAGGCCATGATTCTACAGGATGATCAGATCGTCCCTAACGGGTAGTATATCAGACCTCCAGCAGCCACTACTAGCCAGGCTGCAGAACCAGCCGAAGATATTTCTTCCCCTTCCACATCCTAAGCAACGTCAACAAACCAACTGCTCCATCAGATACTCGAGAGGTTGGACCGGCTTGACCGGCAAGGAAAGCGAAGAGAGCACCGTAATAAGCGCCGATTTACATACCTCAAGGAGCTGCTTGTTGGTAACCACCCACCTGAAGAAAACCCAGACACCCCGGACTCCACTTCATTTACCAGCACAGGGAGACGGCCCCGATTGTAGAGATGCTGCTACCAGCCCCCCTTTGTTCCTAACTAATGGCACCGAGGACGGTGCCAAGCTTTAAGTGTGGGGAGGTCGGTCAGTACCTGACTTCCGGAGGTAATTTCTCTTTCTTAGCACCAATAAATTATTTATTTTTCTCTTGTTTAAGATAGGATAGATTGCATAGTAATAGGTATTTGCATGCATGTTCTATTTGGTTGAAAAATAATAAGTTTCTTTTTAAGACCCTATTTTTGAAAATTTTCACTAATTTAAATCAAAACTTTTTGTGTTAAACTTGTTTGAAGATTGTATTTGGAACATAGTTTAAAGCTAAGAACACACAACCCAGTGAGAATTGAGCTTAATTACATGGTTACACTATTTAACCATAAAAATTTTATTCTTGTGTGTTTGCTTCTCTATGATTGTGATCTATATTTTGTTCCATCCTATATGTCCAATGTTTAATGTGTTATATGCATGCATATGATTGAGACCATTATTTGTTTATTAGCTCACTTATCCCAAATAGCCTACCCTTCCATTTACCTTTGTTAGCCACTTTGAGCCTTTTAATCCCATTTGTTCTATATTTTACCACATCACTAACTTTAAGCGAAAAAACAAGTAATACCCCAAATTGAATCTTTGGTTAGCTTAAGATAGAGATTGTGTGTCAATCAAGTGTGGGAAAACTGTGGGAACATGGTCAACAAGGGAATGTGTTATATTTTTACATTGATGAATTAATTGAGAATTTGGGTACCTACTCATGTGAAACTAGAAAAATTATAAATCCATGTGCATTGATAAAAGTTACTTTTACTTTAAAAAAATCCAAAAATATTCAAGTAATTAAGTAATTAAATAAATAAATAAGGGGACAAAATTACCCCAATATTAAGCTAATAAAAAAATCAATGCATATGTGATAAAATTAAAGAAAAGTTGATACCTGAGTATGTGAAATATGTAAAAGTGAAAATTTTGGGTAGCTAGGCATGAATTTAAAAAGTATATAGAGTCTATGTATAGGTAAAAGCTTAGGTTAATCAGAGATTCAATTTATAGCTCACTTAGCCATATATATACCCTCACCTTTACCTTAGCCCCATTACAACCTTGAAAAGATCTCATGATGTTTGCATTGGTACATTAAATACTTGTTGATTGGTTAGGTGAAGAACAAGGTTTAGAAAGCATGATTAGAGAAGAGTAGAGTGATTACCCTATACACTTGAGTGATTAGAGTGCACATATACTATCAGTGAGGATTCAGTGCTTGATTCTATGATTCCCCGCTTTCATGAGCTGTCTTCTTACAAGTTTACTTGTTTTTACTGTATAGTTTGAATTAGTGGAATTTGAGTTAATTTCTGTCTTGAAGGACTTATTTATTTTAACCAAGTAGGCAAAATCATCTTAGCATATAGTTGCATTCATATACATAGGTTGCATTGCATTGCATGAGTCTTACTTTTCCCTACTCATTTATTTTATCTCCTTGAGCTAAGCATGAGGACATGCTAATGTTTAAGTGTAGGGAGTTTGATAAACCACTATTTTATTGTTTATCTTGTGTTTAATTGAGTGGTTTCATCAAGTCTTTACCCACTTATTCATACTAATTGCATGGTTTTACATTTTCCTTCCTTGTTTTATTCTATGGTTGAAAACTTGCTTCCTAGAGATCTTTAATTTGTGTATTTTAATTCTCCTTTATAGCATTCGATGCCGTGATTCGTGTGTTAAGTGTTTCAGGCTTTATAGGGTAGGAATGGCTTAGAAATTGGAGAAGAAGCTTGCAAAAATGGAAGGAACACAAGAAACTAAGGAGATGACCAGCGAGCATCGACGCGCACGCATGGCTCACGCGTGCGCGCGACATGGAGAAAATTGCAGCAACGCGTGCGCGTGCCTAACGCGTACGCGCGGATTGGAGGCTGCACAAAAGACGCGCCGCGTGGACGACGCGTACGTGTTACAAGGAAATTTGCCAAATGACGCGCACGCGTGACTGACGCATACGCGTGACCTGCGCGATCTGCAGAAATAACAGAAAACGCTGGGGGTGATTTCGGACCGCGTTGTGACCCAGTTTTCGGCCCAGAAACACAGATTAAAGCCAGGGAACATGTAGAGACTCAACACACATTCACACATTCTCATTAGGATAGTTTTTAGGTTTTAGATCTAAATCTAGAGAGAAACTACTCTTCCTCTAGGTTTTGTTTACATTCATAGTTTCATAGTTTATTGCTTTTGCTTTTCGATATTGAAGAGTCATCACCTCCGTTGAAGATACTATTATAGTTTGTTTCCTTACTTGCTCTTTTATTTATTTCATATTCTTAATTCTTGTTTAGAGTGGTAATTGGATTATTTTCATGGATTGTTAATGAAAATGATTACTTTTACTTTTAATTAATTTTGAATTTCTATTTTATTTAAATTATTATGTCTCTTTTCTATTCCAAACTCCCAATAACGAAGATGGTATCCATGTCAATAGAGTAGATTCCCTACTTGACATGGGATTTGATTAAGAGGAGACACTTGAGTTGGAATGCTCAAGTGGTTAGTTAAATTGGAAGTTGTTGGCTAATTCTGTATTTACTAACGCTAGACCTTCCCAAGGGAGAGGACTAGGATTTGCGAATAAGAGTTAGCTCAATCACTTCACTTTTCTTTATTTAGTAAGGGTTAACTAAGTGAAAATAACAACCTCTTTATACTACACTTGAGAGAATTCCAACAAGAACAGAACTTTTAATTAATCATTCCCCCAGTCAAGGCCTTTTTATCTTGAATAATATAAATTCCTTTTTATTTTCATTGCACTAAATTACAATTGTTTAATTTCTGTTATTCAACTCTTAAAACTCTCAGAAAACTTCTGATTAATAACTTAGCACCCTTTCTAGCAACTCGTTGGGAGACGACCTGGGACTCATACTCCCAGTATTTTTATTCTAATTTTTGTGACACCTTTCTAAATTGATGCGGCGGATTTCAGCTGGTTAAGAGCTATACTCGCAACGCTGTTCTTATATTACAATCTCTTAATTGGTCTAATTTCTACCACGCACCAGTGCCATTAATGGTTATGGAAAAACCAAAAAGCAGATCTTTTTCCACACCAAACTTAAAAGGATTGCTCGTCCTCGAGCAAAATAAGATTGAAGGGAGTGGAAGAAGAATGATGCAATTAATTTTTGAAAACTTATTAGTGTATGCAAAAAAATTAAAAAGAGTTGAAAAGAATTTAAAAAGATATGTAGGTTTTGAAAATGTTTTGAAAAGAATTGAAAAGAGTTGAAAAAAAGAATTAAAAAATTAGAAAGATTATTAATATTTGGAAATAGAAATTGAAAGATGAATGTTTAAAATATGTTTGATGCAAAAAAATTATGAATTAAAACATGAAAAATTGAAAAAAAATCGAATTGGAAACAAAATTACCTCCCTTGTGTCATCCTGGCGTTAAACGCCCAGAATGCTATCCATTCTGGCATTTAACGCCCACTTGACTGCCTATTTGGGTGTTTAACGCCCAGCCAGATACCCTGACTGGCATTAAATGCCAGGAATCCTTCTTTACTGGGCATTTTTCTGAACGCCCAGAATGCTGCCTGCATGGGCGTTAAATGCCCATTCTGCTATCCTTACTGGCGTTTAAACGCCAGTAAGCCTGTCCTCCAGGGTGTGCTATTTTTGATGTTGTTTTTGATTCAGCTTTAATTCTGCAGCTTTTTTTGTGACTCCACATGATCATCTACCTAAAGAAAACATAACATGACAATGAAAAACAAATGTCTATGAATAAATATAATTAAATAACATTGGGTTGCCTCCCAATAAGCGCTTCTTTAATGTTAATAGCTTGACAGTGAAGCTCTTAGAGAGCTTCACAGAGGCTCAGAGCTTAATGGTGGCCTCCCAACACCAAACTTAGAAGTTGAGTGTGGGGGCTCTGTTTGACTCTGTATTGAGAGACGCTATTCATGCTTTCTCTCCATGGTTACAGAAGAAGATCCTTGAGCCTTAAACACAAGGTAGTCCTTATTCAATTGAAGGACTAACTCTCCTCTGTCCACATCAATCACAGCTCTTGCTGTGGCTAGGGAGGGTCTTCCAAGGATAATGGATTCATCCTCATCCTTCCCAGTGTCTAGGATTATGAAATCAGCAGGGATGTACAGGCCTTCAACCTTTATTAAGACATCCTCTACAAGTCCATAAGCCTGTTTCCTTGATTTGTCTGCCATCTCTAGTGAGATAATTGCAGCTTGTACCTTAAAGATCCCTAGTTTCTCCATTACAGAGAGTGGCATGAGGTTTATTCCTGACCCCAGGTCACACAGAGCCTTCTCAAAGGTCATGGTGCCTATAGTACAGGGTATTAAGAACTTTCCGGGATCCGATTTCTTCTGAGGTAATTTTAGTTGAACCAAAGCATTCAGTTCATTGATGAGCAATGGAGGTTCGTTCTCCCAAGTCTCATTACCAAATAACTTGGCATTCATCTTCATGATTACTCCTAGATACTGAGCAACTTACTCTTCAACAATATCTTCATCCTCTTCAGAGGAGAAATACTCATCAGAGCTTATGAATGGCAACAGTAAGTTCAGTGGAATCTCTATGGTCTCTGTATGAGCCTCAGATTTCTTTGGTTCCTCATTAGGGAACTCCTTAGTGGTCAGTGGACGTCCATTGAAGTCTTCCTCACTGGAAATCACTGCCTCTTCCTCCTCTATAGGTTCGGCCATTTTGGGTATATTGATGGCCTTGCACTCTCTCTTTGGATTCCCTTCTGTATTGCTTGGGAGAGTACTAGGAGGGATTTCAGTAACTCTTTTACTCAACTAGCCCACTTGTGCCTCCAAGTTTCTAATGAAGGACCTTGTTTCAGTCATGAAACTGAGAGTGGTCTTAGATAGATCAGAGACTATGGTTGCTAAGTCAGAGATGCTCTGCTTAAAATTCTCTGTCTGTTGCTAAGAAGATGATGGAAAAGACTTGCTATTGCCAAACTTATTTCTCCTACCATTATTATTATTGAAGCCTTGTTGAGGCTTCTGTTGATCCTTCTATGAGAAATTAGGATGATTCCTCCATGAAGGATTGTAAGTGTTTCCATAGGATTCTCCCATGTAATTCACCTTTTCCATTCCTGGATTCTCAGGGTCATAAGCTTCTCCTTCAGAGGAAGCTTCTTTAGCACTGCAGGATGCAGCTTGCATTCCAATCAGATTCTGAGAATTCATATTGACTTGCTGAGTCAATATTTTATTCTGAGCCAATATGGCATTCAGAGTATCAATCTCAAGAACTCATTTCTTCTGAGTCATCCCATTATTCACAGGATTTCTTTCAGAAGTATACATGAACTGGTTATTTGCAACCATCTCAATGAGTTCCTGAGATTCTACAGGCATTTTCTTCAGATGAAGAGATCCACCAGTAGAGTGGTCCAATGACATCTTGGACAATTCAGACAGACCATCATAGAATATACATAGGATGCTCCATTCTGAAAGCATGTCAGAAGGACACCTTCTGATCAATTGCTTGTATCTTTCCCAAGTTTCATAGAGGGATTCACCTTCCTTCTGTCTGAAGGTTTAGACTTCCACTCTGAGCTTGCTCATCTTTTGAGGTGGAAAGAATTTGGCCAAGAAAGCATTGACCAACTTTTTCCAAGAGTTCAGGCTTTCTTTAGGTTGTGAGTCCAACCATATCCTAGCTCTGTCTCTTACAGCAAAGGGGAAAAGCATAAGTCTGTAGACCTCGGGATCAACCCCATTGGTCTTAACAGCGTCACAGATTTGCAAGAATTCAGCTAAGAACTGATGAGGATCTTCCAATGGAAGTCCATGAAACTTGTAATTCTGCTATATTAGAGAAACTAATTAAGGCTTAAACTCAAAGTTGTTTGCTCCAATTGCAGGAATTGAGATGCTTCTTCCATAGAAGTCAGAAGTTGGTGCAGTAAAGTCACCAAGCATCTTCCTTGCATCTCCACCATTGTTGTTGTTTTCGGCTGCCATGACTTCTTCTTTTTCGAAAATTTCTGTAAGGTCCTCTCTAGAGTGTTGTGCTTTAGCTTCTCTTAGCTTCCTCTTCAGAGTCCTTTCAGGTTCAGGATCAGCTTCAACACGAATGTTCTTATCCTTGTTCCTGCTCATATGAAAAAAGAAGAGAACAAAGAGAGAAGAGGAATCCTCTATGTCACAGTATATAGATTCCTTTATGTGAGTAAAAGAATGGAAGGATAGAAGAATGAGGACGAAAGAGAATAAGAGGAATTCGAACACACAGAGAGGGAGAGGGTTCAAATTATGAGTAGAAGAGAAGTGTTAGTAAATAAATAAAATAAATAGAAAGAGATGAGAGAGAGTATTCGAATATTAATTAAAAGAAAAGAAAAATATTTTTGTTTTTATTTTATTATAAGTTAGAATTTAAAATTTTAGAAGAGAAATAGAAAAAAATTAGAATTTAAAACAATTAGTTAATTAAAAAGAATTTTGAAAAAGTGGTTAGTGATTTTCGAAATTAATGAGAGAGAGTAGTTAGGTGGTTTTAAAAAAGATAAAAAATAGTAAACTTTTTAAAATTAAAACAACCAAATCAAGTGGTTAATTGAAAAAGATTTGAAAATAAATTTTGAAAAGATAAGAAGTTAGAAAAAGATTTTGAAATTAAATTTTGAAAAAGATATTATTGAAATTTATTTTGGAAAAGATTTGAAAAAGAAATTTAAAAGATTAGATTTTTAAAATTAAAGTTGATGACTTGGCTGACAAGAAACTAAAAGATATGATTCTAGAATCTAAAGATTGAACCTTTCTCAATAGGAAGGTAACAAACTTGAAATTTTTGAATCAAAACATTCATTGTTAGTAAAGTTTTCGAAAATGTGAAATAAAATTAAGAAAAAGATCTTGAAAATTTTATTTTGAAGAATTTTCAAAAAACATGAAAGAAAAATGAAAAATATTTGATTTTAAAAAGATTTGAAAAGATAGAATTTTTAAATTGAAATTTTGGCTTGACTAACAAGAAACAACTAAATTTTAAAAATTTTTGACTAAGTCAACTGATGACAAGTCATCTTAGCCTAGTTTCACTAGCCTTTTTCTTTTGTTTTCAATTAAATTATGCACTTTCTTGAGCCATAAGCAAGCCAATTGGGTAGATTTTCATGCTTCCCTTGATTTAATCAACCATGTATGAATTCATGCTATTTCATGAGGTTTTATGCTATAATTGTCACATATTATGAAAGAATGAATATCTCATGGTTTTGAGCATAGCTTTGATGTGTTTGGTTGATCAATGATAGGTGAAGAAAGCTTGGAGAAAGGTTGAAGCAAGGAGGAATGGCTAGGAGGAAGAGAGGACAAAAAGTTTGAGCAAAAGTTTGCCTCAAACTTTAGCTCAAACTTTTGGAATAAGTGAAAATGAACCAGGGAGCAAAAAGCTGGACCAAAAGTTTGCCTCAAACTTTTGTGCAAACTTTTGGGCAAAAAGCTGGAGCAAAAGTTAGCCTCAAACTTTTTGGCAAACTTTTGGGCAAAAAGCTGGAGCAAAAGTTAGCCTCAAACTTTTTAGCAAACTTTTGGCATCACAAATCAACACCCTAGAGAGCAAAAGTTTGCGCCAACGTTAGCCCCTAACTTTTTGGCTAACGTTGGCGCATGAACAACACACCCTGGAGAGCAAAAGTTTGCGCCAACGTTAGCCTCTAACTTTTTGGCTAACGTTGGCGCCATGAGTGTGCAAGGGGAGGCCAACGTTGGAGCAAAAGTTAGACCCCTAACTTTTGCCCCAACGTTGGTATCAGCAAATGAGGGTGGCTGATGTGAAAATTTGGAGTAAAAGTTTGCCTCAAACTTTTACTCAAACTTTTACTCAAGCTTTCATGATTCCAAACCCGGTTCAATTCAGTTCTTCTCCAAACTCTAAGAGCAATCAACCAAGGCGTCTATCAACCCAATTCCATCAAGAGCAAAGGCCCAATTGAAGGCTTGAAGACCATTTGAAGAAAGTGTATAAATAGCATAGGATTTAAGTTTTTAAGAGAGCTTCCCTTTTTAGTTTTCAGAGAGCTTTCTTTTCTGGTTTGATTGGAGAGTTTTGTGGGGAATTCACTTTTACATTCTAGCATTGTTGTTTTAATTCAAGAGAATTGGGGAGGAGAATTGATCTCTCTTCTTCCTTGTTCTTGCCCAGCACTCTTTAATTTTCTTGCTTCGGATCTTGGGTGGAGAATTGAAGAACTTCTGTTTCAATCTCACCTTGGGATCTTGTTTAATTCTCTGCTTAATTGAATTTCAGTTTCGGTTAATTGCTTCTTCATCTGCTTTCTTTGCAATTTACATTTCCTTTGCAATTGTTCTTGTTGGATCTAGGAAGGCATTGAGATCTAGACTTGGTTATCTAGTCTCTTGGGTCCTGAGATCTGAATTCCAATTTTACTTCCTCTGTTTAATGCTTTTCAATCTCATTTACATTTCTGTTTTTAGATCTGATTCAATCCAAGTTATCTTCTACTTCTATGATCGTTGCAATTCACTTTTCCTTGTTTAAATTCTGCAAATCCAATTTCCAATTCCCTTTACAATTCAAGCCATTTACATTTCTTGCAATTTAAGATTCTGCAATTTACATTTCTTGCGTTCTAAGTTTCTGCCATTTAATTTCTTGTTCTTTAAGATTCAGCACTTTAAATTTCAGTTCTCTTTACTTTCATGCAATTTACCCACTCCCTTTACTTTCTCTGCAATTTAAATTCTGCAAATCACAAATCTCTCAACCACATCTTGATTCGCTTGACTAAATCAACCACTAAACTAAAATTGCTCAATCCTTCAATCCCTGTGGGATCGACCTCACTCCCGTGAGTTATTATTACTTGATGCGACCCGGTGCACTTGCCGGTTAGTTTTGGGTGTTTTGGAGAAATTCGTTTTTCCACAAAAATACCACATCAAGTTTTTGGCGCCGTTGCCGGGGATTGATTAGATTGACAATGATTAAGTGAGGTGGTGATCTAGATCTAGCATTTTTCTTTTCTGTTTCTTTAACTTTTGACTAACACGCTAACTGTTTGAATTTTTGCCTGAGCTAACTAATATTTCACTTCAGCCATGGATTGAAGTGTTATTGCTTTTCTGGTATTGTGTGATTCTTGTGTTTTTCTTGTATGTCAGATACAAGAAGAGAGATCCCTACCTTTCATGAAACTGACGAAAGAATCCTCCGAAGGCTAAGAAGAGAAGCAAGAGAAAAAAATGTTGCTGGAGAGGAAGAATCAGATGAAGAATATCATGAATTGGAGGAACACTCAACAAATCCAACAAATCCACCAGTGAGAATGGCCAACAACAATGGTCAACCCCAGAGGAGAGTCTTGGCTTCATATACATTTGCTAATCCAAGGCATTGTGGGAGTAGCATCCTTACCCCAAATGTCGATGCAAATAACTTTGAATTGAAGCCCCAACTCATCACCTTGGTGCAGAACAACTGTTCTTATGGAGGAGGCCCCTTGGAAGATCCAAACCAGCACCTATCCACCTTCCTGAGGATATGTAACACAGTGAAGACCAATGGTGTACATCCTGACAGTTACAAATTATTGTTGTTTCCATTTTCCCTGAGGGACAAAGCTACTCAATGGTTGGAGTCATTTCCAAGAGAAAGCATCAACAATTGGGAGGATCTAGTGAGAAAGTTCTTAGCAAAGTTTTATCCCCCTCAAAGGATCATCAGGCTCAAAATAGAGATTCAAACATTTACTCAGATGGATGGAGAGTCATTGTATGAAGCATTGGAGAGATACAAGGCTCTGCTGAGGAAATGTCCACCAGAGATGTTCACTGAGTGGGACAAGCTACAGAACTTCTATGAAGGACTCACTCTAAAGGCTCAAGAATCACTTGACCACTCAGCTGGAGGATCAATGCAACTTATGAAGACAGCTGAAGAAGCTCAGAACCTCATTGACATGGTGGCTAATAACCAATATTTCTTTGGCCATCAGAGACAACGCCAACCATCACTAAGGAAAGGAGTGTTAGAAATGGAAGGGGTGGATACCATCCTAGCTCAAAACAAGATAATGCAACAGCAGATTCAAGAACAATTTGAGCAGATGGCTAAGAAGATTGATAGTTTACAAGTTGCAGCAGTGAATACAAGCCAACCATCAACCACATGGGGACAAAATGAAGAAAACCAAGAAAATCAGCGGCAGGAACAACCTCAATATGTGCACAACCAAGGCTCAGGCCAAAATGAGGTTTATGGTGACACCTACAATCCATCCTGGAAGAACCATCCAAATCTCAGATGGGGAGATAACCACACCCACAGCCAGCAACCGTGGCAGAAAAACTTAAACCAAAATAACTCAAGAAACACAACTTACTCAAACCACGACCAGCAAAACGCTAATAATAATCAATACAAGAAACCACAAAATACATATCAACCACCCCACCACAATCCACAAACTCATCAAAATAGCATTTCCGCACCAACATCTAACCCCCAAAACTACCACACTACCCCTACAAATAACTTACAGCAACCACATTCCACCCCCATCATACCACCAATAGACCATCATGAAAGTAGAATTTCAAGTCTTGAGGCAGCCATACAAGCAATTGCTCAGTCCACTCAAAGCTTGGTCAAAATGCAAGAGAGAAATGAAGCTACCATGAAGAGCCTTGAACGACAAGTGGGACAATTGGCCAAACAAGCTGAACGGCCAACCAATGTTCTCCCAAGTGATACAATCTCCAATCCAAAGGACAAAGGAAAAGCTACAAAGTGGGAGGAGTGCAAAGCAATCATAGTGGGAAGTGAAAAAACCAGGGAGAAGGAAGCCATCAATCAAGAAGAACACAACAGAGAAGTTCCACAAGAAGAGACAGAAGAGAAAAGTGAAGAGGAGAGAAAGACCAAGAATGCAAAAAGCTTAAAGAAAGATGAGGACATCCTTGAAACACAGTTACAAGAGAAGAAGGAAGGGGTGAAGCCAGATGTCCCCAAACTTCCGTACCCTCAGAGGTTCAAAAAAGAAAACGAGGATAAGCAATACTCAAAATTCCTGGATATATTCAAGAATCTCAGCATCAATATTCCTTTCTTAGAAGCACTTGAACAGATGCCATTATATGCCAAATTTATGAAAGAAGTACTCACAAAGAAAAGATCCCTGAAGGAAGGACAGATTGTTGAGATGACAAAGGAATGTAGTGCTATCCTCCAAAGAGAGTTGCCAGAGAAGAAAGATGATCCTGGGAGTTTTTACATACCTTGCACCATAGGAAACATAACAATTGAGAAGTCATTTTGTGACCTCGGTGCAGGTATAAACTTGATGCCTTTGTCTTTAATGAGGAAACTTCAAATTTCTGAGCTGAAGTCTACACGAATAGTTCTCCAAATGGCTGACAAATCCATTAAGCAAGCACTGGGAGTTGTGGAGAATGTGTTGGTAAAAGTGAGAAAATTCTTTCTCCCAGCTGATTTTGTCATCCTGGATATGGATGAAGACCCTAACACTCCCATTATCCTGGGGAGGCCTTTCCTGGCTACGGGCAGAGCATTGATAGATGTTGAAAAAGGAGAATTGTTGTTAAGAGTGCATGATGAGCACCTAGCATTCCATGTTTTTAAAATCCTGCATGAGCCCACTCAAGAAGAAGATTGTATGAAGGATAAGGCCAAGGATCAAAGCTTGAAGGAGGCATTCAATGAGTTAACTCCAAGACTTCTACATCCATGCTTGAAAGAAGTAGAGATGGTGCAACAGACCAAAGAAATCAAGAAGGAACCAGATCTAAAACCCCCAGATGAGAACCTCAACATTCAAGATAAAGAACCACCAAGGCATGAATCATCTCTTAAGAAAGAAGAGAAGAAGAAGAGGCCAAAAGGGTGGAAAAACAAGAAAATCCCCACTGAAGGCTTTTCACCAGGGGATAAAGTAGTGTTAAACACCCAACCAATGAAGGTGTCCTCACAATCATCTGAATGCTATACTGTGAACCGGATCCTTTCACTTGAACACCTAGAGATCATCAAAGAGGAGACCGGAAGAAAGTTCACAGTAAGAGGAGAAAAGCTGAGGCACTATGATTTTCAACCTCCATGATCAAAGAACAAGATGTCAAGCTAGTGACATTAAAAGAGCGCTTGTTGGGAGGCAACCCAACCTGAGGTAGTTTTCTTTTCATAGCCTTTTCAATAAAAATGTTGAATAATTGGTATGCATTGCAAGGAGCTAAGTTTGGTGTTGCACACCAAAACAATTTAAGGGAGAATGAAGGATTCTAAGTTTGGTGTTCCACCAAAATCTCATTTAAAAGCATACTCTCACTTCCTGCATAATGCTAGCTCCAAGCAATCAGACAAATTATTCAACCATTTAATTGCTTTTAGTTTTTGTTCCATAACCTTTAGCAAGGCCAAAAGAAGTCATAAGTAGACAACCTGTTGCATTAGAGACAGTGGCAAGGAATTAAGTTTGGTGTTCCCACACCAAATTAAATCCAAAAGCCACACTCAATTCATGCATACTAACTGGTCATCTAAGGGCTTGAGAAGCAAGCAACTTTTGAGAATTATGCAGGGAATTCACCACCATTTGAAGACACTATGCATCATAACTCAAAAGGGCACAACAGAAGGAAGGACAAAGGAACTGCAAATCAATAGGTTGTATTCACACTTAATTCTTACTGTTGAAAAATGTTTTGACTTGTGTTTTGTTAAAGTGTTCATCTAATACAAGTAGAATCACTCTTAGAATAAGAAAGCTAGTCTATGTGTGTGCTTGTGTGTTTAATTTCACTGAACAAAAAGCATGCTTTGTCCCCTGCATTTTCAATTCAATAAAAGAAATGTTTGAATGTGAAGTGAGATAGTTATCTGTTAGATAGAAGTATAATAAAAGTAAGTGGTGGTATGAATGTGTGATTGCATAATAGCTCACTTTTAATGAATAAGAGAACTAGGATGTCTCCTCTTAAGTAGAAAGTGGCCTACTGTATATGAATCTCAATCAAATAAAAATCCTTGGTTAGAAAGAAAAACAAAAAGAAAGAAAAAAGGGGAGAAAAAGAAAAAGCCAAAGAGTGGCAGAACAAAAGAAAAACAAAAAGAAACAAAGCTGGACACCAATAGCTTGAACCTTAGAATATATGCCTGTGGTGTCTTTGTATTAGGATCTGCTTGGATTATTAAGCTCTTTGGAGTGCATCAACACTTGATGACTTGGGTTAACTAACCCGGGATCATCAGCTGAAAGTCCACTATCAAGAGCAACCTAACTACAAGGCATTTAGTAGCCCAAAGAGGTGCTGGGCATCAATGTTCTAAGAAGGAATGTGAGCCAAGTGTCTATAGTGAATAATGTGTCAAGTATAAAGAAAATGAAATGAACTTGCTACACATGACACTCAAATAAAGCTTATGAACAAGATAATAGCCAAGGATAAAGGAATAATGAGAGGTCATAGCAGTATGTTACTTGAAGCTTGAAGGAGGCTTTCTAGGCTTAAGAGACAATAAGAGGTGAGTGTGTACATATCCACATAAAACCCCATGAACTACCAATAACATTCTACTAGCATGAACATCCTCTTCCATTTCATTCTTTCTTCTCAATAAATCATTTCTTGCTTGGAGACAAGCAAGCTTTAAGTTTGGTGTTGTGATGTCAAGTCATCTTAGCCTAGTTTCACTAGCCTTTTTCTTTTGTTTTCAATTAAATTATGCACTTTCTTGAGCCATAAGCAAGCCAATTGGGTAGATTTTCATGCTTCCCTTGATTTAATCAACCATGTATGAATTCATGCTATTTCATGAGGTTTTATGCTATAATTGTCACATATTATGAAAGAATGAATATCTCATGGTTTTGAGCATAGCTTTGATGTGTTTGGTTGATCAATGATAGGTGAAGAAAGCTTGGAGAAAGGTTGAAGCAAGGAGGAATGGCTAGGAGGAAGAGAGGACAAAAAGTTTGAGCAAAAGTTTGCCTCAAACTTTAGCTCAAACTTTTGGAATAAGTGAAAATGAACCAGGGAGCAAAAAGCTGGACCAAAAGTTTGCCTCAAACTTTTGTGCAAACTTTTGGGCAAAAAGCTGGAGCAAAAGTTAGCCTCAAACTTTTTGGCAAACTTTTGGGCAAAAAGCTGGAGCAAAAGTTAGCCTCAAACTTTTTGGCAAAATTTTTGGCAAACTTTTGGCATCACAAATCAACACCCTGGAGAGCAAAAGTTTGCGCCAACGTTAGCCCCTAACTTTTTGGCTAACGTTGGCGCATGAACAACACACCCTGGAGAGCAAAAGTTTGCGCCAATGTTAGCCTCTAACTTTTTGGCTAACGTTGGCGCCATGAGTGTGCAAGGGGAGGCCAACGTTGGAGCAAAAGTTAGACCCCTAACTTTTGCCCCAACGTTGGTATCAGCAAAAGAGGGTGGCTGATGTGAAAAGTTGGAGTAAAAGTTTGCCTCAAACTTTTACTCAAGCTTTCATGATTCCAAACCCAGTTCAATTCAGTTCTTCTCCAAACTCCAAGAGCAATCAACCAAGGCCTCTATCAACCCAATTCCATCAAGAGCAAAGGCCCAATTGAAGGCTTGAAGACCATTTGAAGAAAGTGTATAAATAGCATAGGATTTAAGTTTTTAAGAGAGCTTCCCTTTTTAGTTTTCAGAGAGCTTTCTTTTCTAGTTTGATTGGGGAGTTTTGTGGGGAATTCACTTTTACATTCTAGTATTGTTGTTTTAATTCAAGAGAATTAGGGAGGAGAATTGATCTCTCTTCTTCCTTGTTCTTGCCCAGCACTCTTTAATTTTCTTGCTTCGGATCTTGGGTGGAGAATTGAAGAACTTCTGTTTCAATCTCACCTTGGGATCTTGTTTAATTCTCTGCTTAATTGAATTTCAGTTTCGGTTAATTGCTTCTTCATCTGCTTTCTTTGCAATTTACATTTCCTTTGCAATTGTTCTTGTTGGATCTAGGAAGGCATTGAGATCTAGACTTGGTTATCTAGTCTCTTGGGTCCTGAGATCTGAATTCCAATTTTACTTCCTCTGTTTAATGCTTTTCAATCTCATTTACATTTCTGTTTTTAGATCTGATTCAATCCAAGTTATCTTCTACTTCTCTGATCGTTGCAATTCACTTTTCCTTGTTTAAATTCTGCAAATCCAATTTCCAATTTCCTTTACAATTCAAGCCATTTACATTTCTTGCAATTTAAGATTCTGCAATTTACATTTCTTGCGTTCTAAGTTTCTGCCATTTAATTTCTTGTTCTTTAAGATTCAGCACTTTAAATTTCAGTTCTCTTTACTTTCATGCAATTTACCCACTCCCTTTACTTTCTCTGCAATTTAAATTCTGCAAATCACAAATCTCTCAACCACATCTTGATTCGCTTGACTAAATCAACCACTAAACTAAAATTGCTCAATCCTTCAATCCCTGTGGGATCGACCTCACTCCCGTGAGTTATTATTACTTGATGCGACCCGGTGCACTTGCCGGTTAGTTTTGGGTGTTTTGGAGAAATTCGTTTTTCCACAAAAATACCACATCATCAACCCAAAATTTTAAAATTTATGAGTGAAATAAGGGAAAGATGTTATTTTTTTATTTTTGAATTAATGAAGAAAGAGAAAAATAATAAAATGAAACAAAACATAAAAATTTAAGATCAAAATAAATAATGCTTGCAAAAACACTTTGAATGTCAAGATGAACGCCAAGAATACTTTGAAGATCATGATGAACATCAAGAACATATTTTTGAAAATTTTTAAGAAAAGAAACACATGCAAGACACCAAACTTAGAATTTGACACTAGATTCAAACAAGAAACACAAATTTTTTTTTTTGGTTTTATGATTTTATTAAAAAAATTTTTGTATTTTTCGAAAATAAAAATAAGAAGCTTAAACATAAAATAAAATTACCCAATCTAAGCAACAAGATGAACCGTCAGTTGTATAAACCCGAACAATCCCCGGCAACGGTGCCAAAAACTTGGTGCACGAAATTGTGATTACACTTTTCACAACTCTGCACAACTAACCAGCAAGTGCATTGGGTCGTCCAAGTAATACCTTACGTGAGTAAGGGTCGATCCCACGGAGATTGTCGGCTTGAAGCAAGCTATGGTCATCTTGTAAATCTTAGTCAGGCAGATTCAGATGGTTATGAGTATTGATAATTAAAAGATAAATAAAACATAAAACAAAATAAAGTTACTTATGTAATTCATTGGTGGGAATTTCAGATAAGCGTTTGGAGATGCTTTGTTGCTTCTGAACTTCTGCTTTCCTATTGTCTTCTTCCAATCATCCGTGCTCCCTTCCATGGCAAGCTGTATGATCCTCTCGGATGAAAAACACTAGGTACGATCTCTGCACGGCTAATTAACTGTCAGATTTCTCGTCTTGGATGAAAAATACCAGGTATAGCTACCGCACGGCTAATCATCTGTCGGTTCTCACTAGCGTCAGAATAGGATCTCTCTATCCTTTTGCACACTTTCACTGCACCCAACATTTGTAAGTTTGAAGCCCGTCACAGTCATCCCTTCCCGGATCCTACTCGAAATACCACAGACAAGGTTTAGACTTTCTGGATCTCAGGAATGCTACCAATTGGTTCTAGCCTATACCATGAAGGTTCTGATCTCAGATTCGGATGCTCTGTTGTCAGGAGAGACAATACAAATCGCGGATCAGAGACCCAAGAGAATATACTCCAGCTGTCGTCCAATGACTACATTGAACATCATGTAGACCGCTTGTGGTTGTCAGGCACGCGGATCTTGGCTAAGCGAGTAACGAACATAGTGGGTGATTGTCACGGGTCACCCCTTCATTCTGACTTAACAAAATTAAGTACGAAAGTATATCTTGGAGAAGAAGTAAGTGTGAATTGAAAGAGAAACAATAGTACTTGCATTAATTCATGAAGAACAGCAGAGCTCCGCACCTTAATCTATGAGGTATAGAAACTCCACCGTAGAAAATACATAAGAGAAAAAGGTCTAGGCATGGCCATGTGGCCAGCCTCCAAGTCCAAGGATAGTATCAAAGTATGCAAATACAATAGTAAAAAGTGTTATTTATATTAAACTAGCTACTAGGAATTACAGAAAATAAGTAACTAAGCACAGATAGTGCAGAAATCCACTTTCGGGGCCCACTTGGTGTGTGCTTGGGCTGAGCATTGAAGCTTTCACATGAATAGGCCATTCTTGGAGTTAAACGCCAGCTTGGGTGCCAGTTTGGGCATTTAACTCCAGTTCTGGTGCCAGTTTTGGCGTTTTACGCCAGAAAAGGGTCTCTGGTGGGCGTTTAGCTGCCAGTTTGGGCCATCAAATCTCGAGCAAAGTATGAATTATTATATATTGATGGAAATCCCAAGATGTCTACTTTCCAACACAATTGAGAGTGCGCTAATTGGGCTTCTGTAGCTCTAGAAAATCCACTTTGAGTGCAGGAGGGTCAGAATCCAACAGCATTTGCAGTCCTTTCTCAGCCTTTGAATCAGATTTTTACTCAGGTCCCTCAATTTCAGCCAGAAAATACCTGAAATCACAGAAAAATACAAAAACTCATAGTAAAGTCTAGAAATATAATTTTTGAATAAAAACTAATAAAAATATAATAAAAAGTAACTAAAACATGCTAAAAACTATGTAAAAACCATGCCAAAAGGGTATAAATTATCCGCTCATCAGGTTTTAAAACATAGAAAAGGTCCTAGGCGATCTAATTCGGTAATTCTAGTAAAAAGTTAGTGAACGGAGGCTTAGGTTTCTGAAGTACTGAGGATGGTTTTGGTTGAGTGAGAAGGCGGCGTATGGTATTGGTGATTATTGATAAAGAATTGTGAAAGTGGTGAACTGATGAGTTCTGAATGAATTGTGAAAGTGGTGAACTGATGAGTTTTGAATGAATTGTGAAACCAGTGAACTAATGAGTTCGGAATGAATTGTGAAAGTGGTGAACAAATGAGTTCGAAATGCCTTGTGAAAGTGGTGAACTAATAAATTCTGAATGAAATTATTTTTGAAAACCACTGATGAAATATTTTACTGAGATTGTTGAGACGCTATGCGCCTGTCAGGGATGGTAGGTTAATCCTGCCTGTTGAGGTCGCGGCGGCGGCGTAAGGACGGTAGGTTTATCCCGCTTACGCTGAGATGTGAGGTCTGTGGCAAGAGTATCCCGCTCGCATCCCTTCGGAATCACTAGAGTGTGCAGGCACTGACATCCTGGACGGTGTTTCGGGCACCATATCTCGAGGGTTCCCATTATGAGACCGAAGGGCAACATCTCCATGGAGATGTGTTGGGTTGGCAATTGAACCGACACTGTGATATCACAGCCAATAGGACAGGCATTCATCATGTGCATCTTTTATCTGTTTGCTTGCTTTGCCGACTTGTATTGCTTGCCTAATTGTATAACATGCCTAATTGCTTATTTGAATTACTTGACATATATGCTTATACTTGTGTTTTACTTGCATTGTATTAATTGTGTATTCTACTGGGATTGAGGAGGTTCGGAAGGCGGTGGCGATGGGATCGCATGGGGGTTAGGTTGGTGAAGACTGTGTGACAGCGGAGAGTTGTTAGTTTAGAAATTCACTAAGTTAGATTACCCCTTTGTCATTATGGTTTTAAGTGATGTTTTAATTTTTTAGTTATACTTTAAGTTGAATCTCATGATGGATATGAAGCTCAATTGCCTCTGGCGTCCAGGAGTCTTATATCTTACATCACTGAGCACTGTTACCATAATGAGAACCTCCAGTTCTCATACCATATTCTATTGTTGTTTTTCAGATGCAGGTCGCAACTCACCTCGGTGAGTTGCTTGGTAGTGACAGAGCGGTGGATCTCTATCCCGTTTTGAAGTCTTTTTGATTATTTTGTTTAAGATCTCTCACTTTTGTATTTATTTTTCCTAGAGGCTTACTTTGAGAGGAAGTTTGTATAAGTTGTTTTAACTGTCTAAACCCTGTATGTCTATATGTAACTAGCCGGCTTAAACTCCGCGAGCGGCAGCTAGATCTCTATATTATTATCTTTTGTTATATCTATTTACTTATACCTTGATATCCGTACGTATATCTTGTGCTTCACTTAGTATAGCTTCGTGAGTACGTTTGTGCTTTTCGAATTCTATTTTTGAGTTTAAATCCTTCATCGATCTTCTAGAATATATTATTTCTTTCTATATAAATCTGTACAAGCTTTAGAATTGTCGTAACCTTTGATTAACCTTTGCTTTACGTCACGAGGTAAGGCTTAGGGTAATTAGGGTGTTACATCCGGTGCTCATTGGGTTGAACCAGACACCATGGCAGCAACAGTGATGGATGGTAATCTCATTACTGCCGCCACTTATGAAGGGGACCCTGAATTTATTTAGCACTTTGTGAAGGCACTAGGTGACAACATAAGTGGCTCCAACAAAAAAATTCTCTTTCTTTGTGGGGTACGTTCAAATGATTTTCAGGCATACAACTAATAGGGACTTAGTACTCAGGGCACTAAGGTCTTTGTATTCTTTTTTCTTTTATTTATTTTAATTTTAGATTTAATTTGTAATCCTGTTTATATTCATTGATACATAGAAATTAGTAGTTTAGACATATTTCATTTTTTTCTCTATTGTTGAATGATTGTTCAATTGGATAGTTGGATCCATTGTTTTATGTACTAATATACTACAGCATTACAGTGCTTGTGAATCTTTAGAATGTATTTACTGTGCTTTGCTAGAATATTTTTTAGTTTAATATAATTGTGTATTTATTTTTATTTTATAATATTTAACTCATTTAATTAAAAATAAAGAATTGTATATATAATATTATTAAATATTATATTGTACAAAAAATTATTAGAATATTATATATATATATATATATATATATATATATATATATATATATATATATATATATATATATATATATATATATACAGAAAATTAAAAAAAAATAACGAGGGACCTAAGGCTACACTTATATAGAGTAGCTATGGTATACAACAATATGGCTACGCTTTAAAGGTGATGCAGTAGCAAGGAAAAGTGTAGCCTATTCTGGTAAGCATGGAAGCTGAAAACCGTAGCCTTTGGTTCTGAACAGCATCACTTGAAAAGCACACCCTATTCCCAAACGTCAAAAATGTAGCCTTTGGTACAGAAAAGCGTAGCCTTTGAGAATAGGCAACGGCCGAATAGGCATCCCCCACTAAAGCATCTCCATAGCCCGAAAAGCGTAGCCCTTGCCTAAGGCATTATTTTTTTTCACTTTTGGCTACACTTTTCAAGTGTACCTGAATGGGTGTTTTTCTTGTAGTGACAGTTTTCTTTTTTCGCGACACTTTTTAAATAAACTTTATATCTAAGGGACTTCTTTGTTCTTTTATAAAAACTTGTGCTCGGTCTTCACTTTAAATCTCTCAGCCTTTGTTACATTTACTATTTTGCCTTGGTATTTTTATATATTTTCAATTTTGTCCTTTTGTACGTAATTTCTCCATTTATTATTTTCTTTAGGCTTTTAGTGACGCTTTCACCACTAATATTATTGCTTTACCATTTATCCTGATATCCTTCTTAACATATCTTTTTATCCTTTATTTAGTTAATTAACTATTTTTACATTTTCATTATGCCCAAAATTATCATTTTATCCCTAAGTGCTCTAGTTTTTTCGTTTAATTTTATTTAGCGTCAAAATTTTACCGGATTGATCCTAATATTTTTTCTATGACCAAATTATCCTTAATATTGTTATTAAATACCAATTTTACCCTTGAGGACCTAAAATACTATTTTCTCCTTTATTAATTTATTTACTTGTTTTAATTACCACTTTTTACCGTTTTACTTCTAACTTTTACTAAAGCTTTTATTTAGGCCCAAACTTAATTTTAATTATAATCTTGACCCAACTAATTTGTATAATTACTATTTTATAATTGATGATATTAAGTTCAAAATTTTACCGTTCTTTGGGTTAAATCATATTTTTAATCCTCTTTTTACCCGAAAATGATCATAACACCCGTTTTATTCTTACCTACTTGTCCCATAGGATTAAAACTATTTTTCTAACTTCTTTTAACCCCTGAACACGTTGCTTTTCAGGTTTTTAGGTGCTAGAATTTTCAAAAACATAGTTTTACATTTTTATCCACTTTTAGTGAGTCTTATGGCTTAAAACTTAAATTCCAAGTGCTTCCATATTTTCAACTGTTACCACACAAAATTCAGAGACATATTTATTATATATTACACATATTTAACAAGCCAAAACTAATATAACACAATTTTCATATTTATAAAACAAGCACAGATTTGTAGCTCATATGAATGCCGAAAACAAGCACAAACATATTCTAACTAATCCTAACTCTTACTTCTTGTTTAATTCAGTTCTTAGACCTATCACACACCAGAAAGTGCTCTCACAAAGGTTGGAACATGTTTGGGTATGGTGCAATTTTTATTTGGCCAAGAGCGTCGCAAAAAGTGTTAGAATTTGATCACTTTGAACTTGCATTTGTATAACTCCTTAGGTGTGCTCCATAAGGACTTCAAGAGATATTTTTAGACACATATGAGGATAAGAATTCAGCATGACCACTGCTGAAAAACAAAAAAGAATAGAGAAGAAATAAGAGCTCACCTTGCAGAATTTTTGGTAAAAACGTGAGAATTAGTGAAAACGGACAAGGAATTGTGTTTGTATGGCTTGGATTCTTAAAAAACACTTGAAGAACAATGAAAGAATGGTTGGAATAAGGGCTGGGACGCAGAGAAGAAGTGCATACTTTTACTCTTTTTCTCTCTCTAAAACATGGTCAAAAACTCACAAAATACATAAAAATCTGAGTTTAAGGTGGATTAATTGTGGTAAAAGGATCTGAAAATTTTCATGGTCAAAATGAAGAAGGGGCGCCAAAACGAGGAAGGTTGGTCAGCGCTTGTGTGTCGAGCTTGTCCATAGTTAACTGCAGTTAGTTACTTGGGGTTAAATACACAGTAAAGAGAGGGTGAAAGGTAGAGATAATCTTAGCCCATAGGTTGAGAGGGAGGGCCAAGTTACTTGGGAATCTCAGCCCATAGGTTGAGAGGGAGGGCCAAGTTACTTGGGTGACAAGTAAGAGGATTCGGGGTCTTTAGGGATCGTCTGCGGAATACTAGTCAGAAATTCGATTCGGAATAATTTTTACCATGTGGTAAAATAATTAATGGTTAAGATTTATTCTTAAAGAAATAAATCATGAATTGATGGCTAATATATATTAATCTTGGGACATAATTACCAAGGTAAAAATTATTTTTTCCACTGATTCTGAACTTTTCGGTTACTAACATTTTTTCAAAGCACGCAAAACCATTACTAAAAGTGAATTCTTAGCTCAAAAAATTTCTAATGAGAAAAATAAATCAATGGCAAGCAAGTGTTTATTTTTTACTAGTCAAATTTGACTTAGAAGAATTAATTACCCTCATAAAGTCAAATTTGACCTATTAATTATTATTTTCTAATTTATTTTTGATTTTTTTACCATTGGGTCTGCCTCACTAATAGTTATTGAGTTGTGGTTCAGGATTTTGCGTGATAAGTTACAAAATAGCCAGAAAAATCAATTTACTGAAAAATGGGTTCTTACATTCTACCTTCCTTAAAAAAAATTTTACCCTCAAAATTTCAGCTATCCACAAGAAATTATAGGATACATCTATGTCATGCTTTATAGTTAAGGTTCTTAATTAGCATAACACTCACCTCCAGCAAAGGGATCGAACCTAGTGGCGCTTATTAGTAGTCACGATAAAAATTCTTCCCTGTTGCTGTGGCCTAGAAGTGTTTTGGTCCTTTTTGTTCAAGCAGTCTCTTACTAGGTGTCATACTCCACCACAGAACATTCGTTCTGAATTGGCAAGGTTTACTGTCATAATTCCTTCCACATATTGAGCATATTGGGCCTCCTTGAATTTGCAAAAATTGTGTTTCTTGCCCCTGACCCTGGTTATGATTGTTGTTGCTGCCATTGATATGAATAGCAGGGTTACCGTTTTGTTGTTGTTAATCATTAGCCTTGAAATCTCTACCTTGAGGGGTCAAATTTTGATTGAAGTCCTGTTGTATATTTTTTCGACGGCTTTCTTGTGCAACTGCTAACTTCTTGGTATAGTCGTCAGCCAACTGCCTCTTATTTACCAGCTCCACAAAGTTCCTAATCTCTATCGGTCTCGCTAAAGCCATCAGTTCCTCCCTAAGACCTCCTTCATACTTAATATACTTTCACTCTTCATATTCCGCAAGATTTTCCTGGAACACCTTTAAAAATTGGCACAAATTCTCAAACTTTTGGGTGTACTCAGCCACCGTCATGTTTTTCTGCCTCAATTATAGCAATTCCAACTCCTTAGTGGTGCGGGTGGACGAAGGGAAATACTTTTTATAGAACTTAGTGTGGAAGTCGGCCAAGTGATCTTAGCACTTCCTTGTTCCAACAACTGGCTCACTCCCTACCACAAATGCTGTGCATCCCCCTTCATCATATAAGTGGCAAACTCCGCTTGTTGTCCTTTAAGAACATGTTGCACCTGTAGAGCCCGCTCCATGGCGCGAAACCAATTATCTGCCAAGGTCAGGTTGGTGGTTCCAAAAAATTGGGGGCAGATTAACTTTAAGGAAGGATTCTAGAGTCATCGGCCTATCCCCCTCGGGTATCCCATTTTTTAGTCCGTTTTCGTTTTCGTGGTCGTGCCCATTCCTGTTCCCTTGCTGTCGTTCCATTCCTTCCATCGCTCTATTAGTTGCAGCGACGGAATTGCGCATAGTTGCAGCCATTGCGTTCATAGATTCTAGTATGGTGGCCGAATCAAATGCTGGTTCAGAACTCGGACTCGTTTGACGGGGACTACGTCTATTTGCTATTTGAGCACCAATGATGGTCTTATAAATTTTTTATTGCATACTTTAATTTCAAAAAAATAAAAAAAAAAGATTATTTATGAAAAATTTAAATTTGAACATGTATTATAGTTAAGCTTAAATTTTAATTTATTTTGTTAAATTATATAAATATTAATCATAAACTATAGACAAATTTCTAAAAAAAATTTATGGATCAACATATAATTTTTTTAATATATTTTATTTTTTTTAAATTATCTAGACTTATCAACTTAAACATTATTTTTCGAAATATTATAATTTCACAACTTATAATATCTTATATTACTTATTGTTATATATATATGTAATGACTTATTTAGTGTTTAACTATTTATCTTTAATGAATATTATTTAACAATGGTACATATGACTTTATTAAGAATGATATAGTCTGAACTTTGGTTATCTAAAAATTTAGTGAGTAGCTAGATTAGCTCTACGCCACGAACCAACAAATGCTAGTAATAGGAATGATAAAAAAACAATTGAAATGGGCATTCGCAAAAATTACTTGCAATTTGGGATTAAATGGAGATCCATAAAATCTCCACGAGTGAAAATTCACCCACATGAAATGAACAGAGACAGAAACATAGGTACGCCTCATAAAACCCTTTAAATCCACGCAATATGAAATTATTGATTACCCTAATTTATATATACATAGATCCATTTTTTAAATTTAGTAATCTTGATTCCTGTCTTCAATTTAAATCACTCTTCTTTCTTTTAGACTTATCCTCACTCTTGATTTTATGTCTCTCTCACTCTAGCTCATTTTTTCTACCTTTTAAGTCCATCACTACGTCACTCAGTCTTGCACCAAAAAATTATGTTATCTTATTATATTAGAAGATGTTTATATTTTTCTTTTGAAATATTATTTTTCATAATAAATATGTTATGAATTGTGTTGAATTATATTGAATTGATTATTTTATGATTATTATGTTAAGATTTTTTTGTTAATTTTTTTCAAAGTTTTTAAAAAAATATCTATAGATACTCACAAGTATATGCATTACTTGAGAGGATAATTAAACGCGAATTTATGATAAAGATGAAAAAGGGATAGGAGATTTTTTTAAAATAAGAGTGAGGGACGAGAAAGGCTCCCCGCACCCTCATGACTCACGAGTACCAATTACTATTCCTAACTAGCAATGGAGATTAAATCTTGGCCATTTGAGAGGAGACACATTGACTTCATCTGCATTGGATCTCAAGGTAGTGAACTTAAATCAGATTTAGGACCTGATAATGGATTTAGGTTGATCTTGCTTGTTTGAAGGTCTTATTAGACCTAAATATATCTTGGATTAATATTTTAAGTCATTGTTGTAACAAATAATTAAATACTATACAGACTATTAAATATTATAACATTTAGTATATATAAAAATTGGATATACTTATAATAAATTTTTTAATTCAAATTAAGAAATTCTTTTAATTATGTTTTTCTCTCTTTTATTTTTAAATGTTATTTACTAATATAATAAAAAAAATAAAAATAACAATAATCACTCACATAATTAAAATAGATCCTCCTAATATATACATGATACTATATATGTAACACCCTACCATACAGAGTCTTATGCTTAAGTCATAAGACAGAGATGGCAAGGTATTACGACCTCTAAAACAAAAATTTAGTACGTATAGTAGTATGAATAATTGATTATAACTAGGAGCCTTTGTAGAAAAAGGGGTAAACAAAAACCGTAACTCGAACGCGCAACACTCCGATCGATAACGTAACGAGAAAAGGATAAGCTAACGCAAGATCATATATATAAAGAGTATCAAAAACAGGAATATCAAGACTCAAAATTCGGCTGCGAAGGTAACCGGTTCGAGCATAGCAATATATACATATAATAAAATAAGGAAAACCCCAAGGAAAACCCAAAGGGACATAAATACCGAAAACCTAATCTCCAAAATCTCCTCTAGAAGGAGTACAGTTTGTATTATTTAATGGAGATAAAAGTATCTAAACAAGATATATAAATCAAGATAGAGTCCCGAGAACAAGAATCTTCGCTAATCCAGAAGTCCCCAACATGTCTCAACGAGAAGCCTCGCGTCCTGCATCTGAAAACCACAAAATCCGCATGGGTGAGAACCAGAGGTCCCCAGCACGGTAACAGCTTCCACATATATAATACATAATAATAGAGGAAAGCCAAAGGCAATCCTAGAACTTCCTCCAGATAATATCAAAGCTTATAAACAAGCTAAACCATATAAGGGTATCTGACTAAAGATTCTTCAGTCTAACTAATACTTCCCTTTCCAATTCCTTCAAACCTCCCAACCACCAGCAGGAGTATATTATAGCAAACACAGTTATATCAGACAAAGAATATACAAATAGGAGCAGTTAAGACATTTAGACAATTAGCAAGTAATATGCAGTCAAATAGGCAATCTCAAACAATTCACATAGTATGCATATGATGAATGCCTGTCCCTAGTGGCTGATGATATCATCTGTCGGTTATAGAGCCAACCCGACAAGTCCTGGTAGCTAACCATTGGACTGTCCCTCTGTCGTGCATCCCCAACTCGAGTTATACTCATCATAAACTTGATCATAATCATGATCCATATCCATCACCCTCACTGGTGAATATTTCGGGGGCGAGCTCATCCGGGTCTTTCACAGTGCCCGGCCACACTTACGACATAGGGTCAACAGAGTCTCGAGCCTCCACCTGGAGCACGTGGTGGCTAGCCACTGCTTCCTCCCAGGGATCTCGTGCCTCTGATAGTGGAAGTGCAAATCTCAATTATCAATAATTCAGCATAAGCATGCATAAATTCTCATCCATGGATCAACATCCATATCAGCCATCCGGCTCACGGTTCAGTCCAGAACCAGCCAATATTCATATTATACACAGCCTTTCCGGCTCATGGTTAAATCCATAACCAGCCGTTTCATTAGCAATTACAGCCTTTCGGCCCATGGCTTAACAAGCACATCCACCACCATCCTCCGCATCTCACATAATCATCTTGATCCTCATTGATCATTCATTTTTCCCTTGCTTCACTCGCAAGTTACCTCATTCACTAGCCCCTTTTTAATAGCTAGGCATGTCATAATGATTTAAGACATAAATGGTGAGATCGGAGGCTTAGAAGTATGAGATTTGGCTTTTAAAACTCAAAAATCAACTTTGGGATGAAAACAGGGCCA
Organism: Arachis hypogaea; assembly: GCF_003086295.3. Classification (NCBI taxonomy): domain Eukaryota; kingdom Viridiplantae; phylum Streptophyta; class Magnoliopsida; order Fabales; family Fabaceae; genus Arachis; species Arachis hypogaea. Next base: position 25,496,469 of record NC_092049.1, read on the forward strand.
CGCGTACGCGCACTCCACGCGCACGCGTGGATGGCCTCAAAAACTCATCGACGCGCAAGCGTCATGCACGCTAACGCGTGGATTAAAGATTTGCCAATCGACGCGCACGCGCCAACCACGCGTACGCGCGGGTGTTCTCGTGCCCCAGGCACAACACTGGCACAGTTCTGGCAAAACTCTCTGGAAAATGGCTGGGCATTGGGTGCAGCACAATCGGCGCGCCCGCGCACATCACGCGCACGCGTGGATGGCGCTTTCTGGAAGATCGGCGCGTACGCGCCAGGTACGCCCACGCGCAAGGGGTCATTCTGCTAAAAATTTTCTAAGTTAAAAGCTGCAGAATTCACAGATTTAAACCCCAATCTTCCAACGGACATAACTTCCTCATTTTAAATCGTCTTTCACTCGTTCTTTGAACGGCATGGACATCCCGGATCCAATTTCATTTCTAAACAGATTTGGTACAAAACGGAGATCCGTAGTCCAAGTTATGTCCCGCCAAAGTGTGCCCAAAAACCATATTTTCATACAAAACCACAAAGTGCCAATTTCAAAACAAGCCATTTCCAACTCTTTTCAAAACCAATCAAAACATGCCAAGTTCATCCCGTTTCTTTGAAATCAATCAAAATATATCAAATTCAACATCAAGCCTCCTCAACTCACACATTGACACATTACCACAAATTACCAAAATCACTATCTTATCATTTTACCCCACTTCACCCAAGTGGCTCAAACTCAAACACATTGACATATCATATACTATTCCTCATGCCGATTCTCAACAACACCAATTCCAATAAATTATTATTGTACACAATCAACATCATACTCACCATCAACATGGTTCAACCCACAATTCAACCATAACCAGTCATCAAGTATATATATCACAACATGCATATTTCTCATACATCATACCACTAAGGCATTAATAATCATCATCACATATATGACCACATCATATATCTCAATCATTCAACAACATCAACAATTCAATGCCTATCTTAGGGCCTCTAGCCTAAGTATTTCCTACCACATTACATATTAGATACGGGAAACCGAAACCATACCTTAGCCGATTTTCCCAAGCTCCCCCGGAGCACTTCCAAACCACTTATCCACAAGCTCTCAAGGCCTCAACACCTCCAAGAACAGATTTTTCACCACCAAACCCTTTCCAAGCTTTTCAAAGTCACCAATCAAGCTCCAATACCCACACATACACAACCTAAGCCACAATCATCATACCCATACACAACATCTCAAAACCCAAACATCATAGAACAACAAAATCACACTAGGGTTGAGAATCTTACCACACCCAAGGTCTAAGGAGACAACATTAACCTTCTCCTTCAAGAGAGTTGGGTCCTATAACATCAAAGAACCCAAAATCTCAACATTTTACCCATGAAACTCGAAAATAAGGGCTGGAATTTCGAACAGAAACACGTGGCTTACCTCAAGATTAGTTGTATGGGTTTTGTAGAGCTCTCCGCGGTGAACGTGTGGCCGCAAACGGAGCGGCAATCGGAGCTCTAGATCAAAAGTTATGGTGGTTTGAAGATCAAGTGAGAGAAAGAACTTGAGAGAGTGTTCTTCCTCCCCTCTCTTCAATTTCAGCGTGTTTGAGTGTGTTGTGAGGAGAGAGAGTGCTGAAAACTAGGGTTTTGGTTTAGTTATGTTGGGCCAAGGGCCCACTTTGGGTCCGGTTGGCCCGGTTTGGCCCGTTCGGTCCAATCTTGGTCCGAATTCTATAAAATTGGTACCGAAATTCTCGTCTCAATTTCCTCTATCATATTAAGCCATAAAAATATCATTTTTGGCTTTCTAGAATAAATTCTCATATATGGGTTAATTAGCCGTTAATTAACCGGGTCTTACATTCTACCCACCTAATTGGGAATTTTGCCCACAAAATTCAAATTCAAATTCAATTACCTGAGAATAAGTGCGGATAATCCGTTCGCATCTCCGACTCAAGTTCCCAAGTGTGTTCCTCAACACCGCCTCGACTCCAAGCCACTTTGACTAATGAAACCTCTTTTCCACGCAACCGTTTGATACTAGTATCATCAATTCTGACTGGAGCCACTGGAAGCGTCAAATCTTCTCTTAACTGCACCGATTCGGGTTCTAACACATGGCTAGCATCAGGAGTGTACTTTCGAAGCTGCGACACGTGAAATACGTCGTGCAGGTTTGAAAGATGGGGTGGTAAAGCCATCCGATACGCCACCGGTCCAACCCTCTCCAGGACCTGAAATGGACCAATGTATCGAGGATTCAACTTCTTTGCCTTAATCGCCCTACCTACTCCTGTAGTTGGAGTAACTTTCAGGAAAACATGATCTCCTGCCTCAAATTCTAAGGGCTTCCGCCTTTGATCGGCGTAACTCTTTTGACAACTCTGCGCCGTAAGCATCCTATCTCGGATCTTCTTGACTTGTTCAGTGGTCTCAGCTATCATTTCCGGCCCCAACAAGCCTTTCTCTCTAGCTTCATACCAACATAGTGGAGATTGACATTTTCTCCCATACAAAGCCTCATACGGAGCCATTCCGATGCTCGCATGGTAACTATTATTGTATGCAAACTCTACTAACGGCATATACCGATCCCAACTCGCCGGTTGGTCCAAAACACAAGCTCTCAACATATCCTCTAGTGTTTGGATCGTCCTCTCGGATTGACCATCTGTTTGGGGATGGTACGCTGTACTCAAGCTTAATCGAGTTCCAAAAGCTTTCTGAAATGCACCCCAGAACCTCGAAGTGAAACGAGGATCTCTATCAGAGATTATAGTAGCAGGTACACCATGGAGTCTCACAATCTCCTTTATGTATAACCGAGCTAGCTCCTCAAGGGTGTAAGTCATCCGAACGGGTAAAAAGTGAGCTGACTTCGTCAGTCGGTCCACGATCACCAAGATAGCATCAAAACCAGTCCTAGTCCTTGGCAATCCCGACACAAAGTCCATTGCAATACTTTCCCACTTCCATTGCGGAACCTCTAAGGGTTGCAACATCCCGGAAGGTCTTTGATGTTCAATCTTTACCTTTTGACAAGTTAAGCACTTTGAAACATATTCCGCCACATCATTCTTCATACCCGGCCACCAAAACATCGCCTTTAAATCATGGTACATCTTAGTACTTCCCGGGTGAATGGAGAATCCGCTTTTGTGTTCCTCCTTTAAGATATCTTGCCTCAAAGTGCCAACATCCGGCACAATGATCCTACCCTTGAATCTCCATAACCCATCTTTTTCTTCCGACACTCTCCACTGTTTTCCTTGCTCGATAGCCGGTGACACCTTCCATAACGCTTCATCATTTTCATGAGCCTTTAGGAGTTCGGACTTAAAGTCACTCGAGATTTCTAATCGGCTCAAACACAAGGTTCCAGATACTTCTCGAGCACCAATTTTTAGACTCTCGAATCCCTTGAGCAACTTCTCCTCTTGAAGCATCATCCAAGACGCATATAACGACTTTCGACTTAACGCATCCGCCACTATATTCGCCTTTCCAGGATGGTAATTTAACTCAAAGTCGTAGTCCTTCAACAATTCCATCCACCTTCTCTGCCTCATATTAAGCTCTTTCTGATCAAAGAGATACTTCAAGCTCTTATGATCAGAGAAAACTTGGAACTTAACCCCATAGAGATAATGCCTCCACACCTTCAAGGCAAACACAACCGCAGCGAGTTCCAAATCGTGCGTAGGGTAACTAACTTCATGAGGTCTCAACTGTCGTGAGGCATACGCCACCACATTATGGTGCTGCATTAGCACGCACCCTAGACCCTTCAATGAGGCGTCACAATACACCTCAAATGGCTCATTCGGCTCAGGTAACACTAACACAGGTGCAGTGGTCAACTTTTTCTTCAATGTCTGAAAGCTCTCCTCGCACTCAAGAGTCCAAACAAACGGAGTGTCTTTGCGAGTTAACTTTGTCAACGGCAAAGCTAATTGCGAAAAGCCTTTGATGAACCTTCGGTAATAGCCAGCTAAACCCAGAAAACTCCTTATCTCAGTTACTGTGGTTGGTTGCTTCCAATCCATCACAGCTTCTACCTTGGTTGGATCTACGGCTATTCTCTTCTTACTCACCACGTGACCCAAAAACTTCACCTCACTCTTCCAGAACTCACACTTAGACAGTTTCGCATAGAGTTTCTTCTCCTTTAAAATCTGCAACACGGTCCGCAAGTGTTCCGCATGCTCTTCTTCAGTCTTGGAGTAAATTAGTATATCGTCAATGAAGACAACCACGAATTTATCCAGAAACGGACGGAACACTCTATTCATGTAATCCATGAATACTGCAGGAGCGTTCGTCAACCCAAAGGACATTACAGTGTACTCGTAATGACCATAACGAGTCCTGAAAGCGGTCTTAGGGATATCCTCACCCCTCACCCTTATCTGGTGATAACCGGATCGCAAATCAATCTTAGAGAAAACCCCAGCTCCTTGTAACTGATCCATGAGATCATCAATCCTCGGCAATGGGTACTTATTCTTTATGGTGACCTTGTTCAGCTGCCTGTAATCCACACAGAGTCGCATACTTCCATCTTTCTTCTTTACCAGTAACACTGGAGCTCCCCACGGGGAAACACTTGGTCGGATAAAGTTCTTACCCAACAATTCCTCTAACTGAGACTTTAGCTCGGCCATCTCTAACGGTGACATCCTATAAGGAGCACTTGAGATTGGTCCCGCCCCAGGCACCAATTCAATAGCAAACTCGACCTCTCGGTTAGGTGGAAATTCCTCAATATCATCGGGAAACACTTCCGGAAACTCACACACTACCGGAATCTGATCCAACCTTTGATCATCACCCGAAACACTCGCGGTTAACAACAAGATACCCTGACATTCGGTTCCAGAACAGTTCACCATCATTGAATTCAAGTAATAATTATTCACCACAACCGGCCCTTCTGTATCCTCTGGCATAAAGTACACCGACTTGGTAGAACAATCAAGCAGGACATGGTTTTCGGATAACCAGTCCAATCCCAAGATAAGATCAAGACCGATCATCGGTAAGCAGATTAGATTATGGACAAAATCACGCTGCTTGAACCTAAACGAAACTTTCGGGCATCCTAGTCTAGTTACCATGGCTTCATGGGTAGCATTATACACTTTTAAGTCATAACCTAAGGTTACGATCTTCAACCCTAACTCATGGGCTTTCTCAAATGCAACGAATGAATGCGATGCTCCCGAATCAAATAAAGCATTTAAAGTTTGACCAGCCATTTCACAGTTACCTCGAATGAGTGTCTCGGATCCCTCTGCACCCACAGCTGAGGTGGTGAACACCCGACCAGTCTGTTGTGCTTTCCCAGCACCTTGCTTTTGCTTCTCTGGACAACTTGCGGCTTTATGCCCCGCCTTTCCACAATTGTAGCACAAACCCCATCCGGCCTTGCATGGTACTCCCGGATGGTGACTCCCACACCTAGTACAAGCTTGTTCATTCTGAGGTTGCTTCCCAAACTTCTTCCCTTGGAAATTGTTGTTGTTGTTGGGCCTCCTGAAAGAGCTTCCCCTCTTGAAAGACGGACCTCTAGGTGCAAAGCCCTTCCCTCGGTTCTGTGGAAATGAACCTTTGTGACTCCCTTTCTTAGCGGTTGCCCTTTTCACACACTCCTCAGCAACCCTACACTTGTTCACTAATTCGGAGAAAGTCCTAATCTCCATTGGTCCTACTGAACTGAAGATATCACTACGGAGTCCTCCTTCATACTTAACACACTTCCATTCCTCATATTCTACCGGAGTCCCTTGGCACATACGAGAGAACCTGAACAGCTCCTCAAACATGTCAGTATACTCTGATATGGACATAGTACCCTGCTTCAGCTGTAACAATTCAAGTTCCTTAGCCGTCCTAGCAGAAGTCGGAAAGTACTTCTTATAGAACTCTTCTTGAAAGACATTCTAGGTGATATAGTCATCACCCTGCTGCAGAAGACGTCGGATGCCTTGCCACTAATGCGACGCTTCACCGGTGAGCATATAAGTGGCAAACTCGACACGCTGTCCTTCAGGTACCACTTGTGCTTGTAATGCTCGCTCTATAGCCTAAAACCATGTATCAGCCTCAGTCGGGCCAGCAGTTCCCTTAAACTTAGGCGGATTAACCTTCAAAAAGTTTGCCAAGGTCATCGGACCCTGAACTCCACCTCCATCATTACCATGGTTGTTCATCTGTTGACCAAGAGCCTCAGCAGTGGCTTGCATAGCAGCAACCATGTTCTCCAACGCAGCCATAAAGTTCACCGGGTCATTAGGGTTATTCTCCGGTGCACGAGCATTCGTACGACCTCTCACACTACCTCTACCGCGTCCACGAGGCGCCATCTGGTTCCTATACACACCCAACAATCGATATTAAGTTGATCAGTCTCAATATCGGAAGTCTAGTGCTTCAAAGTCCCAAATGCATGCTCATGAACGTTTATGCCAATTATATCAAGCAGATATACTAATAGCACATAACACACACACAGAGAATGCACAGAAGCATAGTCAGTCCATCCCTCAGGCTCTATAGGAACGAACTGCTCTGATACCATAATGTAACACCCTACCATACAGAGTCTTATGCTTAAGTCATAAGACAGAGATGGCAAGGTATTACGACCTCTAAAATAAAAATTTAGTACGTATAGTAGTATGAATAATTGATTATAACTAGGAGCCTTTGTAGAAAAAGGGGTAAACAAAAACCGTAACTCGAACGCGCAACACTCCGATCGATAACGTAACGAGAAAAGGATAAGCTAACACAAGATCATATATATAAAGAGTATCAAAAACAGGAATATCAAGACTCAAAATTCGGCTGCGAAGGTAACCGGTTCGAGCATAGCAATATATACATATAATAAAATAAGGAAAACCCCAAGGAAAACCCAAAGGGACATAAATACCGAAAACCTAATCTCCAAAATCTCCTCTAGAAGGAGTACAGTTTGTATTATTTAATGGAGATAAAAGTATCTAAACAAGATATATAAATCAAGATAGAGTCCCGAGAACAAGAATCTTCGCTAATCCAGAAGTCCCCAACATGTCTCAACGAGAAGCCTCGCGTCCTGCATCTGAAAACCACAAAATCTGCATGGGTGAGAACCAGAGGTCCCCAGCACGGTAACAACTTCCACATATATAATACATAATAATAGAGGAAAGCCAAAGGCAATCCTAGAACTTCCTCCAGATAATATCAAAGCTTATAAACAAGCTAAACCATATAAGGGTATCTGACTAAAGATTCTTCAGTCTAACTAATACTTCCCTTTCCAATTCCTTCAAACCTCCCAACCACCAGCAGGAGTATATTATAGCAAACACAGTTATATCAGACAAAGAATATACAAATAGGAGTAGTTAAGACATTTAGACAATTAGCAAGTAATATGCAGTCAAATAGGCAATCTCAAACAATTCACATAGTATGCATATGATGAATGACTGTCCCTAGTGGCTGATGATATCATCTGTCGGTTATAGAGCCAACCCGACAAGTCCTGGTAGCTAACCATTGGACTGTCCCTCTGTCGTGCATCCCCAACTCGAGTTATACTCATCATAAACTTGATCATAATCATGATCCATATCCATCACCCTCACTGGTGAATATTTCGGGGGCGAGCTCATCCGGGTCTTTCACAGTGCCCGGCCACACTTACGACATAGGGTCAACAGAGTCTCGAGCCTCCACCTGGAGCACGTGGTGGCTAGCCACTGCTTCCTCCCAGGGATCTCGTGCCTCTGATAGTGGAAGTGTAAATCTCAATTATCAATAATTCAGCATAAGCATGCATAAATTCTCATCCATGGATCAACATCCATATCAGCCATCCGGCTCACGGTTCAGTCCAGAACCAGCCAATATTCATATTATACACAGCCTTTCCGGCTCATGGTTAAATCCATAACCAGCCGTTTCATTAGCAATTACAGCCTTTCGGCCCATGGCTTAACAAGCACTTCCACCACCATCCTCCGCATCTCACATAATCATCTTGATCCTCATTGATCATTCATTTTTCCCTTGCTTCACTCGCAAGTTACCTCATTCACTAGCCCCTTTTTAATAGCTAGGCATGTCATAATGATTTAAGACATAAATGGTGAGATCGGAGGCTTAGAAGTATGAGATTTGGCTTTTAAAACTCAAAAATCAACTTTGGGATGAAAACAGGGCCACGCGTACGCGCACTCCACGCGCACGCGTGGATGGCCTCAAAAACTCATCGACGCGCAAGCGTCATGCACGCTAACGCGTGGATTAAAGATTTGCCAATCGACGCGCACGCGCCAACCACGCGTACGCGCGGGTGTTCTCGTGCCCCAGGCACAACACTGGCACAGTTCTGGCATAACTCTCTGGAAAATGGCTGGGCATTGGGTGCAGCACAATCGGCGCGCCCGCGCACATCACGCGCACGCGTGGATGGCGCTTTCTGGAAGATCGGCGCGTACGCGCCAGGTACGCCCACGCGCAAGGGGTCATTCTGCTAAAAATTTTCTAAGTTAAAAGCTGCAGAATTCACAGATTTAAACCCCAATCTTCCAACGGACATAACTTCCTCATTTTAAATCGTCTTTCACTCGTTCTTTGAACGGCATGGACATCCCGGATCCAATTTCATTTCTAAACAGATTTGGTACAAAACGGAGATCCGTAGTCCAAGTTATGTCCCGCCAAAGTGTGCCCAAAAACCATATTTTCATACAAAACCACAAAGTGCCAATTTCAAAACAAGCCATTTCCAACTCTTTTCAAAACCAATCAAAACATGCCAAGTTCATCCCGTTTCTTTGAAATCAATCAAAATATATCAAATTCAACATCAAGCCTCCTCAACTCACACATTGACACATTACCACAAATTACCAAAATCAATATCTCATCATTTTACCCCACTTCACCCAAGTGGCTCAAACTCAAACACATTGACATATCATATACTATTCCTCATGCCGATTCTCAACAACACCAATTCTAATAAATTATTATTGTACACAATCAACATCATACTCACCATCAACATGGTTCAACCCACAATTCAACCATAACCAGTCATCAAGTATATATATCACAACATGCATATTTCTCATACATCATACCACTAAGGCATTAATAATCATCATCACATATATGACCACATCATATATCTCAATCATTCAACAACATCAACAATTCAATGCCTATCTTAGGGCCTCTAGCCTAAGTATTTCCTACCACATTACATATTAGATACGGGAAACCGAAACCATACCTTAGCCGATTTTTCCCAAGCTCCCCCGGAGCACTTCCAAACCACTTATCCACAAGCTCTCAAGGCCTCAACACCTCCAAGAACAGATTTTTCACCACCAAACCCTTTCCAAGCTTTTCAAAGTCACCAATCAAGCTCCAATACCCACACATACACAACCTAAGCCACAATCATCATACCCATACACAACATCTCAAAACCCAAACATCATAGAACAACAAAATCACACTAGGGTTGAGAATATTACCACACCCAAGGTCCAAGGAGACAACATTAACCTTCTCCTTCAAGAGAGTTGGGTCCTATAACATCAAAGAACCCAAAATCTCAACATTTTACCCATGAAACTCGAAAATAAGGGCTGGAATTTCGAACAGAAACACGTGACTTACCTCAAGATTAGTTGTATGGGTTTTGTAGAGCTCTCCGCGGTGAACGCGTGGCCGCAAACGGAGCGGCAATCGGAGCTCTAGATCAAAAGTTATGGTGGTTTGAAGATCAAGTGAGAGAAAGAACTTGAGAGAGTGTTCTTCCTCCCCTCTCTTCAATTTCAGAGTGTTTGAGTGTGTTGTGAGGAGAGAGAGTGCTGAAAACTAGGGTTTTGGTTTAGTTATGTTGGGCCAAGGGCCCACTTTGGGTCCGGTTGGCCCGGTTTGGCCCGTTCGGTCCAATCTTGGTCCGAATTCTATAAAATTGGTACCGAAATTCTCGTCTCAATTTCCTCTATCATATTAAGCCATAAAAATATCATTTTTGGCTTTCTAGAATAAATTCTCATATATGGGTTAATTAGCCGTTAATTAACCGGGTCTTACAATATATATCAAAGATTATTATATAAAATAAATTATTTTTTATTTTTGTAATGATCATATAATTAATTTATGTATAAATCAACAACTAATCTTTATAACATATGATTTATTGCATAATTTTTCTACTCTCAATATGTATATATTAATGAATTTAGGATACAAGATATTATTTATATTATTTAACATAAGGAATAAACAACTTAAACTATCATCTAGAATAATAAGTATAATAGTACAAATACTTACTTACTTATTAGTATTGGAAAGATATATAAATAGTATAGGAAACATTTCAGGTGCATCGGGAGTACCGGTGCTCCAACTATTTTAACCGTTGATCTGAATTATAAAAAATATATATAATATATATTAATTGAAATCAACGGTTAAAACAACTGGTGCACTGGTACTCCCGGTACACTTAAAATGTTTCCAATAGTATAAACTGATATTTTTTTTTTATAGAAAAACCATAATAAAAATTATTAATAAAGTTAATTACATAATAAAAAAATTAAAGATAATATTTTTAATAATAAAAAATAAGGTTATTATTTTCATATATTATAATATTTCTAAAATAAATTTTGGACAATAAATCTAACTCTCAATAAATTATATATTAATTCTGTCAAAAAAATAAATTATACATTAAATTATTTATTATGAATACATACTAATTCGATTTAAGTTAGAACGATTATTATGATTGCGTTTGTTTTTGTGAGTAGGACAGAACATGGCACAGAAACAATAGAATAGAAACACTAAAAATTATTCTTTGTATATTATTTTTGGATATAATATACATAACATTAAGGTAATGTCCAATATTATGTTTGGATATACATGTACAAGACTAAAATATTATGCAAAATGATTAAAATAGACCTATCTATCTTATTCTCTTCTCTCTCCTTCTGTCTCTCACTTCTTTCTTATTGTCTAACCCTTTCTAGTTGCTGAAGGATGCATGGTGGAAGGATGATACCTACTATACCTGGTAAACTTTGCTTCTGTTAATTCAGTCTTTCTTGCCCAACTCAACATTTAAAACTTTTTGGTACAATTTATTTTCGTATTCTTTAAAATTTTTTTATTTTTCTATTTCTAAAATTTTTATTATGTAAATTGGAAGATTCAATAGGTGTTAAATTTGTTCTTTTTACCCCCAATTGAAAAAAAGCATGAGAGAAGAGAGTATCTCGTTGTATTCTCTGAATACTTCTATGAGAACAATGATTTATTGAAGAAGTTTAAATTAAGGTTTTAAAAAAGGGATAATCATCTATGGATAAAAAGAAAAAAAATTATTAAAAATTCGTATCCATCTTCCTAAAATTATTGTTCTTCGTTAAAAAGTGCATACAAAAATAAAGAAAACTGTTATAGAGATACTGGATGTCTCTTTATCCAAACACTTTTTAAATATTTATTGTCTATGTCTATATGTCCTGTCCACAAAAACAAGCGCAATTTATAAAAACAATTTCAAAACAAAAATCAAAATAAGACAATTGAATAATATTGGCAACCAAACAATTTAAAAGGGTAATTTATCCTTAAATTTGATAAGAATAAAAAAAATTATTTTTTAATTTTATCTCACAAATTAGAATCAATTTTAAAATAAAAATTACTTTGTACATCTATAATCATTTGTTTTTTTTTTAATGATAATTATTGTTAAATAAAATAATGTAAGAAATTTAAAAAAATGTATTTACCAATCTAAAGGATAATAATTTATTTTTTAATAGAATAAATTATTGAATAACAAAAGTTGTTATCGTTTTCAGCTCTTCTCACAAACTAATTCTCCACAATGGTATTTTAATAATATTATCAAAGAATATTAATCAATCTAATAGTTTTTGTGATAGTATAATAAGTCTATAAATTTGGAAGCTTAGAAATCAAGTTATAAAATATAAAATTTTAACAGGTAATAATGTTAATTATATTGTTTTGATTTTAAGAATCAATATGATTATGATGCCAACAAATGAAATTGTCCTAAGTAAATTTTAACAAAAACAAATTTTTTTAAGTATTACTATTGATGAGAAATCTATCTGCTTTAAAGATAAATACTATTTTTTATGATATTTTTTAATTTGACAAATTTTAAAAACAAGTACTATTTTTTTTTTACACAGTACAAAAACTAATCTATCGCGAATTAGAATTTCATTTTAGGATTTACTACTAATTAATAGATTATTATAAAAAAATGAAATTTGAACTTTGATACATATTTAAATTAATGAGTGATATAATCGCTTAATCAATTTAAATTAGTTGAGATAAATATTAATTATTTTAATATTTTTAAAATTAAGTTAAAAACCGTTAAATTTTTATTTTTAATTGTAACTTTGTAAATATTTTTAGTAATAATTATTAACTTATTATATATTTTTTATTTAATTTTTTTTAATAAAAAATTTCATATATTGTTATGTATTATCTTATGCAGGGCCAGGAACATATATTAGTATTCTTAACTTTTACGAATTACAATGATATTCTTAAAATTTAAAAGACTAAAGAAAGCAGTTGTACTTCAACATTTTTAAGGAATAATTTAATTATTTTTTTTTCTTCTTTAAATTTACTCCACACATGTCTACCTACGAGTACGCATTATCTTTTATGCTGTCACAATATCACATGGTTATAGTCTATAGACATTACTAATAGTGCAGTTATTCGAATCATCTTCGCATTGTTTCATACACTTCTTTTCCTACTTATTTGTCAAGCTTTATGATGATAAGTTCCTCACAAAATACTAATATTCCCCGTCACTTAAAATGTCACTTCTGTACACTACACTGCTATATATTCACACGGAGCTTTGACTTGCATACGACATAACATCATTTATATCCATATTTATATCTCATACTTCTTGAGCCAAAATTAAAGATTGGGTGCTAATTTTGTAGGGTTGACCATCTATACCTTCAGTGGCGGAACTTGAAACAAAATTTTGGAGGGGCCAAATAGAAAATAATTGTCAAATATTTTTTTATATGGACCTCATTTAAAATAAACTCGTCTAATCTCATCTCTTTGGTTTGGGTGATACTGTCAAATTTAAAGCTCTTTTTCAAGATCTCGTTCCAAAAAGTTAAAGTTAAAGTCATCAGATATAACTTTTTGAACTTTTGAAGGTTATATCTCACTTTCTTTGTGATTCATTAAAGTAGAAGAACTATCTACATGTGTTGATATTGTAAAAGTTATATGTTCTCCTTCTTAAATATTAGTCTTCCTCTTAAAAAATGTATCAATTCTTTGATTTTTCATTATTATTTTATATAAAAATTTGAATATATATCCTGTCAAATATATAAAGAAGAAGTTAGAAGGACAAATATTAAAATTTATAATATTTATTGAATTTTTTTTATCAATTTATACAAATATAATAATATTAATACTTATTGAATATTCTATTATTTTTTATCATATAAAAAATTAAATTAAATAAATAGTAAAATATAAAATAATATTAAATTAAATAAATAAAAGATATCTAATTTTTTATATTTGAACCTAAAGATAGAGAGAGTGTTGTTTATTGAACTTATTAGATACTTTAAGTCATAGTAAAGTATTTAAGTCAATTGAACTATTTTTTCTCTTTTGAAAAAGTACTACTAAGTTTTTTATAAAAAGTTTGGGGGGGCCATGGCCACCCCTTGTCTGAACTAAGCTCCACCACTGTATACCTTATCTGTAGATACTTAATTCTGACTAATTTGTTTGAATAAGATTGATTATTCGATTTATTGTGAGTAAAGTAGAGTTGAGTGTGAATTTATTTGTGGATAAGATAGGGTACAGATTCAGAATATACTCTATTTTATTCTATTTATATTTTTAATATATTATTTAATATATATGTAAAAGTTATATATGTATGTAGTAAAAAAAGTGAGTATTGAATTCACAATCTTTTTCTTATAAAAATTTGAAATAACTACTGAATTAGTTGATTATCATATTATTTATAATTTTATGTTAGATTTTTTTAAGATTTTATTATTTTTAATTTTAATTTAAACTTACCTTTTTATTTTTTATTTTATTAATATGTATAAAATTTGAAGTGGTTGAATTTTATATTTGCTTAAAATTTTTTTATTTTTCTACGGGTATGATCAAATAAGATGGGATTTAAAATTTTAGGATGCGAATAGAGTTAGAATTAAAAAATTTTCAACCCACAGATAAAATTAGAATAGAGTCCAAATCATACTTTACTCTATGCATTCCCAGCCCTATAATTCCACTTTAGAAGACAATAGACAAATGATACTACGAAATTAAATACGTAATATATATGTAGTGTTTACTGCATTTCAACTAAGTTATTTATGGACTATTTTCATTTCTGTAATTAATAATTTGAAAGAATTTGAATATATCTTTTTTTTTCCGAAAAGAAAACTTTTAACTTTACACAATATATATTAGTAGAGAAATATTAAAGGCTATCAAAATTTATTATTTTTAATTATTATTTAATTATTAATTTAATTTTTTAGTCTAATATATTTAATTTAGTAATATATCAATATATTTTATCTCATATTTTTAAATATTAATGACTAATTAATAATTAAAAATAATAAATTATGATAATCTTCTAACATTTCTCATATTAGTATATAGATTTTACTCACATGCAGATGTTGCAGATATCCAAAACATCCGTTGCTAAGGATGATAACATAATTCCAATATTAAAACACATGTTATTGTAACGCTTTTTAATTTTGGTATGGATTTTTTTAGTGGTATTTTTAACCATATAAAAGAATGGTGTATTTTTTTTTATAGGTACCACAAATTTGAATCTTAAATTTGTGATTTTAAAAAAAATTATTTTAAATATACAAATTTTATTGTAGAATAAATAAATAAAAAAGATATAATATAAAATAAAATATAAATAAAAGATTTTAGTTTTGATATTCACCAATATAATTATCTCACTATAATAATAAAAGTAACTTATATATTTATTACTATTATATATTAGCAACGTATGAAAAAAAGAGAAAAAAGTTTTCTATATAGACAATAGAGAGAGAGAAAATTATTGTTATTAATTGTGTATTGTTTCATCAGATACGTGCCTCTATTTATACATGCATGGAGGCTTCTTTTTCCATTATCATTAAATGTAAGGACCTTGGTAACATAGCATTTTAGTATGGAAAAGATGAACCGCCTATGGTCATCCATTTCATTCTTATCACAACACTCCTTCTTGGATGACCATTAAGAATTCTGTCTCGTTAAAACCTTACTAAAGAAAACCCAATGGGAAATAAAAAAACTTTAGTGAAGGAAAAAGAGTACAAAATTCTTTGTAATGGGAACTACCTCATTAAAAACCTTGTTAAGAAAAACTCAATGGAAAAAAAAACCTGACAAAGAAAAAAAGAGTACAATCTCCCCCTCTTGCCGACATCATTTAATGTCTCGAAATCGGCGCATTCTAATCTCATGTACCAACCTTTCAAAAGAGGATTTTGAGAGTGACTTTGTAAATAAATCTACCAGATTGTCACTTGAGCGGATCTATTGGACATCAATTGTCCCTTGATTTTGAAGGTCATGAGTGAAGAAGAATGTGGGAGAAATATGCTTTGTTCTATCACCTTTGATGTATCCGCCTTTAAGTTGAGCAATGCATGCTGTATTATCTTCAATCAGGACAGTTGGAGCTATCTTATGATCAATCAGTACACATGATGATAGAATATATTGAATCAAACTCCTGAGCCAAAAATATTCGCGACTAGTTTCGTGTATCGCTAGTATTTCAACATGATTAGAGGATGTTGCTACAATCATCTGTTTTGTGGACCTCCATGATATAGCTGTACCACCATATGTGAACAAGTATCCTGTTTAAAATCTCTCTTTGTGTGAATCAGACAAGTATCTAGTATCAGCATAGCCAACTAATTGTGACTTTGATCCATATGGATAAAACAATCCCATATCAACCGTTCCATGAAGATATCGAAAAATTTGCTTGATTCCATTCCAATGTCTTCTGGTTGGAGAGGAACTATACCTTGCTAGTAAATTCACAGCAAATGATATATCGAGTCGTGTATTATTAGCAAGATATATTAGCGCTCCCAAAGATATCTTCATTTTCTTCTTTAGGACATAATTGATCTTTTTCCACATCCAAAGACCTTACAATCATTAGGGTACTTAATGGATGTGACTTATCCATATAAAATCTCTTCAAGATCTTTTCTGTGTATGTTGTTTGATGAATAAAGATCCCATATTTTGTATGCTCGATCTGCAGGTCGAGACAAAATTTAGTCTTTCTAAGATCTTTTATCTCAAACTCTTCTTTTAGAGTTCTTATAATTATTGGAATCTCTTCACGAGTTCCAATGATATTTAAATCATCAACGTACACAGCAATTATAATGAAGCCAGATGCAGATTTTTTTATGAAAACACATGGGCAGATATCATCATTCTTAAATCCGTTTTTGGCCAGATTGTAACACCCTAACTTTTAACACGTCATGATCATACCAAAAGTAAGGAGTTACTAACCTGCTTTCTTTTATTATCTGTTTAATATTAAGCCTTTACGTCGATATCGCATTTTAGTTTTTAAGAAAATTTCAGAAAAATGGCTTTTAGTAATTAAAATCACATATCAAAGATCTTCAATAATAATAATAATCATATAATTATTAACAGTAATAGATGCTATACAATTAAATTGAATATAAAACTCGAATACAATACCTATCCCTCTGGATAAAATAAAAGCTAAAACAACAAGGGTGAGGAAACTCTATAAAAACAACAGAAAACACAAGTAAATTTACTAATCGTCTGCAACTTCTTACTAAATCTTCGAACATGTGTCACTGAAAGGGTGAAAGATTTTGGGGTGAGAACAAACCACTAGTTCTCAGTAGAGAATAAGAATGCCGTAAAAGTAAAAGTAATGAAATAAAATGCAAATAATTAACTTTACTCAATAAAACTATATTTATCAAATCCCTGAAAATACTTAGTTTTACTTTAGATAACCAATTATTTTTCTCTAAATTTCTAAACTCCAACAGATTTTAATCACAAAATTTATCTTATTAATCATCTCTCAGCCACATAATCATTTCTCAACCACAACATTACATCTCAATGCATCTGTGAACCAACAGCACAAGTAAGAGATCCAAACCAACACACAAACAAGTCAAATAGCACAATCACAAAGAAGTAATACAAGCAAACACAGCCAAATGCAGATGTGCAAATAAGGATGATGCATGTCTAGTCCTATCGCAGGTAATGAGCTCATTTGTTGGTTTCGACCCGCACCAGACGCAATCTGACTCGCAAGTCAGATAAGGCATTCCAGCGGCATAACCTCTGCAAGTTTTCACTTCTTGCATGCGCTGATTCTGCAGCTAAAGTATGCCGAACATGACCTCTATAAGTACTTGCAGGCACTGATTCTCCAGCTGAAGCATGTGCCTCTTTCTCCTGGAAGCCATTCCATATACACGGGCATCCCCGCGCAATCATTTACACATGAAGCTCACGGCTTATTAACATTTTCACATCAGCACCTTAACTATTTACTTTCCGTCATCCTCTCGTGACCTTTTACTCATTTCATAAATCACACGTGCCGCGTTCTCTTTTCTCCTTCTTTCTTCTTCTTAACAAACCAAACTCAAATCATAATTTAAAACAGAATCTCTCTTCAAAAGATTGAATTTAAAACATTATAC
This sequence comes from Arachis hypogaea, assembly GCF_003086295.3. Taxonomy (NCBI): domain Eukaryota; kingdom Viridiplantae; phylum Streptophyta; class Magnoliopsida; order Fabales; family Fabaceae; genus Arachis; species Arachis hypogaea. Next base: position 25,514,416 of record NC_092049.1, read on the forward strand.
TTTTCTTAGTAAATCGAAAATCAAATACTATTCTTAAATCAGATTTGCTTTTAAATAACGCTTTAAACAAAGTCTTAGAGATTTATAAAAATTTCGGCAGCATTTCCTCTAAAATTCGGACTATGCCACCCTTTGAGGATCCCAACCAAATCATTTTCGATTCTCAAAAATCATCCTTGATAAATCAATCATTCTAAAATCCAATGCCAAATCATTTTATAAATCTAAAAGCTAACCAGGTTCAATTTCAAAATCATTTCTCAAAATAAGCCAGTAAATAAGATTTTTAATACAAAGTTCGCTTTTTAATGTAAATACATATTTAAATCATGTTTTCAAAACAAAATTACTTTTTCGTATACTTTTACAAAAATTTGGACAAAATATTCTCTTAAAAATTAGACTTCAACACCCCTTTGGGTTCCTTTATTTTCTCAATAATCAACCTACTTTATTTCAATTTAGTAACCAACGGTTCACTTTAAAATTCAATACAACAATTCCCAAACCAATTTGCAATAGAGCCCACTATCATCAAATAAATCTCAGATAAACAACCAAACCAAGAAATTAACATGACTAAAAATTTCAGCAACAAATACAATCTCAATCCAAACTCAATTCATGTTTCAGTTTAACAAACCACACCAATTAAACACCATTCACAACCACAAATCAACTAATCCTCATCAATTAGTAATATTACACATTTATAAATTATTTGCAATTATTCAATAAATTTTCTAGGCATTCTTAAATTAAAACATTTAATTTTAAAAATAAACTTCCTACTTCCGTATAAAATCAAACTAACGGGACCTCTGAAAAAATTTTTTGACCGAACTATTTTAGAAGACAACATCAGAAATTGTCTGTGCCTCCTAGAACTTCAATTAGCTAAACTCAAGAAAAAAGGGAGCTATGTTACCATTAGCTTTCACCGAATAAAAATAATACTAATGTATAAAGAGAAAAATACGAATATTTTTATCGGATTAAATTTTTTATTGGAGTTACAAATCTTAAGAAATCAAGCTGAAAACTCAGAAGATGACAGTTCTCTCTTTTCTTTCACGGTCTTTCTCTTTCTTTTTGTTCCTTAACTTCATTCGGTGATGAATGAAAGAGAAAGGAAGTGATTAAAGGCTAAATGGTGATGATTTAATTTGCGGTGGCAAAGCATGCAATAGTAGGTGTCGGACTCATGGATATATATGTATATATATGGTTATATGCTTACTAGCCACGTCTTCTTTTCTTTCTTTTATAACTCCAAAATTGCATCTATCATTATTGCCATCAAGCTCTAATTAGTTTCCAACAAAATTAATTTACCAACTAATATAAGACACAAACACATACTTAATTCCATTAGCACCTTTCTCTTTTTGTTTTCTAATTAGTTCGGTCACAAGGAATGGAACTAATAAAAAAGATCATAAAATATTAAGGATGATTATTAAGTGTCATGGCTTGGTTAATTATGGGTTGAGTGTCGCGGCATTAAGCTGCTAACTCAATGGTTTAAGTTATAAATATCCTAAATCAATAATTATAAAAATTGATATATTAAAATACAAGTAATAATATATGTGAATTACTAATATAAATGACATTAGTAACATAATGATAAAAGATATACGGTAAAACATTAATAAAGCTAACTTTATCAAAAAGTACTGTTATTTATTCATATCGGCGGATATTGAGATCGATAATAATATTATTAATTAAACTCTATTTTTAAATTAAAAATATCATTTATTCAAATTATATATATATATATATATATATATATATATATATATATATATATATATATATATAATTTTTATTACTTATAAATTACTAGAATTATAATTTTAATTATGTAAAATATTTCATTATAACAAAAATATATATAAGAATATAAATTTGATTGAATTCAAACGGTTATAAAAATTAATTCAATTACTTATAATAAAATAATTTCTAAAAATAAGGAACTACAATTTATAAAATAAATTATAACTTATTTATATTTATATTTTTAAAGATGTGGGTCGTTACACAGATACTCAGTAAGACGATTATACCACATTCGTCCAGATTGCTTTAGACTATATAAAGATCTTTGCAATTTGACTAAATATAACCTTTGCGAATATTCATTGGATGGTTTAGATATCTTTAGTCCTTTGGGGACTTTCATATAGATATTACGATCTAATGAGCCGTATAAGTAGGCTATTACCACATCCATTAAATGCATATGTAGTTTATAATATATGGATAAACTGACCAAATAACGCAATGTTATCGCATCCACTACAAGGGAATATGTTTCTTCATAATCTATACCGGCAGGGACGGACTCAAGGGGGGCAAGTAGTGGCCTTGGCCCCCCCCCCCCAACAAATTTTAAAAGCTCATATACTATTATAATAAATGTATTGTATAGAGTAAAATTTAATAGTATAGTGATAGTAAAAAGTGTTACTATTCTTTATGTATTAGGGTTTAAATTTCTCTACATATATTTATATTATTTGTATTTTTTATTTAATTTAGAGTTTTTTTTATATTTTTTAAAGATTAATTTTAACATTTATAATCATATAAAAAATACTTTAATATTATTTATGATAATATTATTTTTTTCTAATTTTATTTAGTTGTTTCTTTTTTATTATTTTTTAATTAATTTTTATCCCTATTATTATATAAAAATACTTTAATATATTTTAAGTTCACATAACAAAATTGTTAGTGCAATTAACTTATAGTATTTTATGTTATATTTTTTAATGATATAAAATATAAAAATATAATTTACTGTCACATAAATACTTAATAAAATAAATTAATTAACAAAATATTTAAAAATGTATAATTTTATATTTTATTAGATGTAAAACTATAAAAAATTATAAAAAATGAGATAATTCTTTTATTTGACAAGTATTTATTAATTTTTTTAATCAAAAAATTATTTATAATTATATCTATTATTAAATATATAACATTATATTTGATTACACAAGATTTTAATTTTTGGCCCCTCCACTCTTAGATTCCTGGATCCGTCCCTGTATACTGGGCCTTTGTGAAAAAACTTGTGCTACAAGTCGAGCTTTGTAGCGTACAACTTCATTTTTCTCATTTTGTTTTCTCACAAATACCCATCGGTATCTAACAAGTTTTACATCTTCTGGTGTACGGACTACAGGTCCAAAGACTTCACGTTTTGCAAGTGAGTCTAGCTCATCCTTCATGGCTTCTTCCCATTTTGACCAATCATTTTTTTGTCGACATTTTTCGACTAATCTTGGCTCAAAATCCTTACTTTCATGCATGATATTTAATGCCACATTATATTCAAATATTTCATTGAAAATTGTCTTTTTTCGGTCCCATTTCTCTATTGTAAAGACATAATTTATCGAGAAATCGTCATTTTCACAATTTTCAGGTACCTGAACATCTTCTAGCGTTAAAATTATATCAAAATTTTGGACAACTGCAGGTGTCTTTACTATGTCTTTTTCAACAGGAATAGTATTTACCTCTTTTCTTATTCGAGGATTTTTGTCTTTGGAACCGACAGGCCTGCCACGCTTTTGGCGTGAATTTGTTTTAGTGGCAATTTGTCCGACTGGGACATCAATTCGAATTGGGGCATTTTTCGCTGGTATATAAGATTTGGTTATCCTCTTTGTATCGGAAAATGCATCAGGTAATTCATTTGCTATTCTTTGCAAATGTATAATCTTTTGAACTTCTAGTTCACATTGCCCTGATCGATGATTCAAATGCATCAAGGACGATGCATTCCAATTAAGTTCCTTTTTAGGAAGCTTATTCTTTCCCCCTAATGTTGAAAATTTTGATTCATCAAAATGAAAATCCGCAAATCGGGCTTTAAATACATCCCCAGTTTGTATCTCAAGATACCTTACTATAGAGGAAGAATCATGTCCAACATATATCCCCAATTTTATTTGGGGTCCCATTTTTGTGCGAGAAGGTGGTGCAATGGGAACATATATCGCACATCCAAATATTCTTAAATGGAAAATATTTGGCTGCTGGCCAAAAGCTAATTGCATAGAAGAGAACTGATGGTAACTCGTTGGTCTCAAACGAGTAAGTGCTGCGGTATGTAAAATAGCTTGCCCTAAGCTGAGGTTGGGAGATTTGTTCTCATACGTAAGGGTCTAGCAATCAATTGAAGGTATTTAATAAGTGATTCTGCTAACCCATTTTGTGTGTGAACATAAGCTATTGGATGTTCAACACTTATTCCATTAGCCATACAATAAGCATCAAAGGCTTGGGAAGTAAATTCACCAGCATTATCAAGACGAATTGCTTTGATTGAATTTTCTAAAAACTGTGCTTTTAATCGAATAATTTGAGCCAGTAATCTCGCAAATGCCAGGTTGCGAGAAGACAATAAGTACACATGTGACCATCTCGAAGATGTGTCTATTAGGACCATAAAATATCTAAAAGATCCACATAGTTGATGAATAGGTTCACAAGTATCACCTTGAATCCTTTCTAGGAATTCAGGAGACTCAAATCTAACATTTACTGGTGATGGCCTTAAAATTAACTTCCCCTGAGAACATGCAGCACAACAAAATTCACTAGATTTAAGAATCTTCTGGTTCTTTAGTGAATGTCTATGGGAGTTTTTAATAATTCTCCGCATCATGGTTGTTCCCAGATGACCCAAACGTTCGTGTCAAGTTATGAATTCATTTGGGTTAGTAAACTTCTGGTTTACAATGGCATGTGATTCAATTGCACTAATCTTGGTATAATATAACCCAAATGAAAGTGAGGGTAACTTTTCTTATATAACCTTTTTATTTAAATCATGAGTTGTAATACATAAATACTCATGATTTCCCTTATTCATTGTTTCAATATGATATCCATTTCGGCGAATATCTTTGAAACTCAACAAGTTCCTCAAAGACTTGGTAGATAATAGTGCATTATTTATTATGAAATTTGTTCCTCTGGGAAATAAAATTATAGCTCTTCCGGAGCCTTCTATCACATTGCTTGAGCCAATAATAGTATTAACATATTCTTCTTTTGGCACAAGATGGGTAAAATATATATTACTTTTGAGAATAGTGTGCGAACTTGAACTATCCGCAAGGCATATATCTTTATTATATATCCTTGACATCCTCTTCAAAGATAAATAATAATAAAATGAGTAATAATATATGCACAGTCAAATTGAATTCTTGATTGGAATTATTTTTGTAAGAAACACTGTACATAATGTCATATACTAAACTTTAATTATTATCACTATTATTATTGTTATTAAAACTTGACACATTTAATGATTTCAAAATTCTTAAACATAAACATTAATATTTCATTACTTATATACATCCTATTTGAAACTTAAATATATAAAACTTAACAATAATTTTCTTACATTATTTATTTACATGAATACTTAACAATCTCACATATTAAACTATTCCATTATTAATCAAATGACCAATATTTCCTTCAGGATCCTCAAAGAAATCAGATACATCATAATGAGTGGTGGAATTCTCAGCATCATTTGAAACAAAATTTGACTTTTTTTCTTTGTCGTCCTTTTTCAAAGATGCTTGATAAAGATCGACTAGTTGTCTTGGGGTACGACAGGTACGTAACCAATAGCCCTTTTGGTGCACGGAATTGTGATCATCAATGGCGCCAACAACTTGGTACGCACAATTGTAATCTCAACTCTTTATCACAACTCCAATCAACTAACCAGCAAGTGTACTGGGTCGTCCAAGTAATAAACCTTACGTGAGTAAGAGTCGATCCCACGGAGATTGTCGGCTTGAAGTAAGCTATGGTCATTTTGTAAATCTCAGTCAGGCGGATTCAAATGGTTATGGAGAATTGATAATTAAAAGATGAATAAAATATAAAATAAGATAGAGATACTTATGTAATTCATTGGTGAGAATTTCAGATAAGCGTATGAAGATGCTTTGTTCCTCCTGAACTTCTGCTTTCCTATTGTCTTCATCCAATCATTCATACTCCTTTCCATGGCAAGCTTTATGTTGGGCATCACCGTTGTCAATGGCTACTTCCCGTCCTCTCATTGAAAATGGTCCAAATGCGCTGTCACCGTACGGCTAATCATCTGTCAGTCCTGGATCATGTTGGAATAGGATCCATTGATCCTTTTGCGTTTGTCACTACGCCCAACACTCATGAGTTTGAAGCTCGTCACAGTCATCCCTTCCCAGATCCTACTCAGAATACCACAGACAAGGTTTAGACTTTCCGGATCTCGGGAATGGCCGCCAATAATTCTAGCCTATACCACGAAGGTTCCAATCTTAGATTAGAAACCCAAAAGATACACATTCAAGCTTGTTTGCATGTAGAACGGAAGTGGTTGTCAGGCACGCGTTCATAGGTGAGAATAGTGATGAGTGTCACGGATCATCACATTCATCAAGTTGAAGAACGAGTGTATATCTTAGAGATGAAGTAGGCGTGAATTGAATAGAAAACAGTAGTACTTTACATTGATTCATGAAGAACAGCAGAGCTCCACACCTTAATCTATGGGGTGTAGAAACTCCACCGTTGAAAATACATAAGAACAAAAAGTCTAGGCATGGCCGTGAGGCCAGCCTCAAACGTGAACATATAAGTTCCAAAGATGAAAACTATTTTTAAGATTATCCAAATACAATAGCAAAAGGTCCTATTTATAGAGAACTAGTAGCCTAGTGTTACAGAAATAAGTAATTAATGCAGAAATCTTCTTCCGGGCCCACTGGTGTGTGCTTGCATTGAGCATTGAAGCTTTCACATGTAAAGACTTTTCTTGGAGTTAAACGCCAGCTTTTATGCCAGTTTGGGCGTTTAACTCCAGCTTTTATGTCAGTTCTGGCGTTTTGACGCCAGAATTTTTATGCTGACTTGAAACGCCGGTTTGGGCCATCAAATCTCAGGCAAAGTATGGACTTTTATATATTGTTGGAAAGCCCAAGATGTCTACTTTCCAACGCAATTGAGAGCGTGCTAATTGGGCTTCTGTACTTCCAGAAAATCCACTTCGAGTGTAAGGAGGTCAGAATCCAACAGCATCTGCAGTCCTTTTTCAGCCTCTGAATCAGATTTTTGCTCAGGTCCCTCAATTTCAACCAGAAAATACCTGAAATCACAAAAAAACACAAAAACTCATAGTAAAGTCCAGAAATATGATTTTTATTTAAAAACTAATAAAAACTAACTAAAATATACTAAAAACATCCTAAAAACAATGCCAAAAAGCGTATAAATTATCCGCTCATCACCTTTCCACCACAACGGAAATACTTATCCTCTGTTGATTTATTTTGCCCAGAGTTTCTTTCTTTATCCCACTTCTGGTGGGATCCTTTCTTGTGAACATAATTCTTCTTCCTTCCATAATTTTTCTTGTTACCAAAATCTTACCATTTACCTCTTCTGGGATTTTGATTTGTCGTATTTGCTTTAGGAAATGGGGCGGCGCCAGCTGGGCGCGTTTCATGATTCCTTAAAAGTAACTCATTGTTGTGTCAGCAACAAGAAGGCAAGAAATTAACTCAGAAATTTTTTTAAATCTTTTTTCTCGATACTGCTGCTAGAGGAGCATATTCGAGGCATGGAAGGTCGAGAAAGTTTTCTCTAACATATCAGGCTTGAGGAAGTATCACCGTCTTTTAATGATTATACCTTTCTTCAAGGTCTTTCCACAGATCTTTAGAATCTTTTAATGTGAGGTATTCATTTTTCAATCCTTCGTCAAGATTACAATGAAGGAAAATTATGGTCTTGGCTTTATACTTCTGGGATACATTATTTTCAGCCTTAATGGTATCTCCAAGATCCATTGAATCAAGATGGATTTTAGCATCTAGTATCCATGATAAATAGTTATTTCCAGATATATCAAGAGCATTAAATTTAAGATGAGAGAACTTCGACATAATGAAAATTTGTTGCCTGGAGTATTCCTAAAATTTGATCAGAGCCTCGTGCTGATAACGTGTTGTAGAATAAATAAATAAGGAAGATATAATATAAAATAAAATGTAAATAGAAGACTCTAATTTTGATATTCACCAATATAATTATCTCACTATAATAATAGAAGTAACTTATATATTTGTTACTATTATATATATAATATTAGCAACATATGAAAGAGAGAGGAAAAAAAATTTTGTATATAGACAATAGAGAGAGAGAAAATTATTGTTATTGATTGTATATTATTTTAGATACGTGCCTCTATTTATACGTGCATGGAGGCTTTTTTTTCCCACTATCATTAAATGTAAGGACCTTGGTAACATAGCATTTCAGTATGGAAACGATGAGCCGCCTATGGTCATCTATTTTATTCTTATCACAACAAATCTGACTCTTATATTTGAGTTATTCTCCACATACAAGCGTTTTCCTGTACAAGTCATACAATTCATTTATATTCGCACTTTCACATTTTTCTCCGTGCCTCTTCTTCTTCTTCTTCTTCTTCTTCTTCTCCTTTCTCCGTGCATTTTCTTCTTCTTCTTCTTCTTTCTCCGTGCCTCTTCTTCTTCTTCGTAATTTTTCTCTCTCGTTATTGTCGTCATCAACACTACCTCTTCCTCCTCCTCCTCTTCCTCCTTTTTTCATTGAAATTTCTTCTCTTCTTTTCTTTTTCTCTTTCTCTTCCATCATCAGCTATCTCGTTGTTGAAGATAATAAATAATTCAGGTTCAGATTGTCAATTGAACCTGAACAAAATTGATTATTGTTTTGAATCCAATCAAGTGGCTAAGGTGTGGTTCAATTCAGAAGAAAAAATATAGTATTAGAGGAAACATTTTTCTGCAGCAAATTTGGGTATAACACGAAGATATTTGGGTGTAACACGAAGATATTTGTGTGTATTTTAAAAATTTTTAGGTGTATTTTTATTCTGATAAGTTCTGCATAATTCAAAACTTTTCCTCTTCCTCTTCCCCATCTTCTACTACTTCTTCTTTTTTTTGTTATCATTATCACCATCTTCTTCTTTTTTTTTCTTATTCATCTTTTTCTTTTTATTTTACCTTCTCAAGTTTCTTCTTATTTTACTCTCTTAACAAGAATTAAAAAAATCTAACAAAGAAGAAAAAGAAACACATAATGCTGCAAAATACTTGGAAGAGGATGAACTTACATTCATTTAACTAAAAGAAAGAAAGAAATAAGGAAAAAAAGAAGAAGAAAAAAATGCAGTACTAGAGAAAATATTTTTCTGTATTTGTAGCAAATTTGGATATAACACGAAGATATTTAGGTGTATTATAAGAATGTTTGGGTGTATTTTTATTCTGATAAGTTCTGCATAATTCAAAACACTTCCTCTTCCTCTTCCTCCTCCTCATCTTTTCCTGCTTCTTCTTCTTCATCTTCTTATTTCGTTTTTTTATAATTCTTCTTGGAAGAAAAAATCAAACAAAAAAAATACATAATGGTGCAAAATCAATAGGAAGAGGAGGAGGAAAAAATGCAGCAACAACAACAGTAATAAAAAAAACGATGAAAATGAAACACATGAAAAAAAAGAAGGAGAAACGCAAAGAAAAAGGAGAAGAAGAAGGAAGAGGAGGAGGAGGAGGCACGTGAAGAAGAAGCGTCTTTCATAACGGTGAGTGAGAGCGCGCTTTGAAAATGGTTGAGTGATGCGTGTGTTATCACGCTCCAATGGATAAATATAATTTTTGTTAGACTTAGTCCAACTTATAAAATTTGTCAGCTAAAATAACTTATATGTATAACAAACCTCCTTATATTTATATTTCAATATTAAAAAAAATCTAAACGTACTAATCGAATCTTTCAATTTGCTTTATAAAAAAAATTATTTTATTATTACAAATCAAATCCTACCACTTATATACTATAAATTCTAAAAGTTCGATTTGAAAACTTCAAGATTTCAAACTTATCTTACAACAATTCTAAGACTAATTTTTATTGATTTTGTTTCTCATAAAAATCTGAGCCTTAATAATTCTGAGAATTTAAATTAAAAAAAATTAATTTCCATAATAGATTAAAACACTCAACTTTTTCATAACACCGAATAACACAATCAAAATTCCATTACTAAAAAAAAAAATCGTTATTGTGAATCCAATATTGTTTTATTCATAAACAATAATGAATAAAACGGTTTACAGTATTTCCTGGTTGACTGTTATTTTATTTTATTTAAATTGAACATAAAATAAATATTTTTTAATAAAATTAAAAAGTTATAATTTTTAAAATATACTAATTGTTCTTCTAAAAATATATTTTTCACTAAATTAATAAAAAAAATAATTTTTATTAAAATAAAAAGACCCATCACTCTTATTATTATTTAGACTTTGACGTAACATATAATTTTAAGAGAGCAATTCTAGAAAATTATAAATTTTTACTTTAATGAAAAAAATATATTAATTTTAAAATAAAATATCATTTTAAGAAAATGATGAAAAAATTTAAAAATTTATAACTTTTTTCATTAAAAAAATATTTTTATTTTTCTATTTATTTTATTATCAATTTACAAGAAAATAAAAATAAAATACCTATTAACACTGTAAACCGAAGAACATTATATATAAACCGTTCTATACGAGATTTTGATCAGAGTTAACGCTAATTTATTTGGGATCGTAACATGTGTTTCATGATTGTTAGAACCACATCATTATTTTTAGCAATGGACGTTTTGGTCTTTTGGACATTTGTAAATTTTGAGTAATAAGTAAACAATTAATCAATAAAATAATTATTATTTAAAGAAATTAAGAAATTAATATTTGATAAGTTAGAAGAGTAGAAATTTTAAAAATATAAATTTTAACATTAATTTTAAAATTTTTTATTCAAAAACAAATTAATAGGTCGAACCGGTTAGACCGAATCTAAACAGGATCCAAGACCCATATATAAAAACTAAAACCCATCCACTTAACCTCATTTATCATGCTCCAAGCTGAAGGAAAGAGTGAGGGATGGTCATTTGAAAAGGAAAACCCCAAACCCTTATCCAACATTTTAAATCCAGGTAACTTTCAATTCAAAGCTCCAATTGACGAGCCGTCAGCGGCTACGCTTTGTCTCAGGATCTTCTACAAAACCCACCCAATAATTTGGTAAGTAAATTGAGATTTCATGCCCAGTTCTCTCCCTCTTCAATTCGTGACTTTTGGGTTTTGGTGTTTTGATGGTTTAGGTGAACTCTAGCAACGGGTCATCACCAAATTTTTGTCCATTTGACTCGTGGATAACGGTAAGGACTTTGTGAATAGGTTATTTAGTGAGCTCAATGTTAATATTCTGATATTATATGAATTAGATTGTGTATCTTGTTGAATTCAATTGGTGGAATGAAATGAAATTTTAGTAGTTGAACTTATGGAACTGGCTTTTGGAAACTTGAAGCTTGTGGAGAAGAGGCAATTTGAGGTGCTTCGGTATTAGAGAGGAATCGACCAAGGTATGATTTTGGTTAATCATAGATAATATATAATGTCGTGTGAAAACTTAGGCTAGGTGACCGTAGGTTAAGTTGAACTAGACAGAATCGTTAAGTCTTAGTACTATTTGTCAAGTTGTTGTGTTTGCTATAAAAATATGGTCATTAATGTTGTTGATGAGAGTTGGTGAATGATTATTGATGATAATAAGAGATAATGATGACATTGGTTACATAATAATTGTATTTGATTGAAAATTGTTGAATATATTGTTGAGATTATAAGAATTGATGACGGGAAGTGTGGAGGTAAGCCTCAAAGTAGTCCCTGAAGTTACACTCGAGTCTCATAGTAGTCCCTGATCTTAATAGTTATCCATATTCATTCCTGAAGTTATACTCCAAGACTCAGACTCGGCCTTCCGGCACATTCCGTCCATCTGGCGCTACCGGAAAGTTGAGTTGGACTCCTTCGTGACACGCTATCAAAGAAACGGTTAGCTGACGTGGCGGAGTAAACTATTTTGATTCAGTTTGGTCCTTAAATTGAAGTTAAAAACCTCAATCCCCAATTTTAAAGAACCATCTCTATAGTGCTCACTCTCTTCTCTTCTCTTCGCTTCTCTTGTCTTGTCTTCTCCATCTTCAAAGCCACACGGTTATAGCTAGTGCGAGCAACGCAGCTGGGAGCTTGAACAACCCACAATCATTTGGAAGCATTATGAAGAGAATGAATAGAAATAGAGATTCACGTTTGCCAGACTGGTGTGGGTGCGGGTCGAGACCAGTGTTGTGATGGTTAGGGACGGATTCTAATCCAGGGAGAACGTTCCTCGGTTGCCCAAACTACAATATAAGTGATTGTTGTTGTTGTTTGCTATATTTCTGGATATAAACTTGGCCGATTCACTTTCCTAGGTGCAGACTGTAGGTAAGAGGTGGTGTGAGTTGTTTGTGTGGGTAGATAAAATCCTGGAAGAAGATGTGATAGCATGTGATGGTAGAACAAGCCCTTTAATTGACAATGAAGAATGGAAGATGAAAATTTCTTAAAAACTTGGGAGGTTAGAGGCTGAAGTTAGGGTTCTAAAAATGGAGGAAATTTTTATATTTGTATGTATGCTGCTGATTATAGTAGATGTTCTTCTCTTAAAGTTAGATAGGCAACAGGGTCAATTGTATCTAGCAAAAAATAAATAACATGTTATATGCATATATTGTTCCTGTACTTGTACCTGTCCTTTTGTTTAAAAGAAATGCAAATTAAAATGTTTGACATCACTGTGCAACAATATTTTGGAAATTGGAGAAACATATGTTATATGCATATTTTTGTTCCTGCACTACTAATCCATTCATCCATAACATAATTCTTGTCAAAGTTTTCATAATATATGCTTACATAATCATAGAATCCTAATTTCTGGTTTGCAATGAAATGGAAATGGACAGGGTTTGGAATTACTCTTAATTGTATATCAGAGGACAAAATAGAACAAAAAATTTGACGCAGCTCAATTCAAGAAAGTCATAATTCATATTCATAATGTAGAAAACACATCCAAAAAAGGCATTATAGAGCCAGAACAATAGTCACCAAGTATATCAAAATTGTCAACATATTGACCTCATAAGTTTCCAACACTAAAATTTCCAACACTAGGATCCTAATTAAGAAAGTATACAAAGTAAATAACTTCATCAAAATAGATAAACAAAGACACCATCTGTCTCTAAACATAATAATCTTAGTCTTCATTTTTTGAATCTGGGTGGTCTGAATCCAGAGTTGGGCACAAACTTCATGAAATTTGCAAGCATTGTAGCAATCCCCTATGTTGCACCTTGCATAGGATTAGGTGGGTGATTCCTTGCTGGTTGACTGCTTGCTGGTGGGGTAACAGTAGGTGGGGTAGTTGCTGATAGATTGCTGGTTCTTGAAGTTGATTTTTCTTGTTTGGACAACTTCTTTTTGGGAGGGAGTTTTGGTGGCCTAACAGGAGAGGGTGAAACCTATCAGCAGAAATATGTAAAATAGTTAGTAAACTGGATAAGAATATGTATTTAATAAAACAAATATCATCTAATTTTGTGAACCTGTTGAGAGTCATCAGTTTCTGACAAGGGTGGTTGACTGAGTTCAAGTTGGATTTCAGTTGGAGGTTATGGGACAAGGGTAGCTTTACCACCATTTGCTAGTCCAACTGGAGCAGAGTTGGCCTGACATTCACCACCATTAGCAGCAGTAGCCTCTGTAGCAGTAGCAGCCTCTTCATCAGCAGCTCTATTTGCATAGTTTCTTTTGGTGTGTCCTGCTTCACCTACAATAACGACAGCGACTTTTTTTTATAAATTCTTTTCATCTTGGTCCTCTGCTTCTACTCCCACTTGGCTCCTTATCTGCATCCTTTCTTCTTTTTTTTCTTAAGTGATCCTGGCTTCTTTCTAAACTTTGGTGCTTGTGGTCTGTTATATGATAACTTTTTTCATAGTGCTTGACCTGGAATAGAATTGATATGGAAGGCATATGTGTTATTATATGCTTTCATAGTCAACCACTTATGACAAAACTTATCTGGTCTTTTACCAGCCCTTGCCAATGCAGCACAAGCATGCACACATGACATCCCTAAACAGCATTAACACAACAACAAAGACAACAATAATAAGCCAACTATAATCTCAAATAATAATAATAAGATAACAATAAACAAGTAAAAAAAATATTACCACTCAATTGCCAGAAACTACATGTGCAGAGCCTCTTTTCCAAGTCTATAACTATATTGGTTGGCCAGCCATGAACTTTGAATTTTTCATAGTTTGTGTCACTAGATCACATCGGAACCCAACTTTTTAATTCTTTCCTTATCTTTTCTAACCTGCTGCACTGTATAGGAGGGAGAATTCCAATGTTCAAATTAAGCTTGACTTTGTTTCTAGCTATGGCACTCATTGCATACATCTTGACTTCTTCCAAAAGTGTGATAATAGGCTTGGATCTAGCTTTTTTAATCCTAGAGTTGAAAACTTCACAAGCATTGTTGCAGATGTTGTCTTTTTTAGGTGCATTACTGAAGAAATTTTGGCTGCAAGAGTCTCTAGGCCACTTGTTCAAATACTCCCAAGCATCCTTATTAACCCTCTCAATCTTTTTGATAATTTCAAGGAATCCATCTTGGCTAGTACACCTTGCACAATTCCACAGAAGACCTCTAAACTGGAGATTTTTTGCATTGCTTATTGAAGTTCTTCCATAAATGCCAAACACAGAATCTGTGATGGACATCTGGAAAAAACCTCCTTAACTGCATGGATAAGGCCCTGATTGAATAAAAAAATAGTTGTTAGAGACTTGTTATTGAGCATCAAAATAGTCCCTAAAATTGCATCAGTGACATTTAAAAGGTCCCTAAACTTTTATAAGTGACATCTAAGTAGTCCCTAAACTTTTATAAGTGACATCAAATTGGTCCCTTTTCAATCACTGAAACTTATCGAATTAGTCCTCCTCCATATAAATAGCACATTATTAAGCATGTATAAACAGTAGTCCAATATATAAACAGAAGTCCAAAAATTATGTAATGAATAGTTTCTCACTTATCAGCAGTCAAATAGTAAAAAATCAACAGCGAAATAAGAGACTAATTACAGCAGCCAAATAATAGACTAATTACACTTTTACGGATACTTATTAATACAAAATAACTCAAAATTACACAACTAAAATGTTACAATGTTAGTTGCTGCTTTCTTCCCACTTCCACACAATAGACTAATCACACACTAGTCATATAATAATTAATAAAGACAATCAATGAGCCAGGTACTAGAAATACACAATCAATAAACTTAATTACATACCTTCTGCATATCTGATATAAAATACAGCTTGTTTTGCTTATAATTCCCTAAATCTTGATGAAGTAATTCCAAAAACTACCTCCAGTTTTCAGTGTTTTCAACAAGGACATTGCATAGGCAATCAAATATATATGGTTATTTGCATCTTGGCCAATAGCAGACAGGATCTGACTACTATGCTGGGTTTTCAAAAAAGCTTCATCCAAATCTATAAGAGGTCTGCAACCAGTCAGAGATTCTTTTTTACACGCATCCAAACAAATGTACATCTTCTCAAAGATTGGATCATCATTAGGGTTGGGTTGAGGTATAACACCAACTGTGACAGTGGAGCCTAGATTACTCTTCAGCAGTGTCAGCCCATAATCCCTCACCATCCCATATTGGGCAGCAGCATCACCATACACAATAGCTCTAGCATCTCATAAAGTCTTAGTCAGTGAAGACTTGTTTAGATCCAAATCACATTTTATCTTAAAATATTGTGCAGCCTCAAAGTGTCTTAGATTAGGATATTTTCTTAGCTTTTTCACCAATTTGAAGGCTAGCCACTTCCTATTAGTCAGTCTGTTTTTTGTCTCTCTTATACAGGTATGGTCATTGGTGCGATATTTTACAACCCACAAACTAACCGGAAAGTACACCAGGTCGTACTAAGTAATACCTTACATGAGTAAGGTCGATCCCACGAGGATTGATGGATTAAGCAACAATAGCGTTTGATAGGATTAGTTAGACAAATAGAAAATAGTGTTGAGAGTTCAAAGACATTAAATAATAGCAAAAATATTAAAGATAGGCAGATAAATAAGTTGGAAATAAAATATGGAGAAAACAGTTAAGGCTTCAGAGTTATCTATTTTCTGGATTGACTTTTCTTATTAACTAATTTTAATCTTGTAAGATTTAATTCATGGCACACTATTTGTGACTAGACCCTAATTCCTTAGACCTTCCTAGTCTCCTCTAAAATTCATCAACTGCCAATTCCTTGGTCAATCAATTCCAATTAGAGGGTAATGATCAAATTCTAGTTTATATGCCACAAGAATCCTAATTATCCAAAAATAAAGGGATTATATGTCACGTATCCCGTTAAATACAAACAATTAGAAATTCAGGATAATATGTTTTCAAGATATTGTTCAAGTAAAGAGCTTTTCCAAGTTATACAAGAACTCAAATAGAACATGGGTCATACTTCCGTTCCACCCAAATTCATAAAATAAAGAATGAAAACAATTATTGAAATATAAATCAAAACATGAATTAAAATAGAAAAATAATATTATCAATCCATACAATAGACAGAGCTCCTAACCTTAACAATGGAGGATTAGTTGCTCATGGAATATGGAATGTAAATTTGTATGGAATAATGTTGTGGAATGTTCCCCTGGAACCACCCTATTGGGATCCCTTTTATAACTAATTCTAATAATTTAAAAATCAAATTTCTAAAATTAAAATTAAAATAATATCTTTTCCTAAAAAAGATTTAAATTTAAATTCGAATTAATTAACAAGTCTTCAGCTGATGGGTGGGGACCACTTGATTTGTCCCTTCTGCAGCTTCTAATTTGTGATTTCTGGGCTAAGAACTGGGTCAAAACAGCCCAGAAATTGCCCCCAACATTTTTCTGCGTTTTTTGCACGTGGCGCATGTCACGCGTACCCGTCAGTCACGCGTACGCGTCGATGGTCTTTTTCGCGAATCACACGGACGCGTCGGTCACGCGGACGCGTTGCTTTGCAAATCTTCAAATCATGCGTACGCGTAAGTCACGCGTATGCATCGCTCCTCGCTGCCATCTCCTTTGATTCTTGTGCTGCAGAAACTCCATCAAATCCAGCCGAATGCTACCTAAAATAAACAGTATTGCACAAAACTCAAAATAGCATCCATAGTGGCTAAAATATAATTAATTCTTACTTAAACTCAACAAATTACATGCAAATTCACTAGGAAAAAATAGGAAAGATGCTCACGCATCACAACACCAAACTTAAACTGTTGCTTGTCCTCAAGCAACCAAAACTAATATAAGCTTAGGATGTGAATTTGCATGAGAATGAGAGTTCGATTAAGCCCATATCTTCCCTTATAGTGGGGTTTACAACTGCAATCCTGAACAGTTTTGGCATCTCACTTTATCCTTTGAAGTTCAGAATGATTGGCATCCATAGGAACTCAGAATTTAGATAGTGTTATTGATTCTCCTAGTTCAGTATGTTGATTCTTGAACACAGCTACTTTATGAGTCTTGACTGTGACCTTAAGCATTTTGTTTTCCAGTATTACCACCAGATACATAAATGCCACGGACATATAACTGGGTGAACATTTTCAAATTGTGACTTAGCTTTGCTAGAGTCCCCAGTTAGAGGTACCCAGAGTTCTTAAGCACACTTTTTTTGCTTTGGATCACGACTTTAACCGCTCAGTCTCAAGCTTTTCACTTGACACCTTCACGCCACAAGCACATGGTTAGGGACAGCTTGATTTAGCCGCTTAGGCCAGGATTTTATTCCTTTGGGCCCTCCTATCCATTAATGCTCAAAGCCTTGGATCCTTTTTACCCTTTGCCTTTTAGTTTAAAGGGTTATTGGCTTTTTCTGCTTGTTTTTTTTTATATTTTTTTTGTTTTTTTTTGTTTTTTTCGCAAGCTTTGTGTTTTTCACTGCTTTTTCTTGCTTCAAGAATCAATTTTATGATTTTTCAGATTATCAATAACATTTCTCTTTTTCATTATTCTTTCAAGAGCTAACAATTTTAACATTCATAAACTTCACTATCAAAAATATGCACTGTTCATGTCATGCATTCAGAATCACAGAAAATACCACCACATTTAAGTAAATAAGACTATTCTTCAATATAGACCCACTTTCTCATGCAATATATCACTCCTGTATTTTTTTATTTGAATTTAAGCTCAGTGAGTAATACATGAGACGTCTTTTCAGAATTAAAGAAATAAAGAAAAAACTAAACTAGACCTAGAATTCTAACTAATAAAGGATCATGCAACAAACAAAGCAAAAATAGTAGAAAACCGGAACATAACATAGACAAAAAGGGGAGGAATAAAAAATAAAAGGAACTCAACCACCTTAGTTATCCTAGCGGTTGTTTATTCTTCAGGTTGTGCTCCTCAGTGAAGATGATTCGCCTCCCTTTTGGTGCCATAGGAATAAACAGAAAACCTATAAGCGAAGCGTCAACACCAAACTTAAAGGTTTGCTTGTCCTCAAGCAAAGAAGAACTTAGTTATCCTAGCGGTCATTTATTCTTCAGGTTGTGCTCCTCAGTGAAGATGATTCGCCTCTCTTTTGGTGCCATAGGAATAAACAGAAA
The DNA here is from genome assembly GCF_003086295.3 of Arachis hypogaea. NCBI lineage: Eukaryota > Viridiplantae > Streptophyta > Magnoliopsida > Fabales > Fabaceae > Arachis > Arachis hypogaea. The sequence continues at coordinate 25,533,150 of NC_092049.1, forward strand.
ACCTATAAGCGAAGCGTCAACACCAAACTTAAAGGTTTGCTTGTCCTCAAGCAAAGAAGAACTGAAAATAAAAAGAAACAAATATTAGAATGAAATAAGAATAAAAGGATAAAAGAACAAGAGAGAATTAAGATTGGGAGAGGGAGAAAGAAAATTAAAACTGGGCGGCGAAGGCGACGCGTTCGCGTACGGCACGCGTACGCGTGGGTCGCGATTTTTTCATAATGACGCGTAAGCGTCAGGCACGCGTCCGCGTGCTCTGGGTTTTGTGCGATTCGTGCGAAGCCAGCCGCGCACCCACGCGACTTTCTGTTCGCATGGCTTGGGAACCAAATTTTCATACAACGCGTGCGCGTCATGCACGCGCTCGCGTGGATGGCCGTATGTGCAACTGACGCGAACGCGTCAATCACGCGTCCGCGTGACCAAATTTGTGCTTTTAGCACACTTCTTGCCCCAAGCCGGCACAACTCTCTGCCCAAACGCTCTTTTACGTCGAATTTGCAGGTCACGCGTTCGCGTCGGTGACGCGCCCACATGAATGGCGAAAATCACAAACGACGCGAACGCGTGGGGTACGCGTTCGCGTGGGATCATTTGTGCGAAAGGCATGAGTCCAACGCCACTCCCGCGCAACTCTCTGTCAATTTTTATTTTTATTTTTATTTTTTTTCTGCCTCTTGTTCTAAAATAGCTACATGATCAGAAAATTAGTAAGAACTTAATAAAAATCAAATAAGTAAGAAAACTACCACTATGAAAAAATAACTAAGGATACGAAATTATCGGGTTGCCTCCCGACAAGCGCTTCTTTAACGTCACTAGCTTGACGGTCAGCTCCTCTAAGGAGGAGGATCATAGGGGCTCAGCTCTTCACCCCTTACTTTGAACTTCTTTCCTGTGTCTCCATAACGTAGCTCAATATGCTCCAGAGAGAGGATTCTGATTACTGTATAAACCCATGCTGGATTGCTGGTCAACACCACCTTCATTCCTGGGGAGAAACCTTCAGTGGGGATCTTTTTGTTTCTCCATCCTCTGGGTATTTTTTTCTCTTTGGGGACCTCCTCCTTGGTGGATGATGCAGTTCCAACACCAAACTTAGGTTTGATGTCAGGCGAAATTTTATCGGTTGTCACCACAGGAGGTTTGAGTTGCAAATTCTGCTGTGCATCATCAAGGGGTTCTTGAAGGTTTGAATCAATAAGCTCAGCCTGCATGCACCTCTCTTCTTCACCTGTTGAATGTACATCTTTGAAGACATGAAAGATCAGTTGCTCATTATGCACTCTAAGCACTAATTCACCCACTTCTACATCAATCAGAGCTCTTCCAGTGGCTAGGAATGGTCTTCCTAGAATTATAGAGGCATTCTCATCCTCCCCTGTATCAAGAATCACAAAATCTGCTGGGAGGAAGAACTTACCCACTTTGACCAAGATATTCTCCACTAATCCGTATGCAGGCTTCATAGATTTGTCTGCCATCTGTAATGCTATCTTTGTGGGTTGTGTCTCTTGGATATGCAGCTTCTTCATCACAGACAAGGGCATTAAATTGATGCTTGCTCCCAGATCACATAACGCTTTCTCAAAGGTTGTGCTCCCAATGGTGCATGGAATTTGAAAGCTCCCTGGATCTGGCATCTTCTTTGGTAAGTTATTCTGAATGATGGCACTGCATTCTTTAGTCAGGACCACTGTCTCATTTCCCTTTAAAGGCTTCTTCTTTGACAACAGCTCCTTCATGAACTTGGCATAGAGAGGCATTTGTTCCAAAGCCTCAGCAAAAGGAATATTGATTTACAACTTTCTGAAGACTTCCAAGAACTTTGAAAACTGCTTGTCCTTGGTCTCCTTTTGAAGTCTCTGAGGATATGGCATTTTTGGTTTGTACTCAGGAGCCTTTGGCAATGTAGGATAAGTGTCAAGAGAGTTTGGGAATGGGTTGTCTGCACGCTTTGGAGCTTCCTTTTCAACTAGCTCTTCATTGGCCTTGGTCTCAGAGCCAACTACTTTACCACTTCTCAATTGAATAGCCTTGCAATTTTCTCCTGGGTTCACCACTGTATCCTCTTGAAATGTACTTGCAGACCTCTCAAGTATTTGCTTGCTCAGTTGGCCTACCAGCACCTCTAAATTTCTAATAGAGGCTCTGGTTTCCTGTATAACTTGTGCTTCCGTACTTGCCACTTGTTCACTTATTATGGTGATAGCCTTGCATTCCTCTCTTGGATTTGGAATTGTGTTACCAGGAAGGCTATTAGTGGTCCTCTGATCAATTTCATTAACCTTTGTGGCTAATTGACCCATTTGAATCTCCAGGTTCTTGATGGATGCTCTGGTTTCCTGTCTAAAACCTGTCAATATTGCTTCCAAATCATTGCTCTGCTGGAAACCGCCCTGAGAACTATTGTTGAAGTTCTGAGGTCTCTGAGGTTGGTCCCGCCATCCAAAATTTGGGTGATTTCTCCATCCCTGGTTGTATGTCTTAGAATATGGATCATTGTTGGGATTCCTAGGACCACTCCCCATGTAATTCACATGTTCAGCAGAAGGTTGAGCATAATCATAATTATCATTTTGCATAAAGTTACCTGCCATGTCATAAGAGACTTCCTGTGGTGGATTTTGGGTGTTGATAGCTGAGACTTGCATGCCACCCATCTTTTGAGTAAGTAAATTTATTTGCTGAGACATAAGCTTGTTCTGAGCAAGAAGAGCATTCACAGCTTCTACCTCCAACACGCCTCTCTTCTGAGGGGTCTCAGAGTTCACAGGATTCCTGTTAGATGAGTATAAATATTGGTTGCTTGCAACCAATTAAATCAGCTCAATAGTCTCCTCTAGTGTCTTCTTCTTGTGTAGTGAACCGCCTGCAGAAGTGTCTAGGCTCATCTTGGACATCTCACCCAAGCCTTCATAAAAAATATCTAGTTGGGTCCACTTGGAGAACATGTCCGGAGGGCATTGCCTAGTCAGTAGCTTGTATCTCTCCCAAGCTTCATAAAGAGTTTCACCCTCCTTCTGCCTGAAGGTCTGAACCTCCAACCTAAGCTTAGTCAGCTTCTTTGGTGGGAAAAATTTAGTGAGAAACTCTGTAACAACCTTTTTCCAAGTATTCAAACTCTCCTTTGGTTGTGAATCTAGCCATAGCTTTGTTTTATCCCTCAGAGCAAACGGAAAAAGCATGAGTCTGTACACCTCTGAGTTCACTCCATTTGTCTTCACAGTATCACATATCTGCAGAAAATCAGAGATAAATTGATTTGGGTCTTCATGAGGAAGACCATGATACTGGCAATTTTGTTGCACCAGGGTGACCAATTGTGACTTCAACTCAAAGTTGTTTGTAGTTATAGGAGGCACCACAATGCTTTTTCCATAAAGATTCGCAGTAGGGACAGAGTAAGAGCCAAGCACTCTCCTTTGTTGCTCATCCCCATTCGGATTTGCCACATTGGCATTAACAGCGTTATTATTTGCCATAGTGGACTTTGCAGCCTTGTAAAGTCTTGCTTGTTGTAAACGTCACCTGAAAGTTCTTTCAGGTTCAGGATCAAAGTCTAAGAGATGTTCTTTGTCTCTATTCCTGCGCATACACAAGCAGAAAACAAGAAAAAATGGGACTCTCTACGTCAGAGTGCAGAGAAGTCCCTGTAAGGTAACCTGTGTAAAATAATAAAATAAAAATACTAAATAAATAAATCAAAAAATCAAAAATTTAAAAGAAAAAATAAACAAAAAAATTAAAATAAAATTAATTGGGTAACACCAAATTAAATTTCAGAAATTAAAAAAAATATTAGTATTATTTATTATATTATTTTTTTCTAATAGAATATAAAAATTAAAAAAAAGAAACAAGGTAAAACGAAGAAAAAAAATGAAAATAAAAAGAGAAATAAAATAAAAAATCGACGAGGTTTTTTTTTTTTTAAAAAAATTTAAACGGAAGTAAAAAAAGATAATAAAGAAAACGGGGAAGGGGGGCACAAACGAAAAAAACAAGGAAATTTTATTTTTTTATTTTTATTTTTATTTTTTTTTGAAAAATAATAAAATAATATTTAAATAAAATTAAAATTAAAACGCCTAATCTAAACAATCAAACAACTAATAGTTGTTAATCACAGTCAATCCCCGGCAACGGCGCCAAAAATTTGGTGCGGTATTTTACAACCCACAAACTAACCGGCAAGTGCACCGGGTCGTACTAAGTAATACCTTACATGAGTAAGGGTCGATCCCACGAGGATTGATGGATTAAGCAACAATAGCGTTTGATAGGATTAGTTAGACAAATAGAAAATAGTGTTGAGAGTTCAAAGACATTAAATAATAGCAAAAATATTAAAGATAGGCAGATAAATAAGTTGGGAATAAAATATGGAGAAAACAATTAAGGCTTCAGAGTTATCTATTTTCTGGATTGACTTTTCTTATTAACTAATTTTAATCATGTAAGATTTAATTCATGGCAAACTATTTGTGACTAGACCCTAATTCCTTAGACCTTCCTAGTCTCCTCTAAAATTCATCAACTGCCAATTTCTTGGTCAATCAATTCCAATTAGAGGGTAATGATCAAATTCTAGTTTATATGCCACAAGAATTCTAATTATCCAAAAATAAAGGGATTATATGCACGCATCCCGTTAAATACAAACAATTAGAAATTCAGGATAATATGTTTTCAAGCTATTGTTCAAGTAAAGAGCTTTTCCAAGTTATACAAGAACTCAAATAGAACATGGGTCATACGTCCGTTCCACCCAAATTCATAAAATAAAGAACGAAAACAATTATTGAAATATAAATCAAAACATGAATTAAAATAGAAAAATAATATTATCAATCCATACAATAGACAGAGCTCCTAACCTTAACAATGGAGGATTAGTTGCTCATGGAATATGGAATGTAAATTTGTATGGAATAATGTTGTGGAATGTTCCCCTGAAACCACCCTATTGGGATCCCTTTTATAACTAATCCTAATAATTTAAAAATCAAATTTCTAAAATTAAAATTAAAATAATATCTTTTCCTAAGATAAGATTTGAATTTAAATTCGAATTAATTAACAAGTCTTCAACTGATGGGTGGGGACCACTTGATTTGTCCCTTTTGTGGCTTCTAATATGTGATTTCTGGGCTAAGAACTGGGTCAAAACAGCCCAGAAATCGTCCCAAATGTTTTTCTGCGTTTTCTGCACGTGGCGCATGTCACGCGTACGTGTCGATGGTCTTTTTCGCAAGTCATGCGGATGCGTCGGTCACGCGGACGCGTCTCGCTTTGCAAATCTTCAAATCATGCGTACACGTCAGTCACGCGTACGCGTCGCTACTCGCTTCCATCTCCTTTGATTCTTGTGCTGCAGAAACTCTATCAAATCCAGCCGAATGCTACCTAAAATAAACAGTATTGCACAAAACTCAAAATAGCATCCATAGTGGCTAAAATATAATTAATTCTTAATTAAACTCAACAAATTACATGCAAATTCACTAGGAAAAAATAGGAAAGATGCTCACGCATCAGTCATCTATGAATGTCTTGATCTGCCAGCAATTTTTCTCAGTCATATTAGAAGCATACACAAGCCAGCCACAGCTCTCATCCTTACATTATCATTCTTCTTAAACCAAATCCTCCTACCCTCCTGTATAAAATATTTACGTACAGCCTCTTTGAACTCCATCTTTGTAGTGAATGTCATTCCAACATTAAACTTAAGCTCTCCAAACCTTCCTCCTTCTTTGAACACAGAGAAGACCTCATCTGAATCAACCTCCTCCAATTCATCCTCAGAGTTTGGAGGAGTCTTCATTTCTTTCGAGTGCCATGAGTCTCCACCATCAGATTCATGATAAGCTTCATCTTGGGCATCATGATATGGTGCCATTGATCCAAACTCAGGAATTGGTTCAAAAAAAAGTTCATTATCCTCATACTCTGAGTCTGCACACACAGGACCATCATCCTCAACCATAACAGCTCTTTTTTGTTTAGTAAGTTTCTTATCTATCCTAGTTCTCAATTTCACATTAGTCTTCTTTCCTGCTGATCTCTCCATAGCCACGTCTTTCTCACTAGACACCTCATCACCACCAGGCTGATATGGTTCATCCTCTACACTATCATCACAATCATGGCTATCTGAGGATTCATCTGAGCTAAACAAAGCCACAAAAACTGTTTGGGGCTGTTTTTCCTTAGCAATTGATCTTCCATTAGTTCCAGTAGCAGCTGCTCTTGTTAGTGACCTCCTTCCATATGGTGCAGCAGTTTTTACATTCTTAGAGTCTTTTTTTG